>NW_009952719.1:329892-334771 GCF_000747805.2 Chaetura pelagica
TTTTATTGCCCTGCGGGCGGATAAGAAGGGTACTCAGAGCCACAACTTGGGGGGGGGAGGCACCGCTTTGCTGAGCTTGGTTCCGAGCCCTCGGGATGCAGACACAGCCACAGCTTCCCTGGATCTGCTCCTAAGGAGCCGTTTGATCCTCCCGGTGCCACCTCCCGAGCTGCCCCGGCCTCGGCGAGGATGCTGGACCCCAAACAGAGATGTTGAACAACAATGACAACAACCACCAACAAAGTCATGTTGATTTCAAGCTCCATTAGAACAACACGGGAACAAATCAATGCCTGGCAAGCAGAAAAGGACAGGAGCAGTGGGGAAGGATTCCACACGGAGTGGAGAAGGAAAGGGGGGGGGGGGGGGAGCAGCCAGCAGCTATAAAAAGACACTGATAAGGACCCCCTCAGCAGCCTTCTCCTCCTTGTTATTCCTTCAGAAGTTAATTCCAGCTGGAGGGCAGGGTGGGCAGCTCTGTAACAAGGTGGGTTAGGCAGATACAAGGTTTGCTCCCAAATAACCACAGTTTTCCATAGGAATGAGGTTTAGGTGATGGATTCACAGGCTTGAAGGTCGCTGGGATCCCTCTGGACGTCCTGCCTGTGGAGTGGAGGGTGCTGAGCTTGCCCTGGTGGTTTCTGCCTCCTCTGTAAAGCTGCAGGGCAGAGTTTAGGATCACGAGCCCTTGTGGACAGACAAGCTAAGGAGAGCTCCAACCATTTTTTTCAGTGGTTGGGTTTCTTGTCCTTGAAGTCTTTATCTGACTAGTTTCACCTTTCATCCATAAAATCTTATGATTTCTTTCCTTGGCTCTATTAAAGAGACACATCTGACAAGATAGTGCCCCCCTGGACAAGTCCCTCACATTGCACAAATGTTCCAATTTACATTTTTCCCAGTGTGACACTGTCCCATCTCCCTTTAAATGCCACTGGCACCTGAGCTGGCCTCTGCAGAGGTGTGTGGGGCAGCACCACAGGGGTTAAGCTTTCTTCAGACATTGGCAGAGACATCCTGGGTTGGTTACCCTGACTTCACACATTCAAGGTTTGCTTCTCAGGCCCAGCAGCTAGAAATTTTCCCCTGTGAGAGGAAGGAGGAGAGCCAAAGCTGTGATTATACAAGTCTGCTCTCACCCTGGGCACCCTTTGGTTGTCTACAGGGAGCAGTGAGGGGTTGGTAACCACTGAAACTTGGCCAAGTTCTTCACTATGAGGGACACTGTTCATGGGAGCTTGTGGGGGGCACAGAACAGACAGGGCAAGCACATGAAGTTTGACCCCAGTTTTTTTTTTTTGCAAACTCAAACCTGAAATCAATCACAGAAAGAAATAGTTGGGATTGGTCAGAGCTTGTTCTAAGCAAGGTGACATTTCAGTGCTAAGTCCAGGGCGTGATCAAGATGTCCCTTCAAGAATATGGGGAGATGTGATGGAGCCATGGGCCTTGGCTTCCCACAGGAAGCTGGGGAGGGACTTGGGACAAGGGCAGGGAGGGAGAGGACAAGGGGGAAGGGATGAAAACTGGAAGAGGGAGATGGAGGTGAGACATGAGGAGGGAATTCTGGAGTGTGAGGGTGGTGAGAGCCTGGCCCAGGTTGCCCAGGGAAGCTGTGGCTGCCCCATCCCTGGCAGTGTTGAAGGGCAGGTTGGATGGGGCTTGGAGCAGCCTGGGCTGCTGGGAGGTGTCCCTGCCCATGCAGGGGGTGGGACTGGATGATCTTGCAGGTCCCTTCCAACCCAAACCATTCCCTGATTCTATGAAATCCCAGACCTCAACCATTTGAGCCAGAAATGCAGAACCAGCAGCAGAGAACCACTCACCCTGGTGAATCAGGCCTTATTATGGAGGCAGAATGTGTTATTTTCGCGATCCTGCACAAAGCAAAACTCATCACATTTGGCACAGTTCTGGCTGTTATTCTAAGATTTATTACCCAGTGCCATGGGGCCCCTGTTCTGCAGCTTTTTGTGAGTCCAAAATTTCCGTGAAGCCCAAGGGGACTTGTGCATGAGCAGGAAAGGCAGGAGTAGAATACTTCAGCTTGACACTTTTTGTTATTTCTAGGGGAGGAAGATCATAATATGTAACATATTTAATTGCATCATACTTGTTGTTTTTTTAATTCAGGGAGGTCTCTTTGTGCACGTCCTCTGAGAGGCTGATGGGGCTGCTTTCTGCTTTGCTGTATCAGCTGGTTTAGCCAATTGTTTCCTTGTTTCTAACCCTCACAGCACAAGGTTTCTGAAGCTCATCCCAGCCAGAAACGTGAGAGCAGAAGCCCTGACTGTTTCGTGTACCATGGTGCCTGCAATGGAAGGGCAGGGGTTGAAAAGGTTGCCCATCCTTTCTGCTGCTAGGGCAGGAGCACATGCATCACTCTGAGGCTCAGAAATCCCTTTCATAAAACTGTTCCACTAGAAATAGAGGCAAAAAACAACCCACCTGGTGCTTTAGATAGTCTGAGGGACTGGGCTGAGAAGAATCTCTTCTTCCCCAAGGAAAATAATTCCTAGAGGAGTGATATTTACCATTTTTGTGATTTTTTAGGGGTGGTAGAATTCTCACATTAAGATGGCAAGTAGCCATCAGAACAGAGATGCAGAAGTTGGACAAGCCCCTTTCTCTACACCTCTGTGAAATCTGTTTTAGGCACAGATACCAGGAATGGTGCAGCAACTTGGCTGACACTTCCATAAGTTGTCATGCTAATATAGTCCTTGAAAATTGCAATTAAAGCATGAAACAACATTTGGCTGAAAAAAAAACACCACCACCACCAAACAACAAAGCCTGCTTGTAGCTGAGCACTGGTTTGTCTGCCCAGCATTTTGGCTGCTCAGCCAGGACAAGAGTTTTCTGCTGATGCTGCCATGTGAGGTAACGTCTCTGCAGCAACCTGCTGTACCAGGACATTGCATGCTCACCTCCCCAAATCCTCCCCACTGGCTAACGTGGTCTTTTGGCAATGTGCAGGAGGCCACGGGGTGGGACTGGTAGGGGTTCAGCAATGACACAAACTCCTTTGGACCAGGTTTTCCCTGGCGAGCTGCTACACATCCTTCCCTGAGGCTGAGCAGTTGGAGTCAGGGCACCATGGCAGGGCCAGATCTTTGGAAAGGCACCTCCTGGCTGCTCTGGGATGAGCACAGCACATGCTCAGGAACAATGGGGTTGGCCTGATGGATAGCCCTCAGGAGACCACTGCTTTCCATCCTTGGGACTGCTGCCTGCCACGGAGGAGGAAATGTCACCCAGGAATTCCATCCCACTGCTGGCTGGGGTTGTGTCCCTGCTCCCCTCCCTGAGCAGTGGCCACTTGCCAGTGGCTCCCTGCACACCCACACAGCCTGGCAAGGCCCTGCCACTTGAAAGGCTCAGTGGGAAGGGACAGCTGATATTATTCTTTACCATTATGATTACCAGAGGGGATTGGAAGGAGGGAAGAAGGCGGGGGAGGAATTGCTCTTTAAAACATTCCTCAGTGGGTTTTTTCAGCTGCTTTTGTTTGATGAGGAGCCCACAGCAGAGGCCTGTCATTCTGAGCTGGGAGCATATTTGACACTCCTGTCTCCGCCGGGTACCTGGTGGGTATTTGCTGCAGTGCTGATTACATTAACTTCTGTGTTTATAAACATTTTGAGTCAGTGCAGGAGGCTGTACTGAGCACAGTTTCAAAGCCAGCATCAGGCTTGCTTCTTGGTTTGGTTTGGTTTTATTTTTTTTTGGTTACTTTTTCATCTGTAAACACACATAATGTGTCCACAGAGCAGTCAGCAAGGAGGGAGCAGAGATGCAAAGGCCTTCCTGAGCTGATTCTCTGCTTGGTTTAACTTCTGAGCTCTCCTGATACAGCCTCCTCCATGCCTACATGGACACACACACACTGCACACACACACACTGCACACACACACACACACACCTGCAGGTCTGAAAGCAAAATCCTTTACAAAGGCAATTCTGTGCTGATAGCCCCTCCTTTCCTGCTGTTCTCTCTCCAGCAGTTGGAGAAGAAATTAAACCTGAACTGGTGAGAAAATTGCCTCCCAGTTAATGGAAACTGATGCGAGTTGTAAGCAGTCTGCAAACAGCAGTGGGGTTTTTCTGTCCCCCTCTGCTGAAGGGTCTGTCACAGCCTTGCTGCAATGCCATCTGAATGCCTTAGCCCTCCCAATCCCCACAGCACCCCCTTGTGAGGCAGGAATTAAACCGTAATCCTCATTATACGTGGAGAAAAGAAGCCCAGGGAGATTAGGAATCCCAGCCTTGCAGAAAGCAGCATGAGTTGTGCTCTGGGCTTTCAGAGGCAAGTGTCTGGCAGGGCAAGGCTGGGGGGCAAGGGAGGACCCATGGTTTGGAAATGCCCAACAGCAGCTGGGCTGAGAGCCTTCCAATCCAACCAGCCACAAACTGGTGGTGAATTTGGGCTGGATTGCCCTTGCCTGAGTAAGACTCCTGCAAGGAGCATCCCTGTCCAGCTTCAACCCACTGGACACTGCCGCTCTTTGCTGCACTCTCTCCTTCCTGGCTTCCCGTGCACCTTCCACTCCAGCCAGTGAAGTTACTGCAGGGAGAGGTGGTTAATTTTGGGTCTTCTTCGAGCTTGGCAGAGGAAGGGATGGAGGCTCCATCCCTTAGGTCAGGAAAAGAACTAAGTGCTCCTGAGGAGGCTGCTGACTTAAGACTGGGGAAAGCAGGAGTCCCATGTCCTGTGCAGCACGACGGAGCAGGAGGGGATGCAGCTGATCCCACCCGGGGCAGACACAGGGCAGGAGGAGCCCTTCTGGTGGAGCAGGCATCCCGAGCAACTCGTAAGGAGAAAAAGACCGGTGAAGCTGATGCCGCCGTGCAACCCCCGGGCAGGAGCCCGAGAGC
>NW_009952719.1:335639-337165 GCF_000747805.2 Chaetura pelagica
CCCCTGCTCAGCATCCCCTGCCCCTGCTCAGCATCCCCTGCCCCTGCTCAGCATCCTCTACCCCTGCTCAGCATCCCCTGCCCCTGCTCAGCATTTTCTGCCCCTGCTCAGCATCCCCTGCCCCTGCTCAGCATCCCCTGCCCCTGCTCAGCATCCCCTGCCCCTGCTCAGCATCCTTTTCCCCTTCAGGCTAGTGCTGCCTGCAACCACTGTGGGGCAGAGCCCTTTTGAAGCCCCCCCTGACCTGGGCACCTGGCTCCTGGACCCTCTATCTGCCTCATCCTGGGCTGTATGTGTGTGTGGGAGCATGTTCCAGTCAGCAAAGAACAATTGCTTCAGCAAAGCTGCTTAAAAGCTTCATAGAAGGAGCCATCACCTCTCTTGACAGAGCTGACATGTAGGAAGGGATGAAAAGGCCTGTCCTACATGCACACAAACAAGTGGGCTGCACTTGGGACTGTGTGTGTGCACAGGCACAGAGGGCCAGAGCCAGGCACATTTAACACAACATTCCCAGAGAAACAGCAGCATGGAGAGGAAACACAGAGTGAAACCAACAGAAACATTTCAAAGAGCTTGTGTTCCCGGCATTGCCAACCAAGTCCAACCAGGGGAATTCTCTCTCTTCTCTTCAAGACTTGTCTCTCAGCTCCAACATGTGAGCTGATACTCTCTCCAGCACTGGCACAGCTCATGCAGAGCACACTCCAGCCTCAGCAGTTGTTGTAATAGGAAACAGCTCACATTATTGACCAGCACTGCAGCCCGGCCTTCCCGAGTGCCCTGGCACTGCCCGTGCATGGCAAGGAAGGCAGGACACAGGGTCCCACACCAATACCCACAATAGCCTCCTGACTGAGGGGTTTAGAAGCTGCTGTGCACTCATCCACGAGGGAAAAGCCACAGAAGAGATTTTTTTCTGAACTAGGAATTCACTGACATGCTCTGCTTTGGGTTTGAATCAGGATCAACACTTGCTGCAAATTTGCAAGTGGAAATAAGCCCTTTTCCTTTAGTAGTTGCACAAATAGGCTTGTTTTCTTGCATAGGCTCTTCTGGGACCTGATCTCTGGATCACAGGGTGAGAAGTCAAGAGGTTTGCAGTTCTGTCTCATTTGCAGGTTGTCAAGTCAATAGCACCAGGGTGTAAATGTGATGCCGTGGCCGTGGAGCTGCTGCTGAGAACAGGGAGCAGTGTCCCTGCAGCCACCACGCTGAGGCTGAAGGGGCACATTCAGACTCCACTGTCACCCTGCTGGAATCCCTGGAGTTGGATAAGGTCAACTCCCTCCTGCCAAGGTGTAGGAGCAACTCCAATGCATTAACTTCAGTAAACCCAGGCCGGGCATGGGAATTTGGGGTGTAAATCTGGACCGAGTTGAGCACAATTGCTGCTGTGAGCACAGAGCAGCCCCTCTCCCTGTCCCTGCTGGCACGGATGGACACAGAAGGGAGCCCAAGACACCTTCCCAGCTGGCACAGCTACTCATGTAGCAGCTTCCCACATCCAGGTGGGGAAACATTCC
>NW_009952719.1:337265-341750 GCF_000747805.2 Chaetura pelagica
AAACATCCCTGCTGCACCAGCAGCATCCCCGTTCAGTCCTTGCCATTTGCTTCGGAGACACATCCAACCAAGACTCTTCTTCCCTCTGGCTCCCCCTCTTCCAGCCAGGCTGTGAATTCCCTGCTGTCACCAAGGAGCTGTTTCCAACTCTCTGCCCCCCCTGCCAGGCGAGGGGAGCATCGTCAGCAGCAGAATTGGCCACAGGAACCACCACACCCCGGTGCTGCTGATTTATCACCCTCTAGGTTGTCAGAATAAATACCTGATAAACACAGAGAGGAATAACACAGCCTGGGTTTACCTTGTTGGCATGAACCAATCTCTTGTTGGCTGAGCAGGGGGAGAATATTGTGCATCCTCCACCCTCCCATGGGGGAAGGCAAAGGTTTTACTCCAGTGTCTTCCTGCACCTCAAGTCATCCCCCCCACCTTGCAGCTCGTTTTGCAAATGCCAACTGGACCTGGCTGGTCACTGTTGGGAGGAATTTTGCTGCAGTCTGAGGAGCCAGCAATGTGGGTTTGGAAGGACTCCAAGGGAAACGTTTCTGTCAGCCTGGAGTAGCTGCAGAGGGGCCAGGGAAATGATGCTTCTCACAGAGGACAAACCTCATGGGCCAGTTTTCCTCCTCCTGTCTGACAGTTGGAGCTTCTTCCACCCATGAGTTCCTGCTTTCTTGTGCAGGTGCTGGAAGGAGGAGGTCACCTTCCCCGTGCTGAGCTCCCCTGGGATCAGCAAACCTTTCCAAAAGCAATGGAAAGGGAGGCTTTGCCCATCTCCCTGGCAGAGCTGCTGGCCTGGCACTGGGGATGAGCTCTTGTTCCCATGGCAAAGCCACCCAAACTTTGACTGGACCCCCCCCAAGAGCCAGGCTCTGCCTGCTGATCCCTGCCAGCTGTTTGCTGGGCGTTTCCTTGTGGTGGAAAAAAGAAACCAGGGAAAATTGAGTAGGTTTATGGTATTTTACAGCCTTCCCATGAAAAGAAAAGGATTCACCTGAGCACTGGGAGAGCCAAGTGAATTTTCCCTTCATCCTAGGGTTCTGGGATAAGGTGTCTATGCTTCAAAGTCCTGGGAGACCATCCTGGGCACCCAGTGAGGGCTGTAGGGTGACTTCATGAGTCTTCTCCTTCCAAGCAGGGAGAAAACTGTCACTTTATGGGTTTGTTTGCAAATTTGTTGAATATGCAGCTTGAGCTCTTGACATAAATGAGCTTACAATACAAACTGTCTGCAGAGCAGAGTTTTGGGGGAGATTTGGTGGCATTTCTGGGTTCCAAAGCCCCTCTCTTGGAGTCACAGCATCTACCTGGATTTTCCTGGTAGTAAAATTGACTGTGTCCTTTAGTGACACAGGACAAGGAGACAGAAACCTTTTAGCAGCAGAAATAGACTCCTGAGTTCAGCCTGCATTTCTGACACATATTTTCCCCATGTAATCTTCTGTTTGCTGTCCAAGGCCAGACAGGGCTCAGTTTATGGGGTTTTTAGCCCTGACACAAACAATTGGAATGACAATTCACTTTGCAGCAGAACTACCAACACCTGCCCACGACATCTGTTCTGCTGGTCTCTCTGAGCACCCAGATTTGGGTCTGAGTCTTCATCATTTCGTGCCTCAGTTTACCACCAGACAATGTGTGGCAGCTAACAGGGAAGTCTGGAGGCCAAAACCCCTTGGTGGCTGGAATACACTCAGCCAGAGCTTAGATTAATGAGTAGATGGTTTCCATCTGGAGCATTACAGGAAACTGGACCTCTTTAGAGGTGATGTGTTGTGAGATAGATAATAGCAGGGACAAGCTGTTAAGAGCTTTTTGTCCATCTGCAGGCAGCAAAGGTTTCTTTTATCTAAGATAACCTGAGAGGAGTAGGACAATGGACTCGTTCTAGTTCTCAAGTGATTTTTAAACATATATTGAAATACTTTTATGGTGTCTGTTAATGAAACTTCAGTGACCCTGGGGCTCCTGAGGGAATCCATTTGCATCTAAGTGATGGAAAATGAACTTGTTAATGGCTGGGGCCTGCTCAGTCAATATAGGAAATCAATCCCTAGTGATGAAGGGCTGGATGGGAAGGGGCTTGGCTGAGTGGGTTTCATCCTCAGGATGAGCAGGGTTGGTTGGGTGGGTGGGCAGAGCAGGAAGTGATGAGGAGGATCAGATGGTGGCTGAGAAAATGCCTCGTTTTTTTGCTGCTAACTTCAGGGCTTGCCAAGCTGAGGTACTTGTGCCTGAAGGACACGAGCAAAGCCTGTGTAAGATCTGATTGCAATCTCTTCACTTCTCTTTCCCCTGCTTGTGCACCACCCAGCACCACAGGGGCTCTTTTTTCCCCTTTCTTCCTAGTTTCCCTCTGGGAAGGAGAGATACCTTTCCAAAACCACCCATCCCTGCTCCCTTTAAACCTTGTTTCAAATGATTCAGTATGAGAAGGGAGACTAGAGCTCCTGGAAGCACTCACACTGTGGGTAATAACAGGATAAAGGCTGGTGCTAATGAAAGCCATTGGGAAGCCACACTCCAGGTGCCTGGCTCCTCTGTGAAGTGCTCTGGAGCAGTTTGGAACATCCATCCTGCATCTAACAGGAGTTATTTTAGGAAAGGGCTTGTCCTGATCTCACCTTTGAATTCCATTTCCAGTGCCTCTGGGACACTTGCTTCTCTGCCCTTTTTAAGCTGCTTCAGCTCCAGCTCATTCCTCCCCTCAACAGCCTTCCTGCCCTGCAGGAGGGACTCAGGTTTCCCCAGCTCATCCTGCACTTCCACAGGAGCAGGAACTCACAACTCCAAGGGGACTTTGGAGTGGAAGAATCACACCACTGAGGCAAAGATGGGGAGGGCAGGTCACAACTGGCTACTTGGCAACCTCATGGAAGGAATGGGAAATACCTGTGTGGCTTTGGAGACTCATTGATCCCTTCTTGAGGGGAAAAGTATGAAGCTGGGGAGGATGACAAATTAGAAGAGGGAAGAAGGGAACAGGAAGCATCTTTTCCTGCCTTTGGGAATGTTGTACATGCCATCTGTGTACTGGTAAAACTGTGTTGTGTCTCTTAAGAGCACTGATCAGCCCTTTCATCTCTCATGCAAGGCAAAACACATACCAGAGGGCTGGGAACAGAGCCTCAGACAGGGTAAATTGGTCATGTTCTGCTGGTGCCTACAGGGTGATGCTGATTTTCATTACAGAGGAGGATGACCCAGCGAGTTCAGAACAGCAGGGCTGACTGTGCTTTTACTCAGGGTCCCTTTCCACCCCCCTCCTCTGCTGCAGGGGCATCACTGTGATGTAAAGCAGCTGAACCTTCAGGGAGGGTAGGGAAAAAGCCAGTTTGGAAAGGGGAGGAAAACCTCTCTGGCTCTGGAGCATGGCTGTGGGTGTCTGCAAGAGGCTCTGAGATCTGCAGTGGCCAAAGCTGAGCAGTTTTATGATGGTGTGATTGGTGCTGTGCCCTTCAATGGTTCCTGCATCCCCTGGGTCAGATCCTCAGCTGATAAGGGCTGGGAGAACTGAATTGATTTATGTCCACTGAAGAGCAGCTGTAGCCAGCCCATGATGCAACATTTGATGAAGAACCTACTCTCTCTCTCTTCTCTCTCCACTTGCCTTTAGACACTAAAATCTGCCTCATTAACAAACTCTCCCTAATCACTGCTCCTGGAGCACTTTGCCCAGTGGAGCTCTTCATAAAGCTGCTGCCCAAGGATTGTTCCAGTGAGTGTAACACACACTTTAATGATTTTGCTTCTCCTCAGCCAGTTGTTGAAGGATATGGAGCAGTGATTCTGCAAAGCTTGCTGTGCCCAGAACCTCTCCTGGGTGGCTGGGCTGGTAGCTGTGAATCTGCTCACGTCCTGAGCAGTGAAATGTTTTCCTTCTCTACACAGGGGATAGACTTTTAGCTAAAGGCATTTTTGCAGAGTCAAAAAAGTGCAGGCTAGGGGGTTAGCAGAGGTGATACTCCAGAGTTGGGGTTTTCTAAGCATTTTATTTTTTGTGTGGGGATTTGGCTGGAGATTTTTTGCCCCCCCCTGAAAAAGAGCTTTCACACCTTCCTGACTGGGGAGAGTTTAGATTTTGGCTACGCCGTGAGGAAGGCAAAGATGGGTATTGAGAGGAGCAAGGTGAGAGCTGGAAGCACCAGCAGCAGGTGTGCTCAGGAGGGGCTGTGGGTGCTCCCCACCCAGTGGGGCTGTGCTTGGAACCCGCACCCAGCACCGCCTGCCAGGCGGGGAGCATCATTTCAGCTCTTCTATTCCTTCCCTGGCCTGGAGCCATTTGCTTGAGACGTAAGAGTCTCCCCCACACAACCCTTTGCAGCAGCTTTTTCTTCTCTTCCTTTGCTGCTGGGGAACCAGTGGGAGCTGCTGGGGGAGCAGCAAAGCTGTGAGGAGCAGCCTGGCCAGCGCTTTATCCTGTGGGCGGCTTGTTTTCCATCCTCCCCACCCCTCTCAGGGATGATGAGGCCTATTTTTTCCCCC
>NW_009952719.1:343130-364861 GCF_000747805.2 Chaetura pelagica
GGGGCGGCTTGTTTTCCATCCCCCCCCCCCCTCTCAGGGATGATGAGGCCTATTTTTTCCCCCCCCCCCTCCCCTTCCCTGCACTAAAATAGCTCTCATTTGTTGTAAATCACCTCGGCTGCAGATGGTGAGTCACTGGTTGATCAAAGGCGAGACCCTTTTCTGGGTCTGAGCTGGAGACTTGATGCTTCAATAAATCGTTAGGAATCAGCAGTGAAGAGTTGCCCTTGGGTTTAATGAGGAAACCTCCCCTCCCCCCTCCTTGTACCCCATGGCCCCTGCCTTGTGTAGTGCAAATGGCAAATTTTAGTGCCTGGAATGGGGATCACTGACTCAGGATCCTTGGGCAGGAGTTTTCTGCCCTAACCTGGAGAGCAGCAAGGGGAGAAGTGAGGGGGGATGGATGGGAGCTCCTGGGCAGGGAGCAAGGGATGAGGCAGGACACAGAGCAGCAGCACGTGCCATTTGGCAGCAGGCAGTGAGGTAAGGGATGCTGAGTCCAACGGGATCAGCATCAGCACCATTCAGAGAGGCTGAACATGTGTCTGCCAGCCTCAGGACTGCAGTGTTCCATGCAGGAGAGAGTCCTGGGTTAGATGGGAGCAGAGGATGGCATGGGAACTGTGTAAGGAAAGGGAAAGGTGCCCTCAGCACAAGGAAGATATGGAGCTGTTGGAGAGGGTCCAGAGAAGGGTCACCATGATCCAAGGGCTGGAGCAGCTCTGCTCTGGAGCCAGGCTGGGAGAGTTTGGGTGTTTAGCCTGGAGAAGAGAAGGCTCCAGGGAGACCTTAGAGCAGCTTCCAGTGCCTGAAGGGGCTCCAGGAAAGCTGGGGAGGGGCTTTTCAGCAGAGCAGACAGTGATAGGACAAGGGGTGATGGTTTTAAACTGAAAGAGGGGAGATTTAGGTGAGATGTTGGGAAGAAATTCCTCACTCTCAGGGTGGTGAGGAGCTGGGATGGGTTGCCCAGGGAGGCTGTTGATGCCCCATCCCTGGAGGTTTTTAAGGCTGGACAAGGTTTTGTGCAGCCTGGTCTGGTGGGAGGGTTCCCTGCTCATGGCAGGGGGGGTGGAAATTCCAACCTTTATTCTATGAAAGACATGGAACTGTTCCTGGGCATTCCACACTCCTTCCCTCTCTGCACCCCTTGCTTGTTTCAAGCCAGCCCCTCTGGGAAGGAAGGGATCAATGGCTCTTGAGTCAGAGGCTCTGCTGAAAGCAGAGCAGATGAAGGGTTTGCCATCTGTGAACAAGTTGTTCTGATTGAATTAGAGAACATTTAACATTTACAGATAATTAGAAACAGCCACCCATTACAAAGGGAGAGAGGCACAGAGAGAAGAGAAGCTTTTGAAAAACGATTGGAAGCTCCTTGACACATCAGCCAGGGGAGCTTTTCAGACACAACTTCTGAGCCTTTCCAAATGCTTTGTGCTCGTTACATCCCCAGATCTTGGGAGCCAAGTGTCTATCTCTGTCTCTTCTGTCCTCTCCATTCTTTTTTTACTGCCTTGTGCCTCTTTCTCCCAGCCAAGCTCCCAGCCAGCTGCCTTCCTGGGAGCTTTTAATAAGGTGTCCCCTTTGGTTCCATACTGGACTGTCAGCTGGGAAGGAAAAGGGAGATAAATTTGCTTTTCTTCTCCATGAAAGTCACAATCTGGAGTTGGGTTGTGCAGCCATGAGGAGGGACAGCTCTGCAGGCAGAGGCTCCTGTGCTGTCCTGGCCTCCACAAGACAGACCTGGATGTAAAGCTGGTTATTATTTTTTTCCAAACTAACTTTATTACATAGAAAGATGAATATATTTGGAGTAGGAAAATATTAATTTTTGTTATGCATTTTTTTAAAGAAAGAAGGTAAAACATATAAATGGTCTCTTTAAAATTAGTTTTCCTCTTAGAAATTTCTCTTCTTTTCTTGTCTTCCCTTAATATGTTTTCACATCAACAGTATTAAGAAAAAAACCATGTTTCTCATACTTTTCTTTGGAGATAAAAAAGAAGCTGGTGGAAATTTCAAATTCCCCCAAACACAAGAGGAGATGATTTCCTTCTCAGATTCCTTCTGAAAAATAATTGGCATTTCTCAAGCAGCTCGAGCAGTAATTGTGCTGCCATCAGTGACAGGAATTGCACTGCATCTGCTGCAGAGTTACCCAAGAGGTGAAACCAGAAAGCTGCAGCTGCCCCTTAGAAGCCTCAGAGGTGGCTCCTGGGCAGCAGCTCCAGGGCTTGACCTCTGGTCCCAGCACCAAGGGTGACTCCAGGAGCAGAGGCACCTGCTATCCCTGCCCTGTCCTGGCTGGAACTGCTGGACCTTCAGCTCCTGACCAGTCCTGCTACCCATTCAATGGTTGCACAGCTGATTTTTCTCTTGGTTGGTACTGGAACAGCATCTTTTTGCTCTCCATGTCCCCATGGCAGGGTGGAGATGAAGCCCTTTCCAAGCAGCTCTAAGGGAGGTACCTACCAAGAACTCATGTCCTGAGGGGCAACTTTTCCAAATTTGCCTAAAATTGGCTGCAATGAAAGCAGAGAAGAGCTTTTGGCACAGAGAGATACCACCCAGCTTCCCTGCACATCTTACAAGGAAAGAAAAGGAAAATAGAGATTTCTTGCTTTTTTTCCCCAAATAGATTATAAATAAAGACTGGGATAATGATGTGAGGAGTTTCTGCACCCCAGCCTTGTCTTGGAAACCGGGGCTGGCCATCCTGGCAATGCACAGGACCCTGACAGACATCTAGTGGCTTTCTCTTATAACTACAAGAACGGATGGCTAAGGAGGGGGTGCCTGGTGGGACATGGGGATGAAGAAGAGATGGTTCTGGTCTCCAAATAAAGAACAGGCTTCGGTCATGGGGAAATATAAGGCTCCATCCCTTGCACTGAATTGTTGAAAGGCAGGTTGGATGGGGCTTGGGGCAACCTGGGCTGGTGGGAGGTGTCCCTGCCCATGCAGGGGGTTGGGTCTAGATGATCTTGAAGGTCCCTTCCAACCCAAACCATCCCGTGATTCTGCAGTTCTATGATCTCATAAGGTTGTGGGAGGGGTATTTTTTGGTTTGACCATTTGTCTCAGAGATCTTAGAGGTCCTTTCCAGCCATGATGGTTCTGTGATCTCACAGAAGAGGGAAGGGACAGATCTGTGACCCAGCAGGGCTGTTTCTTGGACATCTCTGCAGGAGGCTCACCCTGCACAGCCCTGTCCCACTGCCACTGGTACCTCTGCTGCTGGTGGTGGGGAGGGAAGGGGCTACGTAGGGCAGCCCCCCACCAGCAGAGACAGCCTGTGCTGGGGGGCTCAGCACGTGCCCACATCCTGGCTGGGAGCATGAGAAAATGCCTCCAAGGGGGTGTCAGACACAGTTACAGTGAAACATGATATTTATAACAAAGTGTGGGGGAAGGTGTCACATCACATTACGTTGATGCTCCAGCACCAGAGACACGGGGACAATGCTGTGGAGTGAGATGTGGTGAGGGCCAGCAGGCAAGGAGAGGAGTTTGCTCTGCAAATGCTGATTCTTCTCTGAGGTCCTGGCATGGAAGGGTTTTCCTGGAGGCAGGGGGAGAGGACAAGACTCTTCTGGGTGCTGGCATCAGCTGGTGGTGTCACCTGGCTCTTGCATCCCTGTGCCTGGCCCTGCTGATTTCTAAGAGCTAGGGTGAAAAAAGGGAGGAAATAAAGTCCAGGTATCTCTTGTATCCTTACACACTGGTCTGGTTTAGCTTTCTGGATAGGCATATCCCACTTGCTTTTGTGTCAATGCAAGGACGTTGGCTTAACCTTGCTGGTAGAACTTCCCTTCCCAAGCTGACATGAATGGCTGCAATTTTTTGTACAAGCAGTTCTTTAGAGAAAGTTGGGCTGTGTCACTGCAGGGACCTGGGACTGCACAACTCCATCCCTAAGGAAGGAGCTCCTGAAAGCACCAGGCTTCTTGAAGCTGCTGCAAGGAGTGGAGCAAGAGGTAGAAAGCTGAAGCCAAGGGACAGCTCTTGGAGCTGCAGTTTCCCTGTGCAGCAGGAGGAGACCTTGGTCCAGTGTGGAAATACCCTCATGTGTTGTAATGAGAGCAGTGGGAATTCCTCCACACAGGCAGGCACTCAGCTCCTGCTCCTCTCTCCTGCCCTGGCAATAGTACAGTTAAAGATGGATGTCATGTAGCACAGCAATTGCAGCCTTCACAGGCCTCTGGGGACTCATTGCCTGGGAATATCTTTTGTCAGCTGTGGTTTCTCCCTCAGTGCAAACACCCAAGCAAGCTCTTGAGAGAGCAGTGGGCAAATGGCAGAGAGAACTGGAGCCCACTGCTTCCCCCCTCAGGGGAGGTGTTTGGTGCAGCTCTGGTGGCACAAGCCCACATCTCCCCAAGGTGGTGAGTGGAGCCTGGTCCCCATGTGCTGAGGGGAACATGCAGGTGGGCTTTTCCCCCCTTCCCTGCAGACCCCTGCCTCTCATGCCACAGAGGGCTCAGCCACTCTGCCCTGCAGCCCTTTCTGGACCCATCCAGCCCCTGTCCTCTCCACACCAGCCCTGCTTTTCTCTCTTCTTCTCCCCCCCATCCAGCCAGCTCTGCTGCTTCCTTTTTGGGGATTCAGGTGCTCAGTGCCTGAAGGGATTGATGTTCCTTCCCAGGGGGGTTTGAGGCCAGCTTGAGCATTGCAGCTCCATCCAGGAGTGGAGACCTCATCACTAGTGGCATGTGTGTGCCAGCTTGAATTCCCACGGGCAGAGCCTGGGTAGGGGTGACCTTGTCCCCTTTGCCTGCCCTTCCGAGGCTGCTTCCAAGTGCCTGCAGTGCTGGAGCTGCAGTCCCTGGGTGGGAATGGCAGCAGGGAGGGAGGCAGGCTCTGCCTGCACTGACAGTTCCCTGGGAAAAGGGAGAGTTCCCTGGGAAAGGCACGGGGCTCCTGCCCACTCTGCTGGGCAGGCTTACACGGGGCTGCCATGGCAGCAGGGAACTCCTTGTTTCCCTAGGGAATTGAGCCCTCTGGACCCCAGCCCTAGGCCAAGCCTGGACTCTGGTGGGCTCCACTTCCCCAGCAGTGTATGGGGTGATAATCAGAAGGATGTGAGATGCCCTCGTTAGGTGATGGCTCAGGCCTGGGCTCGTTGACTCGAGGCATGAAAATCCCCACGTGAGAAAAGAGCCCAGAGAAAGGAAGAGCAAGAGCACAGGCTGGCAGGACACCCCAGCAGGGCAAAGGGCTTAGCAGGGATGGTCCTTTTTTAGCACTGCTGGTAAATCTGGGTGGTATTTGGGAGGAGAAGGGCCAGTGGGAATGCTGGAAGCAAGCAGGGTGCTCAGTGAGAGCCAGTGAGTAGGTTCCAGGCTGGGTGGGGTTGGGGGGGTGCTGGGGGCATGTGTGTGGTACCATCTGCATCATGGTCTGTGCAACCTCCAGGTGGGATGTTGTGTCACACAGCTGTGCTGCACATGCAGTGGGACACTGTGCTTGAGAGTGACAGCGTGGGGAGTGCACAGAGCACACCCGTCCCGGGGCTCAGAGAGGGACCCGGTGGCCACAGGAGCACAGAGAGGGTCTGGGTTCCTGCCCACCCCCTCCACCCGGGGCTGCTCCACAGGAGCATTCTGCCCTTGGACATTTTTCTGTCTGAAAGCAGAAGTCACCTCTGCGTGGTGAGCTGGGCTGAGGAGGGGGTGGCACGTGTGAGGATCTGCATCCCTCTGCATCCTGCTGGGCAGGCGTGTGTGTGTGTGTGTGTGTGTGTGTGTGTTTATCTGCAGATATGTCACATCTGAGTCAGTGTTGGCACAAAAAACATTTCGTGAGGAGGTCCCTGCCTGTGTGGGGGGGGTCACCCTGCTCTGTGTTTGTGCTGTGTGGCATGTTCTGCAGCCTGGATGGTGCCTTGTGTCACTTTGCTGTCACCCAGCCCTGCAGGGTGCCAGGCACAGGCAGCCCTCTGGTGTGGCTCCTCTTCCTCTCACTACACAGTTTAAAGGATGTCATCCTTGTCCTGCTAGAGCTGGTGACTCAGGCAGCCTGGCATTTACCCACGATTGATTTGGACACTCTAGAGCCAGCTGCACACTTCTGGTTTTTTGTTTTGTTTGTTGTGTTGTTTTGTTTTGTTTTTTTTAATGTCCTTTTGATAATTATCACCCCAGAGAAGGACCAATCCTCTCTGCTTTCAAGAGAAGCAGGATCATGCAGCAACCACCAGATGCAGGCAGAGCAAAAGGGAGGCAAGAAGAAAAAAAAAAACACACACACAAAAAAAAAGCCTCATGCATGTTCTGGAAATGACATGTTCATTGTAAAATTCCCATTGACTTTTTAAGGAAAAATGCCTTCTTCTCTCCTTTCCCAAGACAGCAGTTTGCAGCATTCCTGGACCAGCCCAAATGAGCAGTGCATCCTCAGTGTCTGATTAGCTCAATTTGCTGTGTTTTATTGACCTATGCAAGAGAAAAAATTAGGTCAAGGCAGACTGATGAGGCTGGAACTGGCTCTGCAGCATAAATGGGGACAAACGAGGCCACCCAGTCGCTGAGCCATCACATCATGCTCTGGGGTGGGTTTCCTCCCAAAGTGTCCAGGGGACATAATTAGGGACTTTCTCAAACTGTCCATCACAATTCAGAGGCAGAGGGTGGGGAGGTTTTTTAGAAGCTGCTCTTTGTTTCTGTGGTGAAGGGAGGGTTTATCAGCCAGTGGGTGAAGCACAGACACTGGGATGGCTGCAAAAGAGAAATGTCCCTGCCTGTCTGTGACTCCTTCTCCACAGAGAAGGGATGGAGGCAGCTAAAAGAAGCCTGCAGGGATGAGATGTTGTGGTTTTTTTCCTACAGAAGCAGGAGGGGAGGACAGAATCTTTTACCCAGCTTCCTTGCTAGCAGACCTTATTGATGGCTTTTGCCATGCACAGGCAAAAGCAACAGAGCCAGTGTCTCCCATGGAGGAGCCAGGCAGACCCTCTGCTTCTGGCAGTTCTGACTCTCCTCTGAACATTGTCTCTCCTGGTTTGGTTGGATCAGAGCAGGAATCAGCCTGTGACCCCATCTGGTCTATCTGCTGAGTTAGTCACCCTGCTCTGGGGAGAAAAGAGGCAGTAAAGCCTGTGAGAGGCTGATTCCAGACGCATTAATAAACCCCCTTCATCACTCTGGGAAAGCTCTTTGCAGGGAGATTTAGGTGCCTGGTGTGGGTGTTTCCAGGACAGGAAGGAGGGAGCAGCCTCAGCTGCCTCAGCCTCAGTGTGTGATGTGCTGGCAGGGAGGTGTCACCCAGCATTAGCTTCACCTTCAGAGGGGTGAAGGTGACCTGTGGTCACTATGACAGCCCAGGGGCTCCCAAAGCCACCCTGCAAGGAGTGGGGGGACAGAGCAGCCTGGCAAAGCAGAGGGGGCAAAATCCCAGACAGGCTGTGCTGCTGCAGCAGGGGACTCGAAGAGGAGGCTGGAGCACAGAGGGCATGGCAGGCTCTCCCTGCTCCTCATGCTTCCCCCGGGGCTGTCAGCAAGGCTCTGCTGTGCAGAGCAGCAAGCTGGGCAGGAGGGAAGCTCAGGTCAGCATCACGTTGGGCTGCCAAGATCCACACATGTGATGGCCAGGCAGCGGGGTGGCAGGGGAGAAGTGTCCCCATAGAAGGTCACCAGGGTGTGAAGGCCAGTTGGGATCTGCTCCTGAGGAAGCAAGCAGGCTGGGCAGAGCCATGCTGGGTGACTTCAGCCATGATGAGGGATCAGGGTGTTGACTGTACACAGGAACCTCTCAGCATCTGCCCAAGTCTTCGTGGATCTTGCACAGGTGTCAGGTCACAAATACTTCATTCTTCACCCCTGGGAATGTCTGCAGTGCCTTCCCACTTAGTGGGATCTGAAAAGGTTTTGTGTGTTGCAATTTGCAGGAGCATCTTCAGTGGGAGTGTCAGGATGCTGCTGGAGACAGAAACTCACCCCTTATGAACAGGAACAATCCATCATCTCTTGTACAGCCACACACCTGGCTCTGTACAGCAGATGTCAAACGTGCAGTAAATGCTGCTCCTCTGGGAGAAGGGTGGTCAGTGAAACAAGAACATCAGCTTTTATGGAGAGAGACAGAGTGGAAAAGACCCAGCTGGTCTCCATGGTCATCCATGGAAAGCCTGCTGGAGATGCAAGGTGTCCTCCACTGAACCAACATGTCCATTCAGCTGAGTCAGCTTCCAGGAGATGCTTCCCATCTGATGGGAATGCAGGGTAGCAGCTGGTGTGGGGGTCTCTGCCCGTGCAGCCCCAGCCCTGCCCCAGCTTCCTACCTGCACTCACCTCCCCTCTGCAGCCTGCTGCTCCTTCCCTGCTTTCTACCTGTGATTTACCAACCCCACGGACAGCATCACGGAATCAAATTGATGGGAGGCTGAACTTCTGGTTAGAGAAATGAACCCTTCACCACTTGGTGCTGCCCCCTCTTCCCTACAGGCACCTCACTCTGCTCCCCAAGTACCGTGACATGGGGAACAGAGGCAGTGGAAGAGCCAGGTTTGTGGAGGATACCTGCTCCCCTGGCTGCTGGCAGAAATGAAGGCAACAGGGAAAGGCTTCAGCAAGGGCCTGGGTACCCAAAGTTCCTGGGTTCTGCTCCTAGATCTACACCACAGCCCCTCGTGCAGTCTGGGCTCCTGAGCTTTGCAGGCAGGGCTGAGAGGAGGAGCAGGTTGCAGCCCATGAGGCTGAGTGCTTTGTTTCATAGTGACAGTCCTCTTAACAATGATGTGATCCTGCTTTTTGGGTGGTTTCCAAAGCATTCCCAGCAGGCATTTCTCAGCCTCACCACCTCCTGGCCCTCCCCTCCAGATCTTTCCCTCTCCCCAGCTGAACTTGGGAATCAACTCTGAGCTCAGCGAGTTAAAAAAAGAAGGGTGGGGATCAGAAAGGAGAGGAAAATGTCCAGCTCACGAGCCAGACTCCTGAAATCCTCCAACTCAGCTCCATGCAGCTTGAAAGATGGCTCAGTTTGTGTCTGGGTGTGTTGGAATAACTCCATCCTCGGGAGCTAATTTAGGATGTCCTCTGCCTGAGGAGGGAACTCTGTACAGAAGGCACTTGTCTGTGACAGAGCTCTTGTAAACAGCATGATAGCTTGATGTCAGCCAGGCTGCAGACATCTTCATCAGGTGCTTTGCCAAAGCCCCCAGGGGGAAGCTGTAGGACAGATCTTGGTCAGCAGAGCTTCTCCAGGCACAGACTGGCTGGGATTCAGAGGGAGGCTGCCCGGAGCCCTCCCTAACCCAAAGGTTTGGGCAGCCTGCTAGCTCGTGAGAAAAAAAGGAGGTCTGTGTTGTAGCATGGTGCTGCAGCACAGCCCCAGCTGCCTCTCAGCAGAGGAGCTGTGCTGAGATATTCTAGGCAGAGGCACTAAAGAAAAGGTTCTATCAAAAACAAAGCACGTTAGAGAAGCAGGATGGAGAGAGGATTTCCTGCTCTGGGGGAAGGTCAAAGCTTTTTTACTCTTTTCCATAATTAAAATCCTGGTGGGTTTTGTTAATCACCAAAACCCATTTTTGTCTGGGCTTAATCAGAATTATTCATGTAGGCCTTTTATACATATATTTTCCCCTACTTCTGTGCATGTATTTACTACCTTTCCAATGAAATGTCCCTTCACAGCAACAGTCCCCAAGGTCTTGGTTTAAAAGCTGGAAGAAAACCATTGCTATGTTTGTTTGGTTTTCTCTGGGACTGTTCTCAGGTGAGGGGAATCAGCCCTGTGAGCAATTTTGGGGTTAGTTGTTTGTGGGAAGCTGGAAGCAGAACAGTTTTAGTGGACACCAGGGCTCCTCTGGTGATGGGCTTGTTTCTTCCCAGCCTCTGAAAACCAACACCCCTGTGCCTGCTACCAGTCCATCCATTCCTTCATCCACCTCCCCACTCCCATCTCTCCCCACACACCAGATTACCCTCTGGCTGTGCTGAAACAACACTGAGCTGCAGCAGTTCTGCTTGAGGTGGAGAAATTGCAGCAGCAGAAGGAGCCTTTGGAGCAAACAGTCTATTTATTGGTATTTTGTTAGGCTGTTTAGCAGGACCCTGGTGCCTGTAATAAAGCATTAAGGAAGTGTAGCAGCACATTCTCATTGATCCCATTCAGTGCTGTGGTGTTGGTGTGGGGACCAGTGACAACATAAATAATTTGGTTCCTCTCCCCTGTGCTGAATTGCTGCTGGCAAAATGCCCTTTAAGCCTGCAGATTAGTTAGTCACCCCGTGCCCCCTGAATGAATGATCACAAACCACATGCAAAAAAAAAAGCCAAAGGCAGGTTTGTTTGTTTAAAAATCTACAGAACTACCCAGTGAGGGATCTGGACAAATCCATGATGATTTGAGAGAGCTCAGACCCATCAAGCCTGGTATTTCGTGGCTGAGGAGGGCAATGGGCTGGGCTTGAAGAGCAGCCAGGGAAAGGGGATGTGCTCTGAGTTTTTCTGTGCAATCGATTTGCAGTTTAGTCTGCTCTGGGTTTTCTAGCTGTAGGACCCAGCAGCCAGCCTGGCTCACAGCACAGGGAACAAATCCCTTCAGTTCTCCATCTCTTGGCTGGCCCGTTTCCCTCTGCCCCTCGCGGGGACGTGTTTGGTGCCAGTGGAGAAGGAGAAGTGTGAGCCCGTCAGAAACAGAGCACAGTGAAGGTGTTACCCCCAGCCTTAAGAGGAGACACCCCCCACCTTCCAGAGTTTATACCAGAAATACACAAAGCAGGTGAGAACAGCAGCCAACTGGTGAAGCAGTCCCCCCGTGTGCCCCTGGCAGAACCAACCCCCACTCAGCCTGGTCACTAAACAACAATAACAGCCCAGAGACCTCAAATTCTGCCCACCAAGCAAGAGAAGACCCCTTGCTTCTTCCTCCCTGCTCCTTCCCAGGTGTTCAATGGCCAGGCCATGGGGCAACCCCCATGCCCCTTGGGCCCACAGAGACCCCCATGCCCCAGAGCACGGGCAGAGAGGTGGTGGGTGCCCCTTGTACCGTCAGTGCCGGGCGCTGGGACCCTCTCCTCTGGCATCTTTGGTGGGGTCTGTGCTCCTGCTTGCTCCTTTATTCCTCCAGGCAGGTGTCAGCAGGGCCCGGGGTGCTGCTCTGGGGGTGAATGGCAGCTCCTGTTCCCATCCTCCATCTGCCCTTGCCTCGCAGGGGGTGACTCTGCTCCGGATTAACACGTGCAAACGCTGCATTGGCCAAATGGCCTTTGCAGAGGGAGGAGCTGCCTGGGTGTTTGAGGAGGGATTTAGCTCTGTTATCACCTGGACAGCTGCTGTTCTGGAGCCAGTGTTGGAGAATATTTGCAGTCAAGCAGAGTGGCTGGGGGAACATGTGCCCACAGCTCATGGGAATCACCCCCAGCTCTGCTTCCTCACCCTGCTCCTCTGCCAAACCCCTCCACGGGCTCTTCAACTTCCCACGCTCCTTTCTATCCTCCCCGTGAAAATTAGGGCAGGAATAATAACAGTAGCCCTTAGGATCACTGGCAAGGGAGGAATCATTAGCCCCAATACTGTCCCCAAGGGCCCAGAGCTCTCACTTTGTGCATCGTGGGGTTCACATCAGCACAAAGGTGCTTCCTCCTCACTCCCCCACTGTGACTGGGGGGACAATTAGCATCTGTAATCTTCTGAACCTTGTGTAAGGAGGGGAAAAAATCCAGTAAGACCTGGCTGGGATTTTGTGTGGATTAATTAGCTGCCGTTTGCACAGCTCTTTGAAGCTTTAAAACCTATTCAAGTGCTAAATATTATTATTCAATAGTGATCCATTAGTTCTGATCACTGGCTACAGCCTCTCTGGTGTCATTTTGTACAGCACCAGGTATTTGCCTTTGCTATTCCAAATAGATTTATTAAGGAGGTGTGGCAGCAAAAGAATCCATCTATGGTTTTGGTTTAAGTGTGGTTTTGGTAATTATACTCATGAGGGTTTGGTTAAAATTGCACTGAGCAGTAAAAAGTGTATTAAACCCTGTACTTTCCTGGTTCTGGATCACCTGAGGTTGAGTAGCAGGTGAGCTGGACACAAAACTTGCCTCACTGGGCTGTGTGCTTCCCAGTGGCAATGCAGTGCCAAAAATGCCCTTCTAGTTTGGCAACTGGGGTTTTATCTGGCAGCCCAACTGGGGAAGAGATGTGCTGGCTCATGCTCTCAGGCATCCAAGCTCACTTTTGAGAGGTACCCAGCTGGGTGGCACGTTTGGGCTGTGGTTGCTCAGGAAGTGACTGGGATTTGAGTCCTGCTCTGGATCCCTTCTCTGTGCCTGCAGAGCTGTGGCTGGTGGTGGTGCTGGGCTCCAGGGCACAGGGATGGGATCAGGACCTACTGGTGCTGCAAGAACATTGTTGCTGTGCCATCCTACCCCTCCTGGGTCGTGTTGGAAGAGGAACCTCCCTCCCAGCTGAGCTCCAAAGGGCATGTTCAGTGCCAGAAGTAACCTTCTAGCCAGCATCCCTCCTGGGGCTGTTGGTTTGCCTGGTTCCAGCACCATCACCTTCATGTGGGCTGGGCTGTCACCTTGTGACCAGGTCTGGGAAGCTCCCTGTGAGCCAAGACCAGCTCTTGAAACAAGCTTAGTCTTGTGTGCATCTGTGAGTTCAGTCCTGGTGCTTCCAACAGGAAGAGATGGGAGCCTCTGGCACTGACATCTCTATGTGGGTGCATATTTCTATCTGCAATTGAAGTTTGATTCCTGTAAACATTGTGTTTATTATTTAAAGAAACATACAGGCTGCCAGATTCAAACTGCAACAGAAAAGCCATAAACCTTCCACTAAAGAGCCAGAAAAATGCAAGGAGGAGAACAAAGCAGGCATATATCACTGCATTTAGGCAAGCTGAAAGGCAGTCACAGCCTGGCAAATAAAATACACAGAACCCCTTTCACCACAAATTTATTCTCAATCAGAAAATAAAAAATCTGATACACTGTAAATCAAGAGGTGACTGATGTTCAGGAATCAGATAATAAGTCTGAGCAATTTTTAAACCATTCAGGTCTCCAAAACGCTGGTTCTTCGACTGGTGCTTGAGGGAGAAGTTTTGGAAACAAGGGAAATTTTATGAAGTAGGAAAAGCACTTGGACATGCTCAGGTCCCTTCCAATCTAACCCAGTCTATGATTCCATGGCTCTGTGTTTTGTTGTGTCCCACCTCAGTTCAGACCTGTGCTGCCTCCCAGGCTGTCCCCTGTGGATTCCAAGCATCCCACTGAACATTCCTGATGGCTCAGTGAACCCAGACTCATGGACTTAAATTTGCTCCCCAAGGTTCTGCAATTCCTGGGGAAGATTCTATTCAGCAAAGAGTGGGGGAGAAAAACTGATCTACTTTGTTGCCTAAGCTGGACATTAACTTTTAGAGTGGGTTGTGACTTCAGTTTGCATCCAGTGTAGATCTGGTGACTCTAATGTCTGCAGATGATCCAGTACAGGCTGCAGAGAGAGGCTCTAGGTGCTGGTTGGTAACCTGTGCAAACTGATAGCACAGCCTCCCTCTGCTGAGAGAGTGTTTTACTGACTATTAGATTTATGCCATTTACTGCTTTAGAGATAAAACACTCACTATGTTCTAAGCAGGTGATGGACTCAGAGCTGGGAGTGGGCTGGTTTGGTGCTTTCTGAATGGTTCAGAGGGCTGTTTATTTCTGGGTTGGAGAGACTTGTGCTCTAAATGATGGAGGTAGTGCTTTTGTGAATTGAGCAGGGTGTGGATGAAGCAGGTGAGGGGGCTTTCTCTGCTGCCTGGTGGCCTCACATCTTCCAGGATGAGTGGCTGAGGTCAATTCAAGTTCATTACACCACGAGGAGTTAATGATTTATTCGTTATGGAAGTTCAATAGGAATTGATTTTAAAATACTGTTTTGAGCAATTTCATAAATTCACTTTATTGTTCAGGCTTTGATGTTATTTTTTTCGTGTGATCAGCATAAAGTATTTCCCTTGCTGCCTCCATCACTCTGGATGTTATTTAGACCTGGAGGCTCTTCTTCCCTTCTCTCCAAAGCTTGATCAGAAGATGGGCATAAACTGAAGCTCATTTGGGTCTCAGTGTCACTTTTGGAGTTCAGAAATTCAGCCAGGGTGGGAGGGACACTTTGTGCTCCAGCCAGTGTTTTCCCAGGTATTTTTTTGCTGGAATAAAGGAATTTCAACTCTTCCCAATGTGCATTAACAGATGGCAAACTTCAAATGCACAATCAGAATTAGCATCCTGGTGGAACCCTAATAATAACTGCAGCTATTCCCTAGGGATGTCTGAGAATCAGCTTGGCATAGGGGGAAGTTTACCCCTCATCCAAGCAAGGATCTGCTCCACTTTGCAAACCTAAATGCATTATTAAGTAGGTCCTTGTACTGGGGAACATGTGGATGCTATGGAAGTGTGGAAGGGCAGGTTGGATGGGGCTCTGAGCAAGCTGGGCTGGTGGGAGGTGGCCCTGCCCATGCAGGGGGTTGGATCTAGATGATCTTGAAGGTTTGATTCCCAATCAAACCATTCCATGATTCTCTGACTCATAGTTCCCAAGGATGTGCACTTGTGCAGCTTCTTTGATGTCTAATAGTCCTCATGCTGCAGTTTTCCTTGAGCACAGACAGTGCCAGGCACAGCTTCTCCCCCCTCACCCAAGCCCTCTAAGATGCAGAAATCCCTCAGGTCTACACTCTTACACACTTGTCTCCTGGAAATGGAGTGAAACTGAGGTTTCAGGGGCTCTGTAGAATAAACAGCAAACCAGCAAAACCACAACCAACATGACTGACTGGTGGAGGGTCAGGTGGAAGTGATAAGAGCAGCCCTGAGCCTGCAGCTGATTCAGTTCACTGGGACTACAAAGTTCCCTTGGGAAAATATTTTCTCCCATATCCACGTCACAGTTTCTTCAGTTTATTAAAAATCCCCTAAAGATGCCATCTTCCCTCTGAGCCTTCAGCAGGGCACTGGGATGAGCTGTTTGGGCTGTGAACAAAGAGTGGGGCAGATATTCTTTGCTCAGCTGCTACTGCTGAGACCCTGATGGCTCAACAAGCAGCAGGTGTTCCTTGGCCAGAGCCCTATATATTGAGCAGCACAGTCTCTACTCTGCTTTTGTAGGGATGTTGCTTCTTGTCTGATGTTCTCCTTGACCTAGAGATAGTTGGGGTGATTTTTTAAGCTGCTTTTCTGTTTTATAGCCACACTTCATGGTGGCTGAAGGTGCAAGAGGATTTTTCCCATCTGCTCTGCCTCCCTTCACCTTGGAACAGCATTGATAAGGTAGGAAAACTTGCAGTTATTTCTGGTCTTTTTGGTCTCAGGTCCTTCCTGGAGCTTGGAGAAAAAGTGCAGCAGGTCTGTTAGTGAGATAAGTGCATTTGAAAGTGCAGTGATATCTATCAATGAGACAGCAGCTGCACAGTAATTCCTTTCCCTCTCTTATCTCTCTATCTGCCCCAGAAATGTTGACACAGCACTTTACTCTCTTGGGTTATTTATTTATTTATTTTAGCTGCTTTTACCTTATCTAGAGGCTACACTGGGGGAAGGAAGGACTAGAGAAAGGTCTGAGGTGTGTGCAGCCCCAAACCCCTTCCCAGCCTTTCCTCAGCAGTGTGTGGTGCTGGATGAGGGGAGGTTTGACCAAGGCTGTGCCTCAGGAGCTCTTGCATTGCTGTCAAGAGTATCAAAGGGAACAGTTAACAATTCATCCACAAAGGCTCATCTGTTGCCTCTGTGTTTGCAGCCTGCTTCTCTGTCCTCTCCTCTCTGTACTGGACTGCAGGCTGTGCCCTGGGGAGCCTTTCAGGGGGTGCTACAAGCTGCGGGAAGCAGCCAGGCTGGTCCCAGGGAAGGGATGTGTGAGGTGGGGAGCAAGTCAGTGACTTCTGTTGGATGCAAAATGTGGAAGGGGAGTTTGCTGAGACCCCCAGATATACCCCTGAGCCACTCTTATGCTCAGCCCAAATCCCTGTGTCCTGCCTTTTTGTACCTGCTGGCCTCTCAGCTTGCCTGGGCCAGAGATCTCCATTAGCATCTCCTGCCTCATGAGCTACCAGCCCCCATCACATTAGTGTGGGCAACTTAGCAGAGGAAGTTAAGCAGTGGCTCTAGTCACATGTGAAATCTCCCACCTGCCTGGGAAGTCGAGGTGATTTTACTAAAACCAGCAATTGTGTCTTCATGTGAGGCCCTTTTGCAACCACCTTCTGCAGAGGTAAGTCAAGGGATCCCTGGCTTTGGGAGGCAAATGTGAGTTGGCAAGAAGGCTTTGGGGGGACCTTCTAGGGGCCCCCAGGAAAGATGGGGAGATGTTTCACCAGAGCGTGTGGTGATAGGACAAGGGATAATGGTTTTAAAATGGAAGAGGGGAGATGTAAGTTGGATGTTAGGAAGAGTTTCTTCACCATGAGGGTAGTGAGGTGCTGGCCCAGGTTGCCCAGGGAAGCTGTGGCTGCCCCATCCCTGGCAGTGTTGAAGGGCAGGTTGGATGGGGCTTGGAGCAGCCTGGGCTGGTGGGAGGTGTCCCTGCCCATGCAGGGGGTTGGATCTGGATGATCTTTCAGGTCCCTTCCAACCCAAACCATTCCATGATCTCTAAATACCTGTACTTGTCCAAGTGTGTAGAGATGTGCCTCTAAGGTTGGTGTTTCTGCCTGGTTTTGTGGTTGCCACAGCTTCCCCTGCACATCTGCTCCCTTGGGCTGCAGAGCAAGCAGGGCTCCATGGCTCTGGGCACCCTGGGGCTTCTGTTGCTTGAAAAGAGAGTGGTAAAAGTTATTTACAAACTGTCTCTTTATAAAGAAAGAGGGAGAACCAGCAGCACACAATTACTGCTGGTGATGAAGAGCAGCAGGCTGGATACCTGCTTTGAAGTCCTGTCCTTACCTGGGCCACCTCCCCTTTTCTTCTGGTGCTTCTTGCCAAGATCAAAGCCTCATTGTTTCCCTGTCTTTGCTAAAGGAGATTTAAAAGGCTTTTTTTCTTTTTTATTTGCTGGCCTTGATGGGCTGGGAAATATCTTGTGAATATATCTGTGTCTTGGCGATTCACTTAGAGCTCCTGCTCTGGGTTTGAAAGCCTTTTCTTTAAGCACCTGTCTGGAGCTGGTGCTGCTGTTTGCAGTCAATCCCCACCGTGCTGATCATTGTGATGCAAACAGCGTCTCTGGTGTGGCAGGGGGAGTTAAGGGAACACTTTGTTACCTGTTCCCAAGCGCTTGGAATAGCTGGGATGCTGGGGAACAGCTCCAGGGTTTCAGTGTGAGCAGTGCAGGTCCCCCCAGATGTTCTGCTGGGGTGATGACAAATGGTTGTTGCTTTGCTGTAGGATCCCTTGCAATGGTTCCTCTTGGTTTGTGTGTGTGGGGGAGGGATGTTAGGGAGCCAAATAATTACCTGGTGTAGCTGGATAACTTCCCCAAAGTTGCATTATACACATTTGGGCTTCAAAATCTGTTGTTTCAGTGGAACTAGGCTGATTTATGCCAGTTGAAGCTCTGGTTCTAAAACTGTTTAAAGCTTAGCATTCCTCTCTCAGCTTCCTGGTGAGATAAGGATTTACTGCAGCTGCTTGGAAAATGCAAATGTGGGGCAGGAAATATGTTTTTTTCATAAAAATGCTCCTTCAGTGACTGCAAATATTTCATGGGCATCTTGAAGGTTTTGCTGGGGAGATAGAATCCCAGAAAGCAGAGCATTTTGAGTTTGCTTGTTGAGAAAATGAGGTTTGTTCAATTATTTACATTTTTCTTGATGATAAAAACCAGTGATAAATTAAAACAGGCAAGTTTCTCCTGCACACCAAGTGGTGTGTTGAGGGAGCCTCTTTTCAGTGAAAGAATTGCTTTGTATTATGGTTTTCCAGCCAGGCCTGTAAGTGACAAGCTTAAACTTAAGATAAGAAAATCCTGGCTTCTATTTTTTATTTGGCAGGTTTCTTTTTTTTTTTCTTTTATCAGCTTCTGCAAAGCACTCCCTGCTAGTTAAAAAAAGTAGAATCAATACTCAAGAAGGGTCAAGCAGTTTACAATTCATTACATGTGTGCCTTTCTCACTGACAATGCAATTCTTGTTTCTCATTTTTCATGTCAACTGTTTCTGGGAAAAACAATAAGAGAAAGAAAAGCAGAAAAAGACAAAGAGACAGAGATTTACCGAAGTCATCAAGTGAAATGAGAGCTGACAGGTTCTCTAGTGTTACACGGCCAGAACAAAAAGGATTCTTCACTCTGCTCCTCTGTTAATGCTTGAGAATCCTTCCTGTGGAGCTGGGCTATTCACTGGGATCCTCAGCTCTGGGATTGCCCAGTAATTCCTTTAGAAATGTGCCCAAAATGCTCCCTGGCCTTGCAAGAATTATCCAGCAGATCAAAGACAAGCAGCCATGAATTGTTTGGGTCTTTTCCCATCTTCCCCATGCCTGAGTTTCCCCAGGCAGGTCCTTTCCTTTCTTTTCCAGCAGTTTCTTGCCTTGTTTCATGGTGAGAGTGAAGGCAACTCTGGGTGGGAAAGAGCTGAGAAAAATCCCTGTTGGGGAGAAGCTCCTCTGATTAAATCAAGTTCTAACCAAGTTCTCATCTAATTCAAAGTTCAGATCCTTGCAAGTGCATCTGAAGGGCAAAATCACCCTCCCCTCAGTCAGGAGCTGTAAATCCAGGGGTAAAAATCTGGGTTTGTGCTTCACACTTGGGCAGATGGAGACAGTTTTCCTGGTGATGAGATGGCAGAGCCTGTCAGAGGCTGGTGGGGGTGTCACTGGGGCAACGTGTTTCAAGAGAAGCTGCAAAACCAAAGCCAAGTTATAAGAGGTCCATGGGTTGTCCTGGCTGTAGTGTCAGCTCTGTTTTCATTGGCAAAGATCCCACAGATATGGAAGCTGAAATCTCTCAATGAAAAGCTCATTGATTAGAGAGAGAGGTTGGATCTCTTCCAGACATAATTTTGGGACTGCTTGATCAGAGCAAGTGTCTGGGAGGGCTTGGTCACAAAAGCCTCAAGCCTTGTCAAGGGTAGAGAGGCAATTTTTTTCTCACTATCATGGTGGAGGTTGTTTTGAGCCAATTTATCTGCAGAGGCCAGAGGAAAAAACTTGAGAAAGGTGTTCCAGTTTGGGCTGAGTTGATAACTCTTTGATGTGGTGGTAGTGATGTAGGTCCCTTTGCAGTTTTGTAGGTCCTTTTTGCATTTCTTCCTGCCCTCAACTTGGGAGCCTTGGGTTGCCTTCAACTTGGGAGCTCAAAGATTGAAAGGAGCACAATGACAAGGAGCCTCCTTAGTCTTTTCTACCCCTTCCCCTTGAGACACAGGGTACATTGCCAGCCTAGATCTACTCCAGCACTTGCTCATCTCCATGAGATCAATTCATCACTCCCAGATGAGACTGGAGAGCAAGCTGAAACCTCTCCCCTGCCTCTGTTAGTTCCCCCTCCATCTCCTGTGTGACAATGTTCCCTCCAGTCCTTACATGCTGCAGTGCATCTGGAGACTCATCCTGCAAGTCAGCACTGTCTGGGGGCTCAGAGCCTGCCTGTCATGGGGAAAAGGAGGCAAGGAATTAATTCCAGTTCCCAGTGGTGGTTTGCTGGGGAAGTGGGGGTTGGAGGGGAAACCTCACTCCCCAGAGCTGATTACACCTCATTTCTGCTCAGAAATTAAGAGCTCATTCAAAGAAAATCCTTCTTAACTCCTGGAACCTAAATGCAAAGTAGAATTGCTGGGCTGAGCAGGTTTTAAGGCAGTGCTGAACCAGGGTATTGTCAGCTCCCCTGGAGAATGGGGAGGTGTTTAGCTGTGGTGACTGATGGAGGAGGCTCAGAAACCTCAGTCCACTTTTCCTGTCTCCTCCCCTGCAGAGTCACCCTGTTTGTTCTCCCCTGTCCCTGCTTCTAGTGGCCCAAATTACCCCCCTTTTCAGAGCATTTTGACCTATCAGAAGCCTGTTACATCCCCTGCTTCAGCAAACTGGTGTCTGGTCTGAGCAAGCCTGTTTCATGTGACCTTTATTTGAGGTTTGCATTTTCTGAGCCTCTCCTGGGTGAGCTCCATGGGAGACCTGCTGCTGTGGAGCCTGATGGGAGATTGTTTTTTTGCCCATCAGAATCTGACCAAGCAATTGCTGTCCCCTGGGGCAGGGTGGGAAAAGTCACAAAGACTTAGAGCCCTGCACTCAAAGTCCCACCAGCTAGTTCCTGTATCACTGAGCCACAAACCCAGCTGGGCTCCTTGCCCTGGCAGGGGATGGAGCAGCCAGCACAGCACAGCAGCCTTTCCCCCCTCTGCTTCCTGGCACCAAATGTGCTTCCTAGGTTGATTCCAGCTGTGAAGGTGGGATCTGCTTGCCCAGCCTGGCCAGTGCATGGCCCTCTGTTGACACTGGCCAATGCAATGGAGTCTCCTTGCTTGTCAAATCTTGATTGAAGGCCATGGAAATCAATGACATCCTTTGTCCCAACATCTCTGGGTCAGCTGCTCTGCCTTGGTCTTTCCCCAAGTCTTTCTCCAATTGATAGAACCCCTGTTGCTGCTGGCAGCTACAGCTTTCTGTATTAGCAGAAAAAATAAGCAGAAATAAACTACTCATGCACCTCCTTTTAGGCCAGCATGACTTCCCTGTCATGTTTTCCTTGTTCTGTCCCAATACTTGATGTTTTCAAGTCTCTTTGCTTTAAGCCATGTCAGCTACAGGCTCAGAACATGCAATAGCTATAATTTTCCATCGCTCTCTTTCCCTTCCTGTCTCTCTCTCCTCAGCTTGAGTGTTTAATTTGCTCCAGACTCTGCCTGAGCAATTTTTGGAGAGTAGGGTTTATATTTGTGTATGCAAATAAGCTGAGCAAATATGCTCAGGAACTCCAAAGATAGATCAGTGCACTGAGTACGTGCTGGCCCACAGTTAAAAATCATCCCAGGCCATTCTGATCTCAGTTAACCCTTTGGTCTTCTTCAGTTTAGGGTCTGTCTGGGAAGTGGGCAGTACTGGGAGATTCCCTCCCAGTTCCCAGATCACTGGAGACAGGTGAACACCACTGGTGTCAGGGGTTCTGCTCTGCACCATCAGCCAGGCAGCAGGGCAGGGTGGTTACACGTAGCTGAGTTTTCAGATATTAGTTGTCTTGTCCTTTTTAGTGTTGAACCAGCAGTCCCAGGGGCTGTGGAAGGAGCACAGCCAGTGCTGCCCTTCAGGCTTGTGCTGCACTTGGACTCTCTGCTGTCTAATAAAATGTGAAGGCTTGTGCATGGTTGGAGAGTTCCTAAAAAAGCTCTTCCCTGTGGATGCTTTGATCCTGATCATGCAGCTGAGTGTGGTTGTTGCCTTTTCTTCAGGGCCAGGGAAAGAATTTGACCTTTCTCTTCAAATGCCTGACAGTGGTTATAAAACCTGCCCCCAAATTAATTTGCCTTAACTGGTGGATCTGAGCAATTGGTTCCAGCATCTCCTGAAGAACACAAGCTTCCTAATCTGGTTTCCCTCCCTATAGGAGGGGAAATGAGAGATCATTGTTATTCACTGTCCTTGCCTGCACTGAGGTAGAACAAGCTGCTCAGCCTGAAGCCTTCCTGCATGGACACACTCTCCTGGAACAGAAGTGACTTGACTCTAACACAATTATTTCCCTTTGAAAGGATGCTAATTACTTTGGAGTGGTTTTTATTCTGGAATAAAAACCTGCTGTCATCATGTCCTTTGGGGAGGTGTGATGGAATAGTTTCTCCAGCAGGCACTGCTCCTGCCATCTTTCCTCTTGTAGATGAGG
>NW_009952719.1:365199-412225 GCF_000747805.2 Chaetura pelagica
GAAAAGGTCTGGGAAGACAAGTGACTATTTTGGTGCTGAACCTGTGAAAGATTTGGGGGGGGGGGGTTAAAAAAAGCATCTAAGCAGATTTCTGTGATGCTTACAAGGCAGGGTTTGTTTAACCTTGGAATATGTGGAAGATGATGCAGCTTCTCATTACCATTTTTAGCTTAGTTTCTTAAATAAATGAGGCTTACATAATCAGGGGCTGGGTACATGGTTCCCAGAACTTCTGGGCCATTAGCTGATTGCAGCCACATGAAGGATTTTGTGTCAGGTTCCTCTAGGTTTTGAGGCTTGGGGCAGGTGGCCCCTCTTGGCCAGTGCTTGTCCCTGGGCTGGGGAAGTCCTGGATGCTCCAAGTGAGGTTGTGTGTCCCCGTGGTGTGCCCTGGTTTCTGCTGGTGACAGCCTGTTGGAAGGGCTGGCACCTTCCATGGGCTCTGGGATGTATTCTCAGATCTGGGCACAGCAGGGGTGGGTGTTTTGGTTTTTGTGGGGTTTTTTTTTTGCATGTGTCAACATCAGAAAGCAAAAGCCAGACAGAGAAATAGTGAAGCATCTCTTGCCTGGCCCAGCTCTTGTGTTTTGATTTGTCAACACTTTTTTGTTTATTTCCTGGCACAAAGTGGAAACATTTGGTCAGGGTTTTGGCTACTGTTGTGACTCAGGCTGCAGTGATGATCTGGCTTTGCTACTGGTTTGTTTGCAGCCTCTGACACCTAATGAAGCAGTAAAATGTGGGTTGCAGCCCCTCCTCTGGGAGGGAGGGAAGAGCATCTTACTTCCAGGAGCTGCTTTGCTTGATTTCAAGCTGCCCTTGGGTAGAGGGGAATGTTAGAAAAACCTTCTGCAGAGACTTGTGCTGAACTCTTGGTGGTTTAGCTTAGTAAATGAGATGATGGTGCACTGGCTTGAACAGAAGGAAAAATAATTTGGCTAAGCCTGTGCTCAATGGTCCAAGTCTTAGCTTGAATCTTCATAATTTTAATGCAATTACTCTCAGTATTATGGTCTGATAAATCAGTACTCAAAGCAGAGATCAGGGAAGACTTGGATGTTTTTGTTCTCTTCTATTTTTCCCCATCTCTGCATTTGGCCACTGCATAAAACAGGATAATGGATCAGAGGGAACATGGGGCTGACCCAGCACAGCCTGTTAAGCCTGCAATTAAGACATTGAATTCACCCTTTCTGTCACTTACTGGGTTGAGAAGCAGAAATGCCTTGTTTTGCTGTTAATAGAGCAACAAAGCTCAGTTTTCTGTGACTTGCTGCTGTGTGATGTCAATTGCTTTATTCTCAGCAGTGGAAGAGGGGTCAGAGCTGCTCCCTGGCTGCAAGAAGCTCTGCCTCTCCTGCAGCAGAAGCACAGCTGGTGCCTCAACATCATTCCCCAGAGGTTTTGCTATTTTATTTTGTGTCAAATGTTCTGCTGCTGCTGTGCCATGGTTTGGGTGCTGGTGTGGCAGCAACAAGACAGGCTGGTTTGTGAAGATGAAGGGCTGAACCCCATGGGTGGGCTCAAGAACCTACTTGGTAGAGCTGCAGAGCTGGCAGCCTGTGCTCTGCAGCCATGCAGAGGCTTGTGCTGCTTTATGGCACCACAGATCTGTCTCATGTCTTCTGAGTTGTGCCATCTCTTCTCTTTCCACTTGTAACACAGATCTTTTGACCTTGAGCAAAAATGTACGTTCCTGAGCTTCAGTTTCTTCAGTCCTGAATGGGATGCCTGGATCCCTCTGCTCCTGCCAAAGCACAGGGTCCACCCTGGTTCCTAGAATCACACACTGGTCTGGGTTGGAAGGGACCTGAAAGATCATCCAGATCCAACCCCCTGCATGGGCAGGGACACCTCCCACCAGCCCAGGCTGCTCCAAGCCCCATCCAACCTGCCCTTCAACACTGCCAGGGATGGGGCAGCCACAGCTTCCCTGGGCACCCTGGGCCAGGCTCTCACCACCCTCACACTCCACAATTCCCTCCTCATGTCTCACCTCAATCTCCCTCTTCCAGTTTTCATCCCTTCCCCCTTGTCCTCTCCCTCCCTGCCCTTGTCCCAAGTCCCTCCCCAGCTTTCCTGGAGCCCCTTCAGGCACTGGAAGCTGCTCTAAGGTCTCCCTGGAGCCTTCTCTTCTCCAGGCTGAACACCCCAACTCTCCCAGCCTATAAGGTACATGTTTTTTTCCTTTCAAATCTTATATTCCTTATCAGAAGCAGCAGAGGGGTTATCTCAAAAGCCAAGTCTGTCAGATGGTGTCTTGCAGACAGGCAAGTCATAGAGACTTCCAGGTGAACTGTTTAACATGTGGCAAAGTCATGAACTGAGGGCAGGCTCATAAAAGCTGGGCAACCCCCCTCATGCCTCACCTGCTCTGCCCATAGTAAATATTCCAGGGGAAGGCTGGAACCAGATCTGGCATGAAACTAAAAGAAAAGAATTCTGGAGGTAAAACCTCTCTCAAGTCCATGGTCAATGGCTAGAACACTGAAGCACCAGAGGTACATGTTTATACATCAGCATATGTTTAAAGAATTGATTCCTTCTGGCAGGCTCTTGTAACAGGCAAGGAGCACGTGTGAGCTGGTGCTGTCAAGGGAAATTGGGAGCTCACTGGTGTTTGACAGGTATATTATTCCAGTTGCCTGTGACTTATTTACAAAACAAGGAGGTAAGATCTGACATGATGCAAGTCAGCACTCTGGAGCTGCAAGAGGCCTGGGTTGTTCAGCCCTTCAGAGCTGCCCTCAATTTGCTTGACATTTGCAATGAATGAAGGAGGAGAAAGGAAAAGAATTTCTTTGCTTCACAGGCTGCTCTCTCAAGGAGACAGACTGCAATTGCAAATGCTGGGAGGGAAAGAATTCAGGTTTATCTTACCTGGTTGTGCCAGCAGGGATGGGACTGGATGGGACAGGGATGGATGTCTCTTGCCTCTTCCACAGCTCCACAGCAGGGAAAGCCTTGTTCCCCATTCTGGGCATCACTGGTGCCAGCTGGGAGAGGTGGGACTTGAGGACCTGCAGGATCTTGGCTTCTTGGGGGCAAGAAGCAGAGCTGGGAGGGATTGACAAGGGCAGTGCAGCCACAGGCACTGGTGTCCTGCTGGGTCCTGAGCCCTTGGGCTGCACAGCTGGCAAAGCCTTCGGATTTATGGATTTAAACCTCATCTTTGTCAGGCTCAAGGCCCCTCATTTCCCTTTTCAAACACTCCCATTCAGTTCTGAATTTCCCATATTTGCTTAATATCTCTTATATCTGGCCCTTCCTTCCTTATAAATCATCCTTGGAGAGAGTTTTCCTTCCCTGCCCACATCAGGCACCATGACCCTGCAGTGTCTCTGATCAGGTGATGTGAATACCTATATTTTTTCCTGCTTCATACTTATCTTGCTGTGCTTGTTTGCAGACAGTTGAAGCTTAAGGAATTGGTTTTGACCAGTGGCTGGGAGCCTGGGGGACCTTCACTGTACCCTTGAAGAATCACCTAATGTAGTGAGATGCAGTTGTCTGGTTATCTAAGTGGTGGTTCTTTGCATTTCCAGAGAGGAATTGCTGATTTTTTCCATGTTTGACATAAAAACCTGTTCCCCAAAAGCTCTGCTTCTGAACCCTGTTTATTCAAAGGCTGGAACCTCATTAGAGCAGAGGAAGGTATAAAAAAGGCCCCTCAGTTAATGCTTTTAGCTACTCAGAGATGATAAAAATCCCATCCCTGCCACAAAACTTCCTGCAGGACATCTGTATCATTCTCTTCTATCTACAAACCAAGTGCAATTAGCCTTGCTTGCCTCGTTAGAAAACATTTCAGAGAGGCTGATATTGTCTCCATCCAGCACAGTCAGGTTTGAGTTACAGGTAAATAATGTGGGTCCCACAACAATAATGTGGTTCCTACAACAACACACACACTCAGGCTCTTCCTTTAATTTCTGGCACAGGTGGGTGTCCCTCTCTTCCCACTCCTTTCTAAAAGATAAGAAGCAGAACCTTGGTACCCCATTTTTTCTTGTACCCAGAAAACTCCCTGCAGGGTCAGTTGGGCTTCTCCAAGCTCTCTGGAGTGGAATTGTCTCCTGGGGTGAGGACACTGAGGGTGCTGCAGCAGGTGATTTTCTCCCAACTAGGGGGTTTCCCTTGTGCTCAGGGTGCTCTAAACCTGGTGGTTCATGGTGTGAGTGGAGCTGTGTGCTCAGCACATGTGGCAGTGCCTTTGTGATAGGAGAGATGCTCTGGCACATATTTACCTGTGTGCTTTGGCTGAAGGTCATTTTTCCTGTCTAAAGTGTGTTTGCATGCACAGGAACCTTCCTCAGGCAGTGGTGAGAGAGCTGCAGTCCTTAGAGAATATGGGATGATTAAATGAAACCTTCACTTGGATATTCCTGGAGAATTGAAATGGGAATCAGCTCTTTGTAGTGTATTCAGCTCGTGCCTTCTGCCTTCCAACTCCAATGTAAAATTCAACAGGCATCAGTCTTCAGAAAACCACTGAGATGTCCTGGGAAGAGCACAGATTGTCCTGTACAGACCTGGAAAGTGTGTCAAAAATTGATGTTTCAATCTGGTGTCAGTGGCAGGGCTGGCACTGCAGGTGTGCTTTGGTACAGGTACCTGCTGTGGGAGCCCCTGGAAACACCACTGAAGTGTTTACTTCTCTGTCACTTAGATCTTGGGTGTATTTCTCGAGTTCTCCAGCTGTGCCTTCAAACACAGACTTTTTTTCCCCACAGGGTTCTGATTTCTGAGGGTAGCAAAAGCCTTGGGTTGGAGGCAGCCTGTCCTGGGAGGAAGGGGTTATCAGATGAGAAGGCAGGGGGTGCCAAGGTGCTCCAGAACTCTGGCATCTGGGCAAACTCCCTCCTCTGCCCCTGGAAGCAAAGGGAGCTAGAGATGGTGTGTGCCTGGCCAACACAATGAGTTGTTTCATTGAGGTGTGTGGAAAGCCTTGTTTTTCAGCACTGATTAAATAAATATATATACACACACACACAGAGAGACCTGATCTCAAACCTGTAGGCTGCATAGTCTGGGTTGAGAAAGGGAAGAAATAAAGTCACTTATGAATTCCCCTGTGTCCCTGGATTTGAGTGTTTCCCTTTATGACAATGTTTTAATAGAGTGTATTGAAATCACTGAAAAGGATCTGGTAAAAGAGGGGAGTTGCCATGGAGGGGTCTCTGCAGGTTCTCTTGTCTCCTGTGGTATCACCTGCAAGCTGATATCTCATGGTTTCAGGAGGAACCCCCTTCCCTGAAGAGCCCCCTGGCTCCAGATGTGTGAGCTGGGAAGGGAAATGCTGTGACAGGCTCTGTGGTCACCCTGCTGGTTTTCCTGAGGAAACCCTCCTTGAGTGTGGTGTCCAGAAATGACCAGTTGTGCTGTCAGATGAGGAGCATCTCTGGAAGGGAGGGCACCACAAACCTCTGTCTCATCTGGAGTCCCTGGAGGTTCCAATTTTCATTCCCCCTCAGGGTCAGGGACCCAGGAAACATGTATTTGTGCTGTGAATTAGAAGCAAACACTGGACAAGAAGCTTATTTTCTTTTGTCTGACAAAACTGAGGCATTTCTTCTAGACAAGTATCAATAGTAGCCTGAGGGTGACCTGGAAGTGGGAGTCAGGGCTTGGTCTTCTCCTGCCCTCTGGGGTTGAGCACAGCTCTTCACACTGACCAAAAGGGTCTGGGGATGTGGTTTGGACACAGCTCTGGTTTGTGGCTGCTGAGACTTGTCAGGGCAACAGTGGAACTGTCTGACAGCCAGGGATGTCACAGCCTTGGGCCCTTTGCCCTCTGCATCTGAATCTAAGATGCCCAACAAGTGCTTTCTGAGATATGGTCTCAGAAGTTCTCACTGACCCCTCAGTAAACTGAAAATACAAGCTGTTCCCCAGGCTCTCAGCCTGCCATCAGCACTGGGGCTTGTTGGAGCTGTTTGGGCCAACCCACACTCCCAGATACCAGACTGGGAGCTGAAACCACGTTTCATTCTCTTTCCCCCTTTCCCTCTTTTGTAGCTCCCCTTTGCATTCTCAGTGAACAGAACAGGCACAAAGGAAGCACAGAAGGGCAAGAGATGATGGAATCCTTGGTGTCAAAAATAGCTGCCTGAGAAATTCTTCCTCCTGTTGCTTTAAGCTAAATTATGATCATAAGTTGCTGTCCTTCAATTTTACAATGCAATGTCCTTCCCTGCACAGCTTCTCCTACCCCTTGGCAGCTTCAGGGCCTGATCCCTTCCTCACATCAGACATCACAAGCAGCAAGTGCCAAGGCTGCAGAGTCCATGGCTGAGAGATGAAACACCCCTTAATGAATGTGAAACCAGTGGCTTCATTAGGCATGGCCATATGTGTCCTTAAAAAGCTGCTTTCCAGCAGGGAGGCAGTGGGGGAGGAGGGGAGTGCAGGGTCACTGCTGCTGGAGGGATGGGGAGAGGTTTGTTTGAGGGCTGCTGCTGCCCAGCTCAGCCTCTCATTAGTGGAGCTCAGCAGTTCTTGCTGTAAATTAATCTTGTTGGCTTGGTTTGCTCACTGGAGTGCTTGGTTCCATAGCTGGTGGGTGCTCTCCAGCCTGGGCTGAGCACCTCCCTCCCTTCCCTTCTTGCACACCCTTCTGCATCTTCAGGGCAAGTTCTACCCCAACTTGGTCATGTCCTGTCCCTTCCTAGCAGAGTCTGAATCAAAAGCTGGATTGATAGGGACACTTGGGTGCAGGGACAGACCTGAACTTTCTGCTGCTGCTCTGCACAAGTCTGTTGGTGCTGAGCTGTGCAGAGAGAGCCCCAGGTCCTGGGCTGGTGTGGGGATGCCTGGCCATGCAGTGGGGAGGTGACACAAGGTGACACAGGGCAAGGATCCTTGGCTTGGGCTTTTGGTGAATATTTGCCATTGATCCCAATGGCCAAAAGCAGGATTTTTGAGGCTGAGGATTTCTTGGCTTCATTAACCTCCTTGATAGGTGCCCCTTGCACACACAGGGTGGGTGCTCTGGCAGACCCTGGTACCACAGTGTGTCCTGAGTGTCCCTGCAAGGCAGCACGTGGGGATCTGTCAGCAAAGGGAGCTGCTGTGCTGCTGCCAACTGAGCCTCTGCCCTCTGCTTCAAGCTCTGGCATGGGAGACAGAGCCCAGGGGGTTCTGCAGCTGGGGAAAGGCTTGAATCCAGCTGAGTACCCTGAGTAGGCAGCAGCAGGTGAATCAGAGGAGTGAATGTGCTGAGGGGACTTGGCTCAATGCTGGCTCCAGACCTTGGTGGGCAGGAGAAGCTGCAGGGAGGGCTCTGAGCACAGGAAGGGCTGCCAGGCTGTTGAGGTGCATCTTTCCACCCAGGCTGTGGTTTGGAAGGACCAAAGAGGGTTGGCACCACCAGCAGGACCAGGTTGTGAGTCTGCTACAAGCACTGCCAAGCTCCCTGCTGCCCGTGCAGTTGTGCCCCTGGCTCTGCAGGCAGAGCAGCCTCTCAGCAGCCCAAAGCTCCTCTGCAGCCTGGGGGCCCTGGGGTGCAGTGGGGACTGACCAGCTCTGGCTGATTGAGTTGAAGATCAGCTCTAGGCTGATCAATACTTGAATTGACACCACATGAATCACTGGGGCTTTGTCACTCACCTCAAAACATGCAAGAGACTAACCAGAACACCCCAGGTCCATTTTGTGAATCACTAAACCAATCAGCAAGGGAGGGGCTTGGGGTGCAAGGGCAGAGAGAGGGGGAAGGAGGGAGGGATGCTAGAGGAAGTGTTTTGAGCTGAAGAGAAGGACCAGGCTTCACGTGTGAGCCTGTGTTGTAGCTGCTTGTGATCTGAGGAAGGGACCTGGGGAGCACAACCTTCAGCTGGTTGGTGCAAGTGGTGACCACTGGATTATTGATGCCTTGCCCCTGCCCTCTGCCTGGTGTCAGAGGCTTGCTCAGGATGCCAGCCACGCTGCTGCCAGCCCTTGCAGGGAGCTCTTTGAATTGTAATCAAAGTCCTGGGAGTGCTGGGGCTTCCTGGGAGCTTTCACTTCTTTCTTTAAAGAAAGTGGATTTATTTCTGTCCACTGTGTTCCAGACAGATCAGATCTAACAGGGAATGTGAAGCTCACATGGCCCCAGGGTTTCTGGACATCAGTAACTTCAGATGCCCAACAGCAAGACTTTTTGAAGTGTTGGGTGGACTTGCATGCACAACCTCACAAAAGAAATACCTTTGAGCCTGAGATTCTCAGGAAAGGGAACTTTTGGGCTCAGGCACTTGCAAGGCCACATGATTTTCAGACAGGATTATGTGAGCAAGAACCCTGTGGGGCTAAGGCTGCTCCACCTGGGCTTTGGAATGCTACAGGAGTTTTCTTTTGACATCTGAAAGTGAATGAAGGGTGTCTGCCAGTGGGAAGTGCAAGATTTAAAAGCTTGTAGGTGGGAAGGCAGGGTTGTTTGTAAATAAATCACATGGATGTGCTGCATTAATGGAGAAGGCTGAGCAGGGCAGGAGTGTCTGCAGGAATCATGCAATAAATGCACATGAATTCTCCATGTGCAGAACAAGCAACAGGTTTCATTGCTGTCTAGAATGAGCCACCTGGTTGGACTTGACTTAAAAGGGCAAGATTGTGCTTGAAGTGAAGAAATCTTCTACTTTTAGAGCAGAAATTCAATTGGCAATGAAAATCACCTTCAGGGGCTTCTGGATGGGGAATGTGGCCCCACATAGGCAGACCAGGTCATTTGATTAATTTTCTAGATTAATTTCTGGATGAATTTGAAGTGGCAAGTACTACTGGTTGGTGATTCTAGGGTGACTACCTGTAGATTTAACACCAAGAGAAGTGAGATGAAAGTTAATCTGAGCTGCTCACACCTTGTACAGTTTTGTACTTCCCAGTCAATGTGAGTCAATCTGGCAATTTAGAGGTGAAAGGACCATATTCCAGACATGGAAATGATCAGATTTCCTTCATCAAAGAATGTTTGCTCAATTTATTTCAAATCTTACATCTCTTATATCTATGTAGCCATTGATCAAGTGTGTTTTCCTCCTCCCCAAAAATAAATTGGCCTCCAATTAAGTTCTTATGCCTTGGAAAACATCCAGACAAAATTGCTTTATTTACTGCTTTACTTATTATAGAGAGAAGATGAAGATCTCTTTTTTTAAAAGCCTGGGCAAATGTTCAGTTTTTGCTGCTGTTCAATCAAGTTGATCATTTTCCTCAGGAAGTATCAATGCAATTTTCCATGCCACTAACTTAAAGAATGTAGCTGAGCAAATGCACCCATTCTTTTTTTTCTCTTGTTTGTGTTGTGAACAAACAAAAGGAAAAGGAAATGTGTGATGTTTTCTTCCTCAACAATATCTTAGGGTCTTAAATAAATTGCTGGAAGTCTGTCCAGAACAGACAACACCAATGCATGGCTGCAAGTCCCTATTCCATCTGTGGCTCAGTGATTGCAGAGCTGGGGAATGTCTTTCCACCCCATTACATTTCCCAGTGAAATATGTGAGAATTACCTCTGATGTTAGTAGGAAGCCAATCAGGGACAGAAAACACTGAAAATAAAATATTAAGGTTTCTAGCCAACCCAGTAATGGCTGTTATGTTTTGTATTATAACACATTAAGGTGAAGTTTCTGAATAAGAGAGAAATAAATAAAAAAATTGCCCAGGCTCTCATCTAGGCACTATTGCACATAAATGACACACTGATGATAGATGATAAAATTGGCAAGTTGGGGGGGGAAGGATAATATATTCACAGTTTAGATGGCAGGGAACATAAAGACAGACTGAGCTTAAGTGGAAGTTTCAAAATATCCCTGAGAAAAGGCTTATTCCCTCCAGATTGCTGCAGGTTGTGCTGGTTGAGTGTAAATTTGGAACAGAAGCAAAAGCTTATGGGTCCCTGAACTGAAAGCACCTCTGTGTCATGTCACTCAGTTCCCTGAGTTCACAGAAAGGCTCAAGGTTTGTTGTTATTCCTAGTTACCTTGTCTTGCTGTGTTTGTTTTGAACTGGTCCTTGTCTCAACATACAGATCTCCAAACACCTGGGATTTGGGAAACTCTGCTCCCCAGATGAGCAGCTGCAGGGCCAGGGCAGGACACTTGGTTTTCCTTTGTTTTTGTGACCATTTTGCTTCCTATCTAGGGGCAGATTTGCATCTTCTGCCTGTTGTGGTAGGAACTGCTCTGAGCTGGAGCCTGTAGACAAGAAAAGCATCTTGAGAGTCCAAGAACCCAGACTTAGTATGGATAAATAATGGATAAATAATGCCTTAATTCTGCCTCTCCTTCCCTATTTGTTCCCTTCATTATTACCTGCTTCTCAACCAAATAACTCCTTTCAGTACTGAGGAGGAAAGCAAACAGCAATTCCTAGCAGTCCCTTTCCTGCTCTACCACTCCAAAAACTGAATCTACTTTCAATCTAATGCTGATCACTTCAGTGAGCTCCAGTGAAAGGGATAAATGCTGGGTCTTTATCTCTAATTGCCTCGGTTTTGTTGCCTAGTTTTAGGTTATTTGTTTGGGTAGCAAGGATGGGGTCCCTTTGGGGGTCCTTTGGGGTGTTGCAGCTGTTTCCTTGGCAGAGAAATCTCCATTTCTCCCTCTGCAAGGGAAGGTTTGAGGCCAGATTTGCAAAGGTATCTTGGTTATCTCATTCCAACAGGAACTGAATGTTCCCATGTCTTTAAGTAAATGGTTCTTGCTGCAGGTCTGCTAATTAAACAGCTCAGAGATTTCAAGGGCCAGAGAGAGAAACAGGCAATAAACATAGTGCAGCTGGTCATGTTCAGGATTCAGAATGATCTTTAATCAGCTAGTGAGGTACTAGGTGTTCTAAAGTAGCTCAATGGAACGTGTACAAATGAAAGACTGTTGATAAGCATCAGAGTCTTGGTGATGGTTTTCTAGGGCTGGAGCTTTGTGTTGGACCAGGAGCTCTGGGGAGGAGTTAGAAACTGGATTGGCTGCTTTAGTGGAAGTGTTCTTAGCTGGGGCTTCTCTTCATCAATACACCAGACCTGGGCTTTTTTCCTGCTTTAGTTACTACATGATAACACAATCTCTGGAGAGGCTGCATTTCACACCCAGGTGGCAGAAACACTGTCCTACCTTGTCATTTTAAAAGGAAAGATGATTTTTTTTTTCTGTGAGTCTTAAAATGATGCTGCAAATCATCTTCTATGAGGCTTTTCTTCCATTGTGGTTCTTGGGGTGTGGTAGCTCTGCAGAAATTCAAGGGCAGGTTGGAAGGGGCTCTGAGCAACCTGGGCTGGTGGGAGGTATCCAGGGTTGAAACTAGGTGATCTTTAAGGTTCCTCCTAACCCAAATGAGTCTGATTCTAAGTTATAGATCATATATGGGGCTTGGCTTGAGATGCAGGAATCCTGTGTCCCAGACCTGTCACTACCCTGTCTCCTGGGGGTCAAGTTGCCTCCATCCTCTGCTTTGAGTAATGGAGGGGCTTGCTAGGAAGTTCATGGTGCAGGTGAAGTGAGAAGGGGGCAAACACTGAGGTAATTAATTCTGTTTTCTAATGAATTCAGGCCAGCTCACAGTATGCTTTTTGGAGTTATTACCTTTGTCTCTGCTGTCCCTGCTGGAGGAAGGGATGAGCAGGGCTGGTGAAGGACAGGGCTCTGTGCTGGAGCACCAAAGCCAATTTGTTGCTACCAGTTGATGTGCTTGTCTCTGGGCAGCCAGCAAACAGACCTCAGATCATGGCATTCATGGCATGATGTGCAGCTGTCTCTCCACTGGAGTTAAGGAAACTTGCTGCTTTGGCCTTTCATCTAAGTGCTCTTGAAGGGCAGTGCTTGGAAAACTCTGGGTACCTCCTGCTGCAAGGTCAGCTAGGAGCTGTGGCTGCCTTGTGGGCTGGTGGGAGGGGAGAGACCTGGTCCTTGCTTCAGATGGAGGATGAGATCCTGCTCTCCTGTGGCCACAAACCAGACAAGAAAGCAAGCAGGCCCTAGTAAATAGTCACATAGGAGAATGGGGAAGTTCTTTCAGTCTGCAGAGAACTGACAAGTGGAAAGAAGAGGGTTTTTTTGAAGTTACAGGCACCTTAATGGCTTTTTGCACTTGAGTGGGGCAACTTGTTCTGCTGGTGTGCCCTGCTGTCTGCATCTGTCCTGCCTCCCTGGGACTCTGCTCTGGAAGGAGAGGATGTGAAGGTGTCACCCACCTGGTTCTGAAGCCTCCCTGCCTGCACACTCATCCTGCTGCTCTGCCCTGCTCACACAGAGCCTGCTGAGACCTTCCAGTCTGTAAACACTGGAAGGATCTTAGTGCTTTTCTATGGTAATAGCAATAAAACAGTTGGATGGTTCCAGTCACTATTTAAATCCCAGTTCTGCAGGCACAGAATCATTTTCAATGAGGTTTTGATGAAAGGCAGAGCGTGGATCTTCAAACTCAAGGATGGCTCTTTTCCCTGCTGCAACCCACCTCTGTTTTCCTCCTCACAGATACTTCACTTAAATTACCCCTTTCTCAACAAGCTAATCTCACTGTGATGTGTCAGGTGGGCATCAGAAGAACTGCTGAGTGCTCCTTAACCCATTTGAGGACAAAGCAGAGGGCAAGTAGGGCTATAATTTATATGTCAGCCTGAGCAGACCTGCCTACAGGTCACAGTGACCCATCCAGCATTTATCTTGCTAAGTATTTGCTTTAGTAACCCCTGATCACAACACAGAAGGGCTGGGTCTAACCAATGAGCTGTGCATTCCTCTTCCATCCAAGGAGGCTGTTGAAATGATGGGCTTTTCTTCTGGGGTCTTTGGGTGGGTCAGTCTACACCCCAATAGGCAATGGGATGGTCTCTGCCCTCACCTCAAACATGAACTGGTGCAGAGGGCTTGTTTTCTTGGAGTGCAAGGGGTGAGGATTTCTGGGGTGGAGTGGCCAGTTAATCCAGGGGAATCTTGGTGTAATGGAGGGAGGGCAGTTGGGAGTGTGACCCCTCTCCCTTGCAGAGCAGGGCTCTGTAGTCCTCAGCCAGCTGCTAAGAAATTAGGCTGCTAAAAGCAGCCATGAAGATGCTCTTTAAGAGCACCATCTCTAATTGGAGGCCTTTTCAGGGCATGTTTTGTTTGCATTATGCTGTGAAATAATTTTTTTTGGTTGGAGGTTTCTATGGGGAGAACAGCAAGAAGGAAACAGACCCAGAGGAAAGTGTGGAGAAGCTACATGACAAACCTTTGCACCAGGCAGTGCAGAGGGGCTACCAGGTTTTGTCAATGACCAAATCCTGCTGGGTACTGAGTCCCCCACACTGAGAGCTCTGAGCACCAGTGTGTTTTGGAAGAAAGGAATGAGTACAGAATGAATAGGAAACCATTTTACAGCCATTTTACCTGCTGTTAAGGACACACAAGCCAGAGGAGGAGATAACTATCCCCATCAATAATGATTAATCCACTCTACCTCTGGAAAAATGAGTTTGTGGTGCTCATTTCCCTGAAGGAGAGAATTCTGTCCTGAAATCATTGCATCTCTAAGCACCAGGTCCCATTTGGCATGTGGTAATTTCTATCAGATCTTGCAGGTCTGGTTGAAAACAAATGGAAAGGGTGTATCTGGGATGGAGCTTTGGCAAATCATCTCTAAATGTGAGTCTTGGGTTTAACTGGTCCCCACTTGTGGTGAAAAGTTGAGTGTTGAATATCCAGGCATGGCTGAAATGGGCAGGATGCAAATCCATAGCTTGGAGCTGAAAAGGTTCACCTGCCCCCTGCCTGGTCTCTTGAGCTTCTGGGTTCATCTTAAATCTCCTTTCATCTGGCTTGAATGGAGTGAGAAAATGGCCACGAAGGGAAGTGGAAAGAGTAACTTCCCATTTGTTTCCAGCACCATCTCCTTACCTGAATTATCTCTTGGCCCTAAAACTACTTGATTTGACTTGGAAGAGAAACCAGGTGCTCCCATGTTTCACCTGATCTGAAATGGAAGGTGCCTTTAAAAGCTGTGCAGTTTCCAGGCAGCCCCAGAAGTGCTGTTAGGCTGAGCTGGGCACAGAAGCAGCACTGGCAGCTTCTGCTCCAGAAATAAAACCATTAACAGAGGCTTCTTAATCTCTCAGTAAGTGGAACACACTGACTGATTGCTTCCTCAGAGGAAACTTAATTTCTTCTCAGAGTGTGAGTGTTTTGTCTGTGTTGGGATTCTTGGGGGCTCCAGGAGCTGCCAGAGAAATGAGCCAACAAGAGTTGAAAGGAGAAGTGGAAAGTAGGAGCTGCCCAAGTAAGATTGGCTCTGCCTGGTGGGGGAATGGAGTGAGAAAGGGGTCATGAGCACTGCAGTGTGCTGGGCTGCTTGGGGTGCTCAGCTGTGGGGAAGCAGGAAAAGTGGATTAGGGAAGGGAAAAAGGAGGAAGAAGCAGGAATCCCTGGTGATGAGGGCAGGCTCTGTCCCCTTGGGTCCATCCCAGAAAAGCCACTGTGCCCTGTGTTAACTTACCTGGCCTCCAGGTTGCTTGCAGCTTCTGAGAGTCCCAGCCCTGAGTTCAGATGCTTTTAGCTTTTGAAACCTTGTCCTTGATCCCTGGGGACTGGGTTCTAAGTGGTGTTTGCTGAGAGGCACCACATTTCACCCAGCACACTGTTTGCTTCAAGGTGACACTCAAGTGCATCAGGCCAAGGTTTGATCTCTGGCTGGGTGATGGCAGGATCAAGGGTTTAGCTAAGATGAGTTTCAGGAGGGGAAAACTCATGGCATCTTCAGGAAGGGTGGAATTGCAGAGTTCCTTGGTTGTAATTAAGGATCTAGTTGTTCTTGCCCAGGAAAGCTGTGGCTGCCCCATCCCTGGCAGTGTTGAAGGGCAGGTTGGATGGGGCTTGGAGCAGCCTGGGCTGGTGGGAGGTGTCCCTGCCCATGCAGGGGGTGGGACTGGATGATCTTCAAGGTCCTTCCAACCCAAGCTCTACTGTGATTCTGTTACTCTGTGTTTGAGTCTTCCTTGCCACCAGTCCCTGGCATCTAATAATTATTTACAGAGAGGAATCCAGGACTAACAAGGCAACATGTTGGGAGGCAGATCTGGTCCAAGGCTGCCTTCTAAAAATGGCTGTAGACTTATTCCCTCTTTGCGTCTAAAATTACTCTGAAAACCTTCTCCCCACCCTCAGTGCTGCATCTCTGAGGTGTGATGGAGAAGAGGCAGAGACCCACAGTTGTATTGTCATGAGTGCAGCAAGAAGAGATCCAAAGGAAGCAGCTCTAGTTCTCAGCCCTGAATCCTTGAAATAACATGAGATCATGGATTTGTGGAAAGCTGCTGCTGGAGCCCAGGGTGAGCACAGCAGTAGGAGCTGGAGTGCTGTTGATTATCTGCTAACATGTTATCAGCTCTGAATTTTGAGCAGGCTTGTGATGCACTTAACAAGAGTTTGACTTGATTTTTTTTTATTAGCATTCCTGGTAAGCTTTATGTGGAGTATATTCTATTTGCTGGAGTATTTCTTCCTTAAATATTTTTCACATCAGGGGTATCATACACATTTCTAAAGGTTTTTGCAATCCTTGTCTTTCAGTGGCACCAACAAAGCAATTTGGTTTAAATGGAATTGAACCTGGTGAAACAGAAGAGAAATTGAGAAAGGGGGAGGAAAAAGTGTAGGGGGAAAGAGAACAAAGTGCAAGGTAGGGAGAGGTTTTTCTGATGGAGGGGGAAAAGACTTGAAAATGCAAAGAGAGGAGACAAATCCCAAAGTGGGGGAACATTAGTGGTGCCAAGTGAGCACTCAGCATGTTGGGACCAGTGCTCAGGATACACAGACATGGTGTTGGGAAGCCCCAAGTCCTGTCTGGGTTTGTCAGACCATGGCAGGTTTGCTTTGAATTTCACACTGAGGTGATGGGGTGAGATTTCCCAGTTCCGCAGGCTGGATGTGGAGCACCAGTTTGCTGGTTCCCAACCTCTAGGAGAAGAGGGGAAAGGGCAGTGGTGGCAGGTGCCAATTGCCTTGTGTCTGGAGCAAAAGTGAAAAGAGAGCAGCTCTGCTTTCCAGAGGCTGCTGGTGTGTGTCACCAGGTGCTCAGGCACCTCTCTTGACCTGCTCAAGGTGAAGCTTTTCATGTGTAAGACACTTCCTGCAGAGCCCTGTGTGAGGTGCACAAGGTCTCTGGGACCTCAGAGGGATTCCAAAGCCAGAGGTCTCTGCTGGATCTGTTCTTATTGCTCTCCAGGAGGTTCTTGTCTCTCCTTTCACACTGTAGATACCATTTAGTCTTGGCTTAAGACAGGCCAGGAGTGCTTTAGGTCACTCTAAAGTTTTCTTGAGTTGTCTGTTATTTTGGGGTTTTTTTTATATTTTTACAGGAATCTTATTGTAGGTTTGATCTGATTTTTCTGTCTAATTGACAAGGATTCAATTATCCTCCTGAATGACTGTCACTTGCTCAGCAACAGGAGTTGGCAGGTGTCTCTTTGGGGGGAGGAAATGAATGTCAAGTTTCCATCCTCCCCTCCCCCCTTTTCTTTGGCTCCTTTCCACTTTCAGGTTAGGTTTTGGTGTGGCTTCAGCTTGAGAGCAGTAAAACAAAACAAGGCAAGTTCAGATAATGAGGCAGCAGGGAAGGCTGAGCTGCAGTGCAGCTGATTTTAATGGCCTCCCTTTAGCACTGGCTACTGCTGTGTCAGAGTTCTCCTCTGAGCCCTCAGCCTGGGGCTGGGCTCTTCTCTTTTGGGTCTTCTCTGTAAGATCACTGGGAGGTGTTGTCACTACTAGGAAAAAGAGGTCTTTGAGACCCACCTTCTCCCTGCACCAGGGGCACCTAAACCAGCCAGAAGCTGATGGTGTCTTGGCCACAGCTCATGTGCTCTGCTTGTTTTGGCATGAGGAACATGTTGAATATAATAGCTAGAAAGCTTCCCTCATCCAGCCCTTCTTAGTGCAGGGTACCCTGAAGCCTGTGTCTGCCTCCTGTACAAAGTGGGCATCCTGGAGAGCAGTGTCTTCCTCCTTGTGGGCATCTGGAGAGGAGTCAGGAGCAAGAGTGGTGCAAAGAGCCCAGGAATTGCCATTGTCACCTCCATTTCCCTCCCCGAGGGCAATGAGCACAGCTAATGGCATCTTGGTATTTCAAAAGAGGCAGGAGTTGAAGCATCTCCATTTTTACTGGCTCTCTGACATTTCAGAGCTGCTGTTGAATAACTGCTCAGGTTGATGAGGTCTGAGTACCTCCAGCTATGCTAAGATCACTGCCCCAGCTAACCAGGCTCGTGACAGCTGGGGCACATCTGTCTGTGCTGTTTGTCTTAGCAAGGCAGTGCTGGTGATCTTGGGATGAGGATCAGAAAAGCTGTTGCTCCCTGCCCTGGAGCAGTGGGAGCAGGACCTTTTTCTTCCACCCATGCTAAATCTACACAAGTCCCAGAGCAGCAGCCCATCCCAGCCTGGCTCACCAAGGGATCTCCCTGGCTGTGAATGAGGCTCAATTTTAGGAGTTATTTGGGCCTTAAAAAAGAGAGAGAGTGGTGGCTTAAAGGCCAAAGAATGAGCCCTGAAATCTGTGCAAGGGCCTTGGCTTCAGTGCTCTTGATGTTTCCATATGCCTTGTAATTAAATTGTAAGCAAAAGGAAGGAGCTGACTGCTTCCCTAATAGCAGTGAAAGGAGGCAATCATGGAACTTCCATCTGTCTGCAAATATAGTTTATGGTAGAAATGCATTAGCAACCTGGAGCTGTGTGCCAGGCTCAATTAGACTAAACAGGATCAAAGGGCACCCTGGGTAATAAATATCCTTGCAGAATCAAGCTGGAATCTTTCTATTTATTGTTAGAGGAGATATAATCATTAGTGAGGTGAAGCAAAATCCAGCAAAGCCTTTCAACTTGGGAAGTGGGTGACATTATATTAGAGGATAAGAAAACATGTCCCCTCTCCCTAGGATTGTAGGCAGGCTGCTGTTATTACCTAGATTGCTTTTTATATTCCACTGGAGTTTGGGAAAGGACTCTAGCCCATCTATTGATTGTGGGGCTGCAAGGGGAGAGAGGTGGCAAAAGTAATTGAGGAAGTGGTTAAAATGTAGGCTGGGTAATTGAAAACTAATATCAAATCCTAGTTGAGGCTCAGAAGAACCTCTCCTCTAATGAGGCATAAGTTGAAAGGAGATTAACTCTGACTTGTGGTGTTATTCCCAGGGAGTTGTTTTGCTCTGCTGTTTCTAGGTGCCTGTGTGTGTGCAAACATGCTCATGCTTTTATTAGTGCCCTCCCAGAGAACATTACTGAGTCAGTAGCAAAGCTGTTGGGACACATTGCCTATAGAAATATAAACCACTAATTGTGTCTGGCCATGGCATTGTGAAAAAACAGAACTAAATCCTCTACTACTTGAACAGCAAATAAAGAGGAAATCAAAATATTGCTTTCAGATTTTCTCCTGTTCTTCAACTGAAACAATGACAAAAACCACCTGAAGGGGAAGGGAGTATTTTCTCAGATGAGCCTGTGCTGTTGTCTGCCTGTGGATTCAAAGATCCACTTCCCTAGGTCATGTTTTCTTGCTGTTGCAATAGTCAGAACCGTGTTGCTGTGATATTTCACTGCCTGTTTTACCATCATTCTTCCCTAGGACTGGATTTTAGGAAGAGCTCAGTGGAAGCATTAAGGCAGCTAATCAAATCACCCCCTTTTCAGCAGCTTTTCCACTTGAATAGAGAGAGACTCTGAAAACTCTTTAGGTGATGACAGGCAATTCATTTTGCCCCAAGAAATCATATGGCAGGAAACCTCTTGCATTGGGGCATCCCTGTGTTCACAGGGTGTCATGTGAACTATGTGAGACCCCTCTGGTGGGATCTCATCAGCTCTGCTCCCTGCACTGCTTGACTGGGACCACCCACAATAGTGGCAAAATGCAGTGCCAGGAGAAGTGCAGCCCTGGGGAAAGTGCCCAGCAAGTCAAAGGTGACAGAAGGACTCCCAGGGAGCACCTGGTTGTCTTGATCACAAACTGTTTTCCACTGCTGCATCTTTTCTTGTCTTTCTGAATACCAACTTGGGGCAAGTTCCCAGCCAGGAGACTTGGCTAGTTACCTTCTTTCCTCTTCTCTTCTTCACTTCTAAGCCCACCAGTTCATAAAAGACAAAGCAAAGCAGAAGCTGTGCAGTCTGGAAGTGAGCACCAAACTGCTCCTCCTGGATTTGCTCTTCTGCAGCCTCTGCCCACCTGCCTGCTCACACCACTGGGCTGGAGATGAGCTCTTGGTGTCAGCAACGTGCAGGGCCTGACAACACCCAACCCTTAGTGCTTTGGGAAGTGACCATCACATGAGGTGTTGACATGTCCAAACTTTTGCTGAAGGCCAAGTGAAAGTGCCTGCAGGTGCCCTGAGCAGCCCTCTCTCCATCCCTCAATACACTTCTCAGTCTGGTGTCTCAGAACTTCCAGATTTAACCTTTTCATAGTGGGGAACATATGTTTGCACTGTGCTTCCCCCCAGACACATCCCATTCTGCTCCATGTAAATCATGACACAGAAAGTCACACTTAGGATGTTTCCAGTCTGCAATGCACACAAATATTTACCTGCTGTTTCTGTTTGCTATAAATATGATTGTTCTGCTTGCTGCTGGTATTTTTCCATGGGTGTTAGTGCTGTGTTGTAGTTCTGCCTGTCAAGTTGGATCACATTTGCATGCCAATTTGCTAATTGCCACTTTTTAAGCTGCTGAGGAACAGGGAAGTAACTTTTCTCTCCCTCAACAACCCCCAGCATGCTGGGTTTTCTCTTCATATTGTTCAAAATCTGTCTTCTGCTTTAAAAAGTTATTTCTTTTTCCTTGGAGGCAGGAGGCTGCTGGTTGCCCTGAAATGTGGTTTTTAGTGAGTTTCTGGAGAAGAATTTGTATTTTCTGTGTCAGGAACACTTGACCTTGTGCCATCCTGCCTACCTGGCTCATCATTCAGTGATTGTGTCCCATGTTCACAGGGAGGAAGGGATGAGGTGATAAGGGCAAGAGAAGGGTTTGGTTCAGTTGTGCTCCAGCTCCACACTGCACAGGGAAACAATTTGACTCCAAACCTGCTCAGTGTATTCCCTTGTAGTGTATTTGCCCCAGAAAACATACCTGAAGAGGGGGCATCCTCATATGTGGTGTTTTTCTCCTTCTCTTCCAGCTCTTTCTTGCCAGCTGCTGTGCCCAGGCTTGGGGGAGGTGGGTCTGTGTTTTCTGGCTACTAACACTTGAGGGATGTTTGGTGGCTTGTGGCCAGTCTGAGCCCAGCCAAGCAGGGCTCTCCCTGACCAGAAATAAAGATTTGATGGGAGCCTGGAAAACTGGGGCCCTCCCAGGCTCTTACCTCTCCTACCACTGATCTCTGAGGTCTAGAAGCCTTGTGCTGGGCTCCCCCAGCTCTGTGCCTCCTTCCCCCTCTGCAGGGGCAGGACCCCCACCCCAGGTGTGTGTGTGCCAAGCTGGGCACAGTGTCTGATCCCAGCTAGGACCTGGAGCCACTTCAAGATGCACCACAACAATAAATGAGAAAGCTGGGGGCAACCCAGCCTGCCTGGAAGCAGCTGATTTGGAAAGTGAGTGTGTCTTTCATGACAGAGCACCTGGTTCCCTGAGCTTTGAGTGGAACCCTGAGCCAGGTGGTTGTAAAGGGAAAGAAAAAGGTTAAATTGTAATTTTTAAGCTTCATTTATATGTCTGTGGGAAGGGGGAAAACCTCCCCTTACCTGGTCAGGTGGTTGTGTTCCCTGGTGGCTCAGTGCTCAGCTCTGGGGGTGAGTGTGTTTTGCTGTCACTGAACTGGGAGAACAGACTTTGCAGACTTATTTTCTCCTGTTTATCTCAGAAACTATTAATGCCAGATGTGAGATGATGTTTATGATCATCTGGAAATTGATTTGGGAAAGACAATGTAAATCAGCAGCACAGAGCAACTGTTGATATAATGGCTGTAAATTTTAATCACCTCCATATTTTGATGCTCTCATTTTGCTTTTCTGCTTTGATTGGAGTTCCAAAACAGCAGGAACAGTGAGACAGGGTGTCCTGGCTTCATGTCAAGGGAAAACTCATTAAAAGGGATGTAATTATGAGAAGACAGGAAGAATCTAATAAAAACCCCAACAAATCCCAACCTGATTTAAATGATGGCCCAGGGTGGAGTTTCTAGGTAAGATCAAAAACAAACTCTCAACTTGGTCAAATATTTTTCCTCCTCATGACTATATAGTTGTTCTGCTTCTCCTGCTGAATGGTGAAGAATCACAGAAATACTGCAAATGCTGCCTGTAGTTTTTTTCCTATCTTTGCACAAAGGCTGTGAGCTCTGATGGTTGGAGGAAATGTTCTTAATTTGCTAGTGAAGAGTAGAATTTCCTTTTAGTTGTTGTTAGGCAATGATTATTGGCCCAGCTGTGGGGGCAGAGAGATGGTCAGAGTTGTGGGTTTTCTCCCAGGATCTCCAGGCTGAAGGGCCTGTCTGTTGCCTTATCCCTCTTGATGGGAAGAGTCTGGGAATGTCCCATTTCATGTCCAATTTGCAGTCTCCTCTGGCTTAAAGCTGCATCATCAGCTGCAAATGCTCCTGTGGGCTCTTCAGCAGGGCCGTGTTGTGGGTGGAGAAAGAGGTTTGTCCTCACTTAGGTGTGTTTGGCTCTCCTGGTATCTCCAGAGATGGAGGTGACTCCTTCCCAGACTGCTGGAAGGAACAGGAAGGATGTGGCCAGGAAGGGCCAAGATGGTTTTACACACATGACCCTCAGAAAAGGACATAACTAACTTCATTTGAAGATGTTATGAAATCTTTCAGCTTCCTATTCAGGAAGACTTCTTTGCTTTATTTCTGCTTGTTCTCTTACAGTGTTGAGAGCAACACACATTTTGCCATCTCCAAGGGCATATCTGATTCTTCTGCTCTCATAATTAGAGCTGATTTAGGGAGTGGGGGAGGCTGAATATTTTCCTCTGCTGGAAAATACTATTTGTGTTGACTATTCAAGAGCTCATGCCACATTGGACTCATCTTTTTCAACAGAAAGAAAACATTTTACTCAACCCCAAATGATATGATTGCATTTACAGGAGTTGAAACATGAGGGGGAGGGGATTATTTCCATGAGAAATAATGATACATTTAGTTTCCACAGGCATGAAAAGAACATTTTTAGATGCTTCAGTCTTGTTTAGCATATTAAAAAAATTACTTTGCACAGCACTCAAATTCTAGCACACTTTGCCTCTCCATGAGAACCTATTTTAGGATCTGTTGGGGGCAATTCAGACTTCAGCTTGAGGTGATCAGCAATCCTTGCAGTGTCAGTCTAAGACATCAGGAGGGAGGATGAGCTCTGCTTAACTCTGCCTGCCCTTGGGAAGGTCTGAATGTGACCTTTTGTGTCACCTCTGTGGTTTTGCTTGGTGTGGTGCTGCCTCTAAAGGTCCTGATGCTCCTGCTTCCCCAGGAAGGGCTGGTGTGTGTCCAAACTCCCCTGCAAACTCCCCTGGGCAAGTCCTTTCACCCTGCTCTGCTTTCCTTGGGTAAAGCAGCAGGTCACAGCCCCTTCTCACCCTCCCCATGTGCCATCTCTTCTTGAAGGCTCTGAGCAAATCCTACCCCAGAAGTTGACACATTGAGGGCTTTCAGATTTTTATAGAATCATAGAATGGTTTGGGTTGGAAGGGACCTGAAAGATCATCCAGTTCCAACCCCCTGCATGGGCAGGGACACCTCCCACCAGCCCAGGCTGCTCCAAGCCCCATCCAACCTGCCCTTCAACACTGCCAGGGATGGGGCAGCCACAGCTTCCCTGGGCAGCTTGTCAGTGTCTCATCACTCTCACGGTGGAGAATTTCCTCCTGATTTGTAATCTGAATCACAGACTGGTTTGAGTTGGAAGAGACCTTCAAGATCATGTAGATCCAAACCCCTGCATGGGCAGGGACACCTCCCACTGGATCAAATTGCTCAGAGCCCCATCCAACCTGCCTGTGACCACTTATTTTTGCCAGGTGTCTGTGTTGTGTGTGTTATTACCATGTAATAGTAATAATGCCAGAAAGGGAGGCCTTGGGGGAGAAAACTGGCAGTGGGAGCCAACTGGGAAGCAGAGCTGGAGGCTGGTTACCCTGTCTGACCCCAGAGGACTGTGCCTCCAGAGGCAGGTCACAGTGGATCAGTGTTGCTTGGCAGCTCTGTCAGCAACCCCAGCCACTGGGGTGTTATTTATGAAGTCTGATATATGCTTAGGCTGCTCTGCTCAGTGAATTGCTGAGACATGGATTCCTGACAGGCACAGAGCAAAAGGCAAATTAGCAATGGATGAAGTGAATGAAACATAAATAAAAGTATTCAGCCTGAACATTAATCTATTACAGAAACAACTTTCCAGCTTGGGGAATACTCGAGGTGGAGAGATGTGAGCGTAATGCAAGAGGCAGGTCCTGGTTTGGAGAGAAGAACTCTTAGGGGGGTTTGTTAGGGCTGGTGGCATTTATGATGAATACATTTGGCAGCAGAGGTCATGTGGGGCCACACTGACCAGCAGGCTCAGGGCTCACCTTGTTTGAGAAGTCAAGATTGTGTCAGTGAGAAGAAATGAGAATTAGTTTGAGGTGAAACTGAGGGATGATCCCCACAATCTTGGTTGTGGCTGCTCCCTCCCTAGAGGTGTTGAAGGGCAGGTTGGATGGGGCTTGGAGCAACCTGGGCTGGTGGGAGGTGTCCCTGCCCATGCAGAGGGTTGGATCTGGATCTAGATCATCTTGAAGGTCTCTTCCAACCCAAACCATTCTGTGACTCTATGATCTTGCACTGTGGCCTGAAATTAACAGCACAATACAGGCTTATTTTTATAACATCTTTCGTACAAAAACTCTCCTGAACACTTCTCAGAGGTAAATAAAAACAAGGCAGTACAGAGTACAAATGAGAGAAGCAGTGGTTCAAGTGACATCTGGGGCATGCATGTGGTCATGAGACTGGCAAATGAAGGAGAGAGAACCTGAAGTGTGGGAAAACCAATATATTTTCAAGATGAGCTTTTTTAATAAGAGCAGGACAGCTGGAGGCATGACTGGGTGTGAGTGATGGCTCCAAGGGGCAGGTGAAGGTGTGTGCCTGCTGCTGGGTGGAAGGGCATCAAGGCTAGAAGGTGACAGCATTCTTCTAACAAGGGGAAAATTGGGAGAGGAACAACATCTGGGTTGGTATGAGCCAGTCTGCAGCAGGACAGGCTTTCACTGGCTGAGTGGCTGCTGCTCTGCCCTGTGCTGGGACCCAGCAGTGCTGACTCCTGGCTGAGTGTGGTGCCTGCTTCTCAGTGACAGCTCTGATTTGCAATTTCCTTGTAAAACAGACTGTTAGAATAACTGCCATGTGCCTTGTTCTGCTGGCAGTTAATGGGGCTTGGAGCAACCTGGGCTGGTGGGAGGTGTCCCTGCCCATGCAGAGGGTTGGATCTGGATCTAGATCATCTTGAAGGTCTCTTCCAACCCAAACCATTCTGTGACTCTATGATCTTGCACTGTGGCCTGAAATTAACAGCACAATACAGGCTTATTTTTATAACATCTTTCGTACAAAAACTCTCCTGAACACTTCTCAGAGGTAAATAAAAACAAGGCAGTACAGAGTACAAATGAGAGAAGCAGTGGTTCAAGTGACATCTGGGGCATGCATGTGGTCATGAGACTGGCAAATGAAGGAGAGAGAACCTGAAGTGTGGGAAAACCAATATATTTTCAAGATGAGCTTTTTTAATAAGAGCAGGACAGCTGGAGGCATGACTGGGTGTGAGTGATGGCTCCAAGGGGCAGGTGAAGGTGTGTGCCTGCTGCTGGGTGGAAGGGCATCAAGGCTAGAAGGTGACAGCATTCTTCTAACAAGGGGAAAATTGGGAGAGGAACAACATCTGGGTTGGTATGAGCCAGTCTGCAGCAGGACAGGCTTTCACTGGCTGAGTGGCTGCTGCTCTGCCCTGTGCTGGGACCCAGCAGTGCTGACTCCTGGCTGAGTGTGGTGCCTGCTTCTCAGTGACAGCTCTGATTTGCAATTTCCTTGTAAAACAGACTGTTAGAATAACTGCCATGTGCCTTGTTCTGCTGGCAGTTAGAGTGGAGGAGACCTGGGCTTCAAGCACAGGAGCTGTCACTGCTGTGACACGTGGAGCTGGTTCTTGTGTGCAAGGGCAAGCTCAGGCTTGCTGGGATCTGACCTGACTCAAACACCTTGGAGCCTCTGGTTGTCCAAGTGTTTCAGGGAAACTCACCTCTTCACAGAGCAAGTGCTTTGCTTTCCAAGGCTGTTACAGCCCTGTCCTGGCTGGGACCCAGGTGTCCTGGTGCCAGAGCTTTGATCTTTTGCAAACATGGGATCATAGAACAGTTTTGGCTGGGAAAGACCTTTCAGATCATCTGTGTTGTCTCAATTGCAGTGATGTGAGGAAAGGTGTGAAGGGCCATGCTGGGTTCATCCTGAAGCCAAAGGCATTGCCCCAGGGATGAATCTGTCCTCCTGGGATTGCTCTCTGGGCATGGCCCAGTGGCAAAGCCCACATGTAAAATAATGAGCTGGCAGCTGGGAGTGTCTGGAGAGAGCAGAGAGGAATGAAGATGGATGAGTGTAGCAAAGAGACAATTGGAAAAAGGATAAATACAGGCAACAAGTTCCTCACTACAGCAATTTGTAAAGAGGGCAGAAAACCTTCAGACAGGAGGGTTTCACATCACCTTTCTTCCTGTTTGCAGCCTGACAGTTCCCATGCAAATAGTACGGATTGATGGCTGCAAATCCCTCCCCATAATTGGTTCTTCTGGGATTGTTTAGCTTAACTCTTACCATGCTGGGGGCTCTCAGGGCTGGCTGGGAGGCAGCAGCCCCCCCCAAGGGCAGAGAGACTGGGGTGACTGAATGGGAGCCCAATCCTGGCTTTGGAGGGACAGTAGGAAGAGTCAGGAGCACAGAGCAGGTCCCCTGGAGTAGGGGAGTGTGTTGCTGCAAGGGAAGTGGCCACTGTGGTTAGGAATTAATGGCCTGAAACACAAAGGTAGGAAGGAGATGGAGTGTTTTCCCAGGAAACAAAATGGCCAGGAGCAGTTTGCATGGAGCACTGGCTGCAGCTCATGGAATGTTCACATGTTGGATTGTCAATCCCCTTCCAACCTTGCGTTATAATCCAGAAAAAATGCTGGGACTGACACAACTGTGGACTCTTCTGAGCCTGGAGCCAAAGACTTTCCCAGTGAAGTCCTGGCTCTTCCCAGAGAGGCATCTTTGGATGATCTCTATGGAAAAGTAGCTCCTCCATGTTTATGTTTTGGCTTTTGCCAGGAATCTTTGCCTGCCTGTTGCAAGAAAAAGGGATAAAAGAAGAGAGAAGGTGTCTGTCTGGAAGAGAACACACTGTGGAAACAAGCCACCTCAGTGTGTTGCAGTCTGTTAGAGCAAGCAGATTGACCTTGTGTTTAAATGGTTATTGTGCTGACTCCAAGGGGGATAACTGGCTGCAAATATATTACTGACATAATTAAAATGCAGTGACTGCCTGGCTCTTCTGAGAGCAGAGCAGGTTTGCAGTAGAGTGGCAGATACAGGACTGTGGAGTGGGAGGAAGTTACAGCTTCTCCTTGCTTCAGTCTTTCCCATTACTATTAATTTTCATTACAGAGGAAATGAAATTAAGCCCAGGAGAACCCCCTTTTGTTCCCAAGGAGGAAAGCATCTGGCTTTATGGCAGGAAAATACACTTTAAAATGTATTTAGGTTCCCTTGCAAACTGGTTTACAGCTCAAGCCATAGCTTGGCAGCTGCTGTTTCCCCTGGGCAGCCTTTTGTCTACCTTTGGTTTCCTCTTGCAGTGCTCATCCCTACCCTTCAGGGCAGCAGCCAGGTTCTAATTAATCAGGGTCAGGAAGAAAATTTCCCTGGGGGGAAGGGTATTTTGTATCCACCTGCTGCAAGGCTTTCTGAGGCTCCTAGCAAAGCTGCTCCTACTAGTTTTGAGAGGAGTTTAGCAGAGTAAGTGGGGCTTGTGTCTAAACCAGCCTGAAAATGTCAGGACTTGAATGCTTCCCAATATCTCGTGGACATCTGTGGCTATTCCTGCTTCTTCTGAACTAACCACAAATGGATTTTGTCAGCTCTCATCTTTAAAATATTAACTTTTGAGAGAACAACTTGCCAGGGAAGCTCAGGAGGAGCTGCTGCTGAGGGGTAGCAGGATTTTACTCCAGAGAGGGTCTGGGCTGACAGCTGAGCTGGCTTCCTGCTGCAGCCAGGTTAACTGCTGTCTTAGCCTCTGCTTTCCCATAATAACATTCCAGGTATGAGCAGGGCCAGGGAAGAAAGCCCTGCATCCTCAGGGGTGGGTTTGGTTCTGCTCTGCACATGGGGACTGGCCACCAGCAGGGCCTGAGGGCCATGGCACAAAGAGCAGGTTGAGGTTCCATCCTGTTGCCTCCCTCTTTGCAGGCAGCCCTGTGCTTAATATAACCATGTTTTGAGGGATAAAACAGCACTTCACTCCTATCTGGGGCTCAGGGTGCTGGGCTGAGCACTACCCAGCAGCTCAAGACCCTCAGCTGAGCATCTGTGCTCCTGAGGCTCTGAAGGTTGTGTTCTCCTCAACCCCAACAGCTTCAGCTCCAGGTGCCCTCTGCAGAGTGGCAGGAGATGGACACTTTCTGTGCTGAGAAGCCTCAGTGAGGTGGGGAAAAAAAGGGTTATTCTGCTAGTTCTACAGAACAAGAAATGACCTGTCATAGCTGGAGGGGGGATCTGTGGTGGAGACAAGGGCACAGGTCTCTAGTGTCCTCCTTCAACCCTGTGGTCACTTCTGTTAGCAGAGAAAATGAATGTTACTCTTCAGCACCTGATGACAGATGATTTCCCTCAACCTGTCCTTTCTAATCTCAAGGGGCAGGAAAGGTTTCCTCTGCCAGATTCCCAAGCAGGAGAGCTCAAGTTTTCAGAAAGCTGCTCATGTCCTACCCACCCCCCCCCAGTGCCAAGGACAGGGTTTTTCAAGGGCTCTTTCAGTTGTCTGGAAATAATCCCAAGACAAACTTAGCTTTCAAAGACTTGACCAAGGAGCAGCTTGTTTGGAGTTAGAAGCTGGCAGAAGCCTGAAGTGGAAGTTTTCAGTGAAAGCTGCTGATTTCTCCTCAAACAGCAACTGCCCAAGGTTGTCAGTGAAGAGTCAGATGATCTAGGGTGAATCTGGACACCTCTGCTCCATCCTCTGTTTCCCTCCCCTTATGGATTCCAGCAGCCAGAACCAGCTGCAGCAGCTTCAGCTGATGCTGTTGGAGTCTTTGAGGGACCAGCATTGCTATTTTGTTCTTCTTCACCTTGGCACACAATTTCAGGAGCAGCAATGTCTCCTGGTGGGACTTTTTTTTTTGTGTCCTGCCTTGGCTCAGTTCACACTGTTAGTGCTGCAGCAGGAGGGAAACTGCAGCAACCCAGAACTCAGAGGCAAAGACATCCAGGCTTCCTGAAGAGTCACTTCCAACAGAATGGACTGGGTCAGGATGGAGAGAGATTGGAGGGGCTTTGGGATGGAAGGAGTATGGGAGCCACAAGAGGAGGTGGATGAGCAAGTGGAGAGTGGCTGCTCTGAGACATGAAGCACTTGGGAACCCAGCCAAGGCTGTGCAGGCAAACAAGCCTGAAAGGAGCAGGTGCATCTGTCCCATATTCCTGAGGAAATGACACTTCCTCTGTCTGCTTCCTGGGGTCCTTGGCCAGCAGTTTTCCAGTTCTTGTCAAGGTGTAAGCCAGGCTGGGGAGCATCCCCCAGGTCCTGGTAAGGGAAAGGCCACCAGAGGTTTCTTACCAGAGCTTCCCTGGCCCAGGTCTGAGAGCTCCAGGGAGGGGAAATCTCATCTCCCTGATATTAAACTTAACCTTTATGGATTTCACTTTAAACAGCTGTGGAATTACACTGTCTGTCCTTTAATCATAGGAGGTTTTAAGGTCATGCTTTGTGTTTAATGCTGCAGCCCACTCAGGTGGTGGGAACAGGAGAGGAAGGGACAACCCTTCCCCAGCTCTTGGGAGAAAGTTGCTGGAGGCAGCAACTGGGGGCAACAGCAGAGGGTTTCATCAGCATCCTGGTGGATGCCTGCAGTAATTTGGGCTAGGAGGATACAGAACATTCCTTCTGGGCCTGGAATTTCTACCTGCTTGAGGAAAGGAATTGCTTCTTCCCCACTCAGCTTCTTTGCCTGCTAGTGAGGGCATGAGGAAATGACTCAGGGAAGATCAGGTCTGATACAGGTCAGTCCAGGGTTAATGTAACCATGTGCATTATGTCCTTCTAGTCCCAAATATCAGCACGTGTCTCTCCCAAGTCCTCTCCTGTGCCCTAGTGCCTGAAATAGCCCCATAGCAACTTGGACAAAGCAGCAGCACCACATGTGTAGACACACAAGAGATGGGGAAGGATTGGACAAACCTTCCCTCGGCTTTACAACCTCAGGGAAACCCAACCCATGAGCATTATTCCCCTCTGAGTAGCACTGGAATGTCCTCATTTCCTGCATTGGAGCCTGTTACCTTTAATTAACACTCCCACATGCCTGAGTTTCCAGACTTGTTAATATTTCTTGGATCTCATTCATGTTTTTATTTTTTTTCCTTGGCAAATTCATATATTCCTGCCAAGCCAGACATTTTAACAGATAATGAGTCCAATTTATGCTTGCAAAAAGAAGAGCTGACCTTCTAAGCCTTGTATTGCAACTGAAAAAAAGGAGAGGGGGGAAGAGGTGCTGTAAAACTACTCCAGGAGTGGCTGTAGGAACTGGCATAAGGGGCTCATCTCTCATCAATTCTCAGCCTAAAACACAAATGGATAAAAGAACAATATGTTGGGCCCTCTGAAGTGGGAGCAAACTGCCTCCCTGCTCCACCAGCCCCACTGTGCCAGCATCTGCCTCCTGCTGGGTTCCTCACCCTGTGGTTGGAGGACAAGGTAGGAGCTGACAGGGTTAAGAGCATCCACTTGCAGCAGAGAAAGAAGGGATGTATTATTAGAGGCTTAAAACTTTAAATACCACAGCTATGAATAGCTGCAAGGTGAGCAGGTGGCAAGGCAGAGTGGGGGAGCTGGCCAGTTGCACTGGTGTGTCTTGTCCTCAGCCAACCCTGGAGCTCTCTGAGGTCAGGACTGTCCTGGGAGCTGCTCAGGGGGCTCTGCTGGGGATCATCATGGAAAGGTGCAGGTGAATGAGATGCAGGGGTTTTGCTGGAGGTGGTTGGCAGTGCAGAGGACAAGCTCTCTGGGATCAGTGCCTGCACCACCAGGCTTGCTTCATTTTGGTGTGCTGTGAGTCAGCAGAAAGGATCAGGAGGAACTTGGGTACCTGGGCCCTTGGGCACCTGGCTTGGTGCTGAACAAGCAGCTGATGCAAAAGGGGCTTGTAAGAGCATCAGTCCCACCTCCAGTGACATGATGCCAGTCAGGGTCAGTGTGTGGGATCCACTGGTGGGAAAAATGCCTGGAGTGAATGCTGGTTTATTGATGGGATCACTGCTGAGAGGCTTCACCACCTGCAAAGATCTGCCCCTATCCTGCTGGTTCCCTTTAGGCATCAGGGTGGTGTTTAAGGCTGCTGTTTGTTCCCTCCTTCAGCTGTAAACTTAGTGCTCCCAAGGGCAATGAAATTTATTGCCAGCTGCAGTTCTGCATCTGAGCAGATGCATGAGGCCACCAAGTCATCAGCACATGATCAGAATTGGGCTCAGCTCTTCTGCAGCTAAACATTTGAGAGGCAAACAAATGAGGCAATGAGAAGGAAGCTGCTATTGGAGATGCTGGGAGAGGAGACTCAGAAGTTCATTAGAGGTGACTTCCAGATTCTGGAAAGGCTGATAGGTTCTCTTGTGCACTCTAGGGCTGCTGAAGAGAGGTTTTATCTCCAAAGCAGGGGTCTGTCATGGGTGAGGTTGAGACAGTTCACAGAAGAACCGTGAAGGGAAGGAGACCAGACATAATGCAGAGAACTCAGAGTGGGCATGTGTCTGCATGAGCTCCATGGGCCTGGATCTCATGAAAATCACTGACTTAGCATTTCCTCCCTTGGCTGCTCTTCACCCACTGAAATCCTGCACAAGCATGTGGGGTCACCAGGGCAGTGCTCTGCTTTCCCTGTCATGATCAGCATCGTGCTGAGTTTGAGAGAGGTAGGGTCTGTTGTTCCTCCCATTTCCCTGGGAATAACTTGCCCTGAACTTCCAGCTCAGTTGGTGGAGGAGCAGCTGTGACCTTGAGAGCTAAAAGCCTGAGCTGTGCTGGTGTGAGCTCGAGGCAGGTCCTGCAGATGTTCAACACAAGTGTTTCTCCTCTGGGGTCAGGCATGGCCAGGGAACTTCTAAGATCCACTGAGGGTGTTACACAGCCAGACAGCTCCAGAAAGACTTTCATTTCAGCTCTTCCCTTCCACTGCACCTTCTTCCCATGCCTGACCCCTCTAGCACCTCCTCTCCCACCTGGAGGAGCCTGGGAGCAGAGCTGTGGAGATGTCCCCCCTCAGTGCCCTGATGCAGATGCCCCAGGCAAGAGCCACATCAGGATGCTGGCAAGGACCTGCAGGTGACCTGCAGCACCTTCTCACTTGTGGTAACAGGATTTTTTGAAGTGGGGGTGTCCTTGCCTTGTGGGCATTAGTTTGCTAAGGAGCTGGGTTGAGCTGCCCCACCATGGGGGCAGAATGAGGAAGTTGAGCTGAACTTGAGGCCAGGCCAGCTCCTCCAAATCCAGGCTGCTGCCTTGTCAGTCTGACTTGCTGCATCCAGCTGGCAGGGACTGTGCTGTCCCTGGGAGCTGGTGGCTGATGGTGCATCACCTTGTGCAAGGTACAGTCCTAGCAGGGGGGGAGCTGAGCTCTGCCTCACTGCTGCAGAAGCCTTTCCCTTGGATAGACACAGTGCCCTTCAGCTCTGCTCCTCACCCCCCTGAGCCCTGCAGCCACCCTCCTGCTGGGAGCTGGAAACCTGCAGTTCAATCTGGTGCAGATCTGTCCTTGTCCCAGGCAGCAGAGTGAGCCTGAGCTGTGAGCAGAGCTTGGCCTGGCACCAGCTGCAGTGCCCAAGGGAATCTGGGGGTAGCTCTGCAGGGCCCCTGTGCCCTCCAGAGGAAAAGAATCCACGTCTGCCACCCTTTTTCCCCTTGTGCTGATTGCTGCTCTGGCATCCTGGGGGAGATTCCTGCCAAGGAATCCTGCTGGGGAGGGAAGGGAGCACTATGGGGCAGGTCCAAAAGCCCAGGGTCACTTCAGGATGTGGCAAAACCAAGTGAACCCAGAAATAATAAGGAAGGAAATCACAGATGGGGGGGAAAAAAAAGCCTGCCTGGCCAGCTGAGAGGCAGATGTCTGAGTTGACAGGAAGGAAGCCAAAGTGTTAGGCTGGAATCAGTAGCCATGGCAGCCCAGGGAGGAGGAGATGGGAAGGATTCATTATAGGAAGGATAAAATGGATATTACCCAACCTAGGCTTTCGTGTGTGCAGGAGAATTAAGGACTTTACCTTCCCAAGTGCTGACAAAAGAGAGGAGGATTTGAAATAGATCAAGTCAACTTGCATAACTCTGTAAAGGCTCAGAGGAATTGGAAGGAAAAGTTTTCTTCTTTCACTGGGCAGCTTTCTTCACAGTTTCTTTGCTGTTCTACCCTCTGTCATGTGAGGACCCAAGCAGCCCAGAAGCAGCTGAGCTGCTTGGCTTTTTCCTTTGCCTCCTGGTGCAGAGTCTGAGGAGACTTTCAGTTCTTTGAGCAGGAGTTTTTTCCATGTGCTCCAAGTTGCACAACTGGTGGGGAACAGGGCAGCCAGATGCCAAAATGGCACAATGAAGATGCTTCTCCCACTGCCAGAAAAATGTTTTACAGGAGTGTGGGATTTTTTTTAAACATCTGTTTCCAAATATTTGCAATGCAGGTGAATCTGCTGAGCAGTGTGAAGGTCTCCTTGGCATCTGCTGTGCTTAATCCCCTCCTAGCCATCTCCTCCTTTCACCATCTTGGTGAAAACTCCATTTTACAGCTCCTTATCTCCTAAGAGGTGGGAAAGAACAGGTGACAAAGGGTTAGATGGAGCAGAAGAGAGGTAATCAATGTGGCAGTGAAGCTGCAGAGGTAACAGTGAAATTTAAAAGACAGGAGGAAGAAAAGGAAACATGAATCTACTTCTATATGGGCTGAGAGATCCAGACTTACCAGCTGAAAGCAGAGCCAGGCTCTTGGCTGGTCCCTGGAGCTCTGCATGTGTCCATCCCATCTCTCTCCTTAAATAATAAACTAAGGAAAGTGAGCCCCACGTTTTCCCTGAAGTTGTCCAGACCCCCCAGTGTGCAGAAGAGGGCAGCTCAGAGTGAGGAGGATGGATGGTGACTTAACACAGAGGCTCTAGCTAAGGGCTATGTCAGAATGATGAATATTTCCACTTTTTTTTAACTGACACAGAAGAAAGGAGTAAAGAAACTCCCCCTGGCATGTCCATGGGTCAGGGAGAGAGGATAGTGCAGGAACACTTAGAGATGGACTTCACTGAGGGGAGGGAAGCTAAGAGGAGGTTCACTAAAGAGATAATTTCTGTCTCCTCCTTCCAAAGAGGCACTTGCATTGGAGGGGGATGCCTGTGTCAGATGGGCATGATTTTAAAGGAGGAAGAAGACCATCTTCTTACTCCCACCCCACATCAGTGTGATCACTGGGAAGAGCTGAATCTGAAAAACCTCCTGCTGATCAGGGTAAAAAGGGTGGTGTCCTACAGTTCAGCTGATGTTTCAGCTTTTGTTGCACGAATGCCAGGATCCTTCTGCATCCTCTGCTGTTTGGACATCCCAGGTGTGACTCCAGGGAGAAGGATGCTCAGGTCAGCCTGTGGCATGGCCAGTGTGTCCATGTAGAGCAGCTTGTTGCTCTGTCCCACAGGAGGCAAAAGAAGGCAGAGATGGCTCTGCTCCTTCCTCTGTTCCTACATGGACTTTTCCACCAGCAGCAGCCTGACTCCGAAGCCCCTTGCTACCTCCCCTGGCTTGGCAAGACAACTGAGGCAGATTCCCAAGGCCTGTCCCATCCTGGGCTGTTCAGGAGGCTCAGGCAGGGACATGGAGTGTTATGGGTGAGAAGAACCAGGCTCTGCTGTAAGAATGGATCACAGGCAGAGACTGACTAATGAGCTTTTGTGCAGGGCAGCACCTGGGATTTTTTTGTCCTGCCACATTATTCATCCAGCTTCTTCACTGCTTTTGTGTGGCAAGTGCTCCCTTTCCTAGGGACAGGGGCAGTGCAGCAGCTTCTGCTAATCCCCTGATTAAATATTTAATGCTTCCAACTGAGCAGAGCAGAAGGGAACAGGGCAGGGGTGTCCTTAGGCAGAACAGAGGAAACCTCTTACATTCCTCTGAAGAAGGAGGGGATGAATGGGTGGGCAAAGAGGAAGAGACTCATTGCTCCTGTGGGACAGATTGTTCTACTGCTCTTGGGGCAAAACCCTCTGTCAGCACAGGCAGCAACAACTTCCTTTGCTCATGCAGAGCCTCAGATTCTGCAGTTCTCCTTTGGCCTTTTCTTTTCCCAGTGGCTGAGGGGGGTGGCATCTCCAGAGCAGGCTGTGGAAATCAAGTGGCCACATCCCCATGGGAGGTGGACCTTGGCTCAGAGAACACTTCCATGAGCCTTCCTGTGTCTCTTCCCAGGTCTAATTGCAACTGTCAGAAAACAGAATCACAGACTGGTTTAGGTTGGAAAGGACCTTCAAGATCTTCTGGTTCCAACCCCCTGCATGGGCAGGGACACCTCCCACCAGCCCAGGTTGCTCAGAGCCCCATCCAACCTGGCTTTGAGAGCTTTGAGCAGCCCAACTCTGATGGGCAGGCTGTTCAAGACAAGGTGCTTGATCTGACCTGATCTCCTCAGTGCTCTTCTACCTGCTCTTTGCCTCATCAGCTCTTTAATGGCACCATCCCAGGCTTTTAGGATCCCTTGTCCCATGCCACGAGAAGGCATGAGTGTTGTCACCAGTGTGGCAAGACAGCAGGGTGCTGTGAACTGCTTGTGGTGTCCTGGGCACAGCAGGACCCAGGGAACGTGGGAGGCAGACAGGTGGGAACCTTGCTTAGCTTCTGCTGTGTCTCACTTCCCTCACCTGGACAGGGATGATGGATTTCCTGCTGGAGGTGTGAAGGTTCCTGGGTGGGTTGCCCTGTGCCCAAACTGCCTCCTGAGAAGCTGCCAGTGCACTGGGTTAGGAAGCACATTTCTGCTCCAGGAGTGTTCAGCATCTAACACAAGAGATGGGGGGGATTTTGTAGCTCTGTGATTAAAAATGCCAAGCAAAATTATTAATGGACAAACCCAGTCCTGCTGGCTGCTGAGAAGGAAGCAGCTGTTGTTTGTTTGGGTTTAATGGCTCCCAGGAACAGGAGGCTGCAAACAGTTAAATTTCTTTTGACAGCTGGAGGATGCCTGGGATGCCTGGCAGCCCCTGCTTGGGGTTCTTCCAGCACCTCTGGATATTCACCCTGCAGAAGCTGAGGCTTTGCTGTTTGTTGCTTTCCTGCCTTGCTCAGAGAGAGAAACCAAATGACACCTTGATGATTACTCACATTTTCAAGTGCTGCCCAACAACAACAGCTGTCACCTTCCATAACAGCACTGAAGGCTCCCTTGGGATTGCTTTATGGCTTTGCCCAGGTCTCCTCTCAATGTTGAGCCCACCCTTTTGATTCCTTTTGGATCCTTGGGAGAAGTGGGTGAGGATTTTTCTGCAATTTCTGATCTGTGAATGCAGTCCAACAACAAAAATAGGCAGGAAAAGGCTTGGGATCAATGGGCTGTGCAGCTTCTCTTCCCTACAGGGTGTTGAGTGTTTCCATATTATGGTTTTCAGTGAATAAATGAGTTGAGGGGGTCAGCTCAGTCTTGCTAGAACAATGGCATTTTCCAATTCATGCCATGAGATAACTAGGCTCCTGAAATGAGAACAGTGCAGTTTCTTAGTGGGATGAATATTTGGGAAATAAGTGTTATGGAGGCCAGTTTCAGGTTGACTGAAATGACTTGTGTATTAGTGTTAAATTTGGTGAATTGTTTCAGATGGGGGAAAGAAAGGGAGGGAGTTTGGTGTGTGGATCAACTAGTCAGGCAGTGCCAACACCCAGCAGCTCTGGGGCTGCTTCTGCTCCTTGATGCCACAGTAAATTTAGGGTGCAGCAAAAGATAAATGTGACAATATTATAGATCATGATCCAGAAGTGAGAAGTGCTTGAAATCAGATTAATTCTTCCAAGTGGTTGCTGTGATAACAGGTTGTAACTCTGTGTGTTCTCAGAACAGAGCTCCCTAGCAGGTTAAGTGCTGCCTGGGAAATATTTCAACCTCATTCTGCAAGTGTCTTCTCCAGTCAGTCATTGTGTTTTCCACAACATCCCAGCTCACTGCAAATTAAAGGCCCAGGTAATGAGAGTGGAATCCACCCTGTGCCTTTCCCTGCCTTTGGAAATGCTGGATAAGGTGGTTCAAGCTCATTGCCACTTCCAAAAAAAAGGAGGACTGACCATCTTCCCTAGGCAGTGGGAAATGGGGTTGCCTGCCTTCACCCCAAGGTTCTCATCTGCCCTTGGTCTCCAAGAAAGTGTGTCCTGAGCAGGTTCCTGCTTTGACATCTCTATTCTGAAAACATCTGCAGCTCTTTCCACCATTCTATCTCTTTCCCCTCCTCTTTTTCTTTTCTGAACATGGTCACCCTATTTCTCACTCCTGGGAGCAGCTGGGGCTTCTGGAAGCAAAATGAAGTGTCTTTATTTGGAAGTGATGCATTGCAGCAGCCAGCTGCCCTTCCTCAACTGCTCCCCTGCATGACATGCCCACCATCCCACCCTCCCTGTCTGCACACACACCTTGACAGATGGTGATGCTCTCAGCAACTGCTTCAGCTTTTACTCTCTCCTATAATCCATGGCTGGAGTGCCAAATATTTTTAAGCTGCTGTTGCTCCATAGATCACCCTAAAGTGTTAAAGCCCAGTGCAGTTAATAACACTCTGGAAATGTTATCAGTCAGCAGGGGAACAAAAAAAAAAATATCTAAAGCAAACTCCTTAGTGCCCAATGTGCCTGTTCATGTCAGAGACAGATGGAGCTGCAGGGCTTTGGGGGCATTTTTTTTCTCTCTTCTTTTCTCCCTAAATCCTTTATCAGAATGTTTCTGACCAAGGCAGCATCCTTGGTGCTGCTGGGTGGCCTTTATTCCCCCTGCCTGGACTTGCTTTCTCTCCTCAGACTGTGTCCTGGCAGGAGGAAGGATGGGGACTGTGGGTGCCTTGAAGGTGCTGCTGGAGAAGGGCTGAAGAGCCCTCTGAGGAGGGTTCTGGGAGCCTAAGTGGATTTGCCTTGGCTACTTTGGCAGCACTGTCTGCCAGAAAGCCTCAGGGAAGACCTATGGTGAGCAGAAGTAGAAATTCTGACTTGGTAGAAACTTGTAGGCACCCAAAAGGGCTGCTGCTTTGTCACCTTGCTCCTGGTAGCAGCTCTTCAGTGACATAATGGATGAGCTGGGTTAGCTATTTCTTCATCTGTAGCAGCCACTGCAGGCTGAGGTGTGTTGAAAGCCATGGCAGAGAATTGTCAGGACCCAGAGGAATGCTGCAACACCTGGCAAGCAGCACTACCCCTGGGCAGCCTTTCCTCAGTGCATCATCCCTCTGCAAAAGCTCCAACCAGCACAGTGTGGGTGCTGGGGAAGCAGTGGCCCTGCCCCAGTTTCTGTGCATTTGTATTCTGGCTGCACTGCCAGAGGTCAGGATGCTGCTCTGCCAGGCACTGCACTTAGACACCATAATGAGGGAGAGCAATGTGAGAATACCAAGCCACAACACAGAGAAAGCAACCTTCTTCAAGGCTAAAGGAGCTGCAGAGATCATCTTGGCTTGGTTTACCTTACAGAGGGCAGTAGCCAAAGTTGTGTTCAGCTCTGAGCTCTGCTGGACTCTGAGCACAGAGGCAAAAGCCACATCTTTTGTTCTGGAGGCTGCAAATCTCCTCTTACCTGTTTCAAACTTGCCTAAATCAGCAGAGCAGCTGTTTCTTAGGAGACACTCAGGACAGTTACTTCATGAGCAACATAAGGGGCTAGATTTATGTTGGAGTCAGAACAAAGCCCCTTAACCTGCCTCATTAACTGCACGAAGAATTGATACCAAGAGCTCCCCACCTGCTAATAACCAGAGTGGACAGTGCCTGGCTGGCTCTGAGGAGTCCCCTGTGCACATACACACCTCTTCAGTATTTTCTCTCTTCCTGCTCCTCCTGCATCCCATCCTCCAGCCAAAGAAAGATGACCGTGCCCTCCCACAAGCTGCTGGAGGATGTTTCTCTCCTCCCCACACCTCCTGTCTGAAGCTCTGTCAGGCCAGATGGAATGTGCACCAAGGAACAAACAGCTTGGCTCTTGCTGTGCTTGAGTAAACAAGTGTCAAGCAGATTGCAGTGGGAAGTGATCCATGAGCCAGGTGACCCCCTCAGCAGCAACCTGTTGCACTCCCAGCATATGATACCTGCTCCACACACCTGCAGTTCCTTCTGAGGTAGGTGCAGGGGGCAAGTGCAGGACAGCTGCAGGTTTTGGTGGAGAACACTTGGAAAAATTGCTGAAAGGAAAAAGAAAAGAGGTGGTAACAAAGGGGAAAGGAAAGAAGTGGTAACAAAACCTCAGCTTTTACCTTCTGGGCAGGATCCTGCCCCAGTGTCACATCCTGATGTTCCTTTGCCTTGCTTTCCATGCACAGGTTGTCTTGCTCCCAACTCCTTGCACAGCTGTAACACCCCACTTTGCTCCAGGCTGGGTTAATGGCATAATAGAACTCTGCCTCATAGCAGGAGATTTGGGATAACTCCAAGTCTGTTCTGAATTATTAGAAACAGATTTAAATAGCTGCACCACTTCTCTCCTCCTGCCTGCTGTAATGTTCATGGGATGGATGGTTCATTCACCTTAAGCAGCTGTGTCTAAGAGACCTCCAATCTCTTTAACTACTTGCAATTGAAAGCCAACTGTACCCTGGTGATGCAGAACTGGATACAGAGATCATTGTCTGCAGTATAAATAACTACAGTTAAGCCACTTAATTAAGAACTGTCTGTGCCTGGTAGCAAGAAAGCTTGGAGCTCTGTCATAGAATGTGCACAGGGCAATCAGAAAATCTATAGCAAACACCAAAAAACAAATCCCTCTGGAGATGTTGAAGTGGATGTAGCCTCCATGGCAAGTGTCAGTGCTCAGACCTACCCTGTCCTTTTGTGCCCCTCCTACCTCCATCCTTTGCTCTTTGCATCCAGTGTTACACTCTGGGCTGGACCAATGTAGGTGCAGTATCAGCTGGGAGGCTCTTCTGGCACCGGTTCTATGGGAGCAAGTTGGTTTGGTTGGGTTTTTAGTGTGAAAACTAGAGGAAAAAGGGTACAGGAGGGGAACTGTGATAGAGACACAGTTGCTGCTCCTTTCTATTTAGCCTTGTCCTCAAGCATTTGCTCACACTCCTGCCAAGCACTAGTTTCGAGCAGAGAAAATCCCAGATCCTGAATCCAAAGCAGCTCCCCTGGATTCCCAAAACTCTTCCAAGCTAAGAAGGGTTTGGGGGCTCCTGCAGCTGATCTGTTCTCTGGTGTGGTATGGGAGCTGATCTCTTAGCCTGGTGCTGAAATATCCTGCAGGGCTCTTGCCATCGTGTTCTGGACCCAAATCCAACCTTCCCCCCCACACACACCTTTTTCTCTGCTCTATCTGCTTCTTAGCTGCCCTCGATTCTCTGTGTGGAGAAATGAGGCTGCAGCCCCATCTCTGCTTTCCATCATGGCAAGATGTTCCCCTTTGTCAGTTTTAAAATGATTTAACCCAAGAGGAGGCAGGAAATCCTGCAGACCTCCTTGTGTTCCTTTTCCCTCCTCAGCTGACCCCTCTCCCTAAACCCTGCTGCCCTGGGGCCCAGGAGGGTGTAAATCCCCAGTAACTCCCTGCACCACACTTGGATTTTTCCCAAGTCAGGCACAGTAAAAACCAGTGTTTGGGTGACTCTTGAGTTCAGCTTGTAGCAAACAGGTGTACGTTTGATTTCTAGTTTGTCTTGACAAAGGCAGCAGCAGGGAAGGAGCTGAGCAACTAATGTACTTGTCTGTGTCATTATGAAGTAACCATAAATAAAGCAGATAATAAAAGCAGCCCTTTTACTCTCTTTTCAAACAGTGACAGGAGCTTCCTGGAAAATTACCTTTCTACCTCTTCCCCCCCCCTCCTTTTTCTTTTTTAAAGTACAAGTTAAAAGGGTTTGGTATTTCTCAACATCTAATAAACAACCACTTTCCCCTCATTTTCCATCCACTGAAGGAAAGGTAATGAATGCATTTTATCACTGTCTCGAGAGGAGACAAAGAATTGAAGGATCTAAAGCCTGAGATTCTCAAAGATGGAAGTAGCACTGGAATAAGAGCAGGTACTTCCCTTCCCACAGCCTGGCTACTGCAGAGGAGATACACATGACAGTCCTAATCTTGGGTCAGGTAGAAGAGAATGTCTTTTGGGGATGAGATAAATTTGGGTTGTGTTTTGCTGTTCTCTCTCCCAAATAGGATGCAGTGGTAAAAAAAGTACTTTTGGGATTTCCTTGCAGATAGAGGATGTTAAATATATATAAAGTTAAATGTTAAATATATAAAGTGCTGTTGTGATAGGGAATTAGGTTATCAGGAATGTGCACTAGAGAGTAGCAGGAAGGTTGGGAGAGGTTCAGCTCTGCTCTGGGGACAGGCTGGGAGAGTTGGGGTGTTCAGCCTGGAGAAGAGAAGGCTCCAGGGAGACCTTAGAGCACCTTCCAGTGCCTGAAGGGGCTCCAGGAAAGCTGGGGAGGGACTTGGGAAAAGGGCAGGGAGGGAGAGGACAAGGGGGAAGGGATGAAAACTGGAAGAGGGAGATTGAGGTGAGAGATGAGGAGGGAATTGTGGAGTGTGAGGGTGGTGAGAGCCTGGCCCAGGCTGCCCAGGGAAGCTGTGGCTGCCCCATCCCTGGCAGTGTTGAAGGGCAGGTTGGATGGGGCTTGGAGCAGCCTGGGCTGGTGGGAGGTGTCCCTGCCCATGCAGGGGGTTGGATCTAGATGGTCTTTCAGGTCCCAACCCAAACCAGTCTATGATTCTTTGATAGTGGGCACAGCTTTGACACAACTTCCCTGATTTCACCCAAGGAGTTTGTTAGTCCCTCTGTGCTGCACCTCCCCATCTGCAAAACAAAAACTGCTTCATGTGTTGGATTTAGAGAGATGTCAGTGATGGCTTTTCAGCAGACACTCACTGAATGATTTAGTGACTTAGCCTGCAAGTGAGAGTCCATTCACAAGAGAAGGGACTTTGGGGCTGCTAGGGAAGCACAGAGCCTGCAGGCTGAAGTTGTGACTTCAGGATAAATAGATGTTTAGGGGGAATTGAAGGTTTAAAAAGGGACTGGGGGGGCTGGAAGATCAGAACTTCACCTGTTTTGGTGCAAGGCTGGGCTCTGTGCTGCAGTTATTCCAGGGATGTGAGGCTGTGTGCTTGGCCAGGGGTGTTGAGGGATGGATTTGATCCCAGATCTGAGCTGTGTTTCTTGAGGTCATGGGGAGGGAATAATAAGGAAGAGAGAGTATGGAGAGGGGGCTGTGAGTGTTGTACCTCTCCTGTCCCTTTCTGTTGAGATGAGCCAAAGCTGGAGGGCTGGGGACCTCTGCACAGCACAGACAGTCACTGCTGCTTGTTGAGTCACCCACAGTTTAACAGCTGACACTGGCACTAGTCACTGAGATGAGTTTTGGGGACTCTGACTCTGAATGAGACAGCTGGGGGGTGGGGAGAGCCAGCAGTGGAGCTTTTTGCATGTTCTTTTTCCTTTATGCTTGTTCTGGTCTCAATCACCATGATTATTTTCTTTCAGCAGCTCCCCATCACACCAGCACTGCATCCAACCCCGCCTGCCCAGGGGTAGCCTGGGCAAGAGCCAGGCTGAGTTCTCCTCACAGGAGGCACCATAAGGGCCAAAGGGGGTTAAATAACTTCCTTGGGATCTTGCAGGACTTGGTGGTCGAGCTGGGAGCTGAGCCTACAGTTCCAGCTTTTCCTCTAGAGCCTTCACCTCTCTGACAAAGCATGAGAATCAAGTGCAGAGGCTGAGCTGGTGAGACACCAGTCACAGAGCATCCTGTCACCCAGCTGTGCTGATGCAGGTGCAAAGCAAACCCATCAAATCTCTTCTTGCTTTTGAAAACAAGCTTGACCTGGATTCAGATGTCAGCCTGGTTGCTGTGAGGGATGGTAGGAAAAGGATCAGTTTGCAAGTCCAGCTTCCTCTGCTGACACCATAGCTTTTATTTAAATGGGATGGTTGAATGTGTCTTCCTAAATAAACTCCCTAGGCTCCTGGGAGGGACAGGGCTGTGGTGCTTCAGCCCTGCTCTGCTGGCTTTGGAGCTTTGGAGTTGCATTCCAGTGACAGTTGTCAGGGCAGTGCTGCTCAGGGCACAGCTGGGGCTCCTCTTCTGGTCAGTCTCTCAAGGCTGCCAAGGGCTGCAGCTCCTCCAAGATGTTGCCTGTGGCCTGGTAGGACAAAATTGGCCTGTCAAGCCAAATAACTTCAGAGGCCCTTGTGCTGAATAACTGTGGATTGACCTTGGAAGCTGCTGTGGGGGAGGCAAAGGGGGGCAAGAAGTCATTCCTGCCTGACAAAGCACATTTTTTTTAGAGTCAAACCACTTCCCCCCCCCCCTCAAAATTGCTACTTAGCCCATTGAATACACAAGGAGGAATGTAAATGTTCACAGTCATCTGCTTCCTTCTCCTGTGCTGCTCCTTTGTGTGATGTTTGTGCATCTATTGCCTTGATAGATGAAATCACTGCAGTTTTCTGTTCTTTCTGTCAATGGTGTCACCTGAAAAGCAGTATCTTAATTAAGATATAATTGGCAAATGCATAGACAGGATCTCCAAGTGCTTTGTCATTCAGCTGTGGACTTCATCACTGGATTATTCTTGCTTTCTGGGACAGAAATTGTGTGGAAAGGAAGGGATTTGGAGCTTCTGCCTCTGATGGTGGGTTTCCTTTGGGGGAGGCAGCAACAGGAATGTTTGCAATAGTTTATGGCCTGGAAATTCTGGCTTGTTCTTGTCCTGCAGGGCAGGTCTCTACCTCCACCATCAATTTTTGTAACCAGCCAAGGAGACTTTCAGCTCTGAATGTTTATTTAATTGTATGTCTCTGAAATCTGCTGAGGGGATCATCAGAAGTACAAGAAAATCTGAAGCTATCTTCTTGAGTAAACTCCATCTGTCATATCTGGCCTCTTACTGCTTTAACACCACTGATGAGTCTAGGCAAATGCTATTGAATTTATCTGTCATCTAATTAGCCAATAACTTCTAATCTATCTCATTGTAAAAAGCAATAAGCAGGTTCCACCTGCTTAGCCATTGCTAAGTTAGCATCTGTCAGGGGACAGGATGTTAAGATGAGAAGGTAAGAGATGGAGCAAAGCCACATGGCCCTCCAATTCACAGGAACTGGGAGATTTGCACCAGAGTTTGGAGAAATAGAAGAAGCTAAGGTGGAGGATGGGGGTGGTGGTGGTGCTGAGGAGCAAGAGGTACTTTCAGGCTGTCCTCAGAGAGCAGAGCCTCAGGATCATAGAGTTACAGAATTGTTTGGGTTGGAAGGGACATGAAAGATCGTCCAGATCCACCCCCCTGCATGGGCAGGGACACCTCCCACCAGCCCAGGTTGCTCCAAGCCCCATCCAACCTGCCCTTCAACACTGCCAGGGATGGGGCAGCCACAGCTTCCCTGGGCAACCTGGGCCAGGCTCTCACCACCCTCACACTCCACAATTCCCTCCTCATGTCTCACCTCAATCTCCCTCTTCCACTTTTCATCCCTCCCCCCTTGTCCTCTCCCTCCCTGCCCTTGTCCCAAGTCCCTCCCCAGCTTTCCTGGAGCCCCTTCAGGCACTGGAAGGTGCTCTAAGGTCTCCCCTTCCTCCCACTGCTGAGCAGATCTCTTCAGTGTGTTTATTCCTGCCTCCTTTCTGCAGTGCTCCCATTCTCCAGAGCATTTGTCAGAGACTGATTACCTGGAGCCTGAGCCTGTGATGAGCACATCCCATTACCTGCATTATGCCTTGTCCTCTCAATTGCATTTTCTCTAATACTCCCCTTTATTGGCAATAGACAATGAAGTTATGGCAGCCTGTCAAGCTGAGGTTGTTTACTGGCCTGGTTAACCATTGCTGTCCTTCACTCTCCAGCCTTCACTCCATATTGAGCCAACAACTTTCACAGTCCAGGGTTGTTAAGGCAGGGAAATGGGTGGCTAATCTTTTAAGGAATGTGTGTGATGTTGTTGGCTGGGTTTGCTGCAAGCCCAGAGCAGGCTTGACTGACACAGAGAAATGCATTAAAGCTGCAGGGATGTAACCTCAGCTTTCAGCTCTGCTTTGGCCTGCAAGGGACAACTTCTGATCTCTTGCATCCCCTTGGAAAAGGGCACTTGGGTTTCTGGTTAAAGCAGAAGCAAGAAGGGCTCTGTAGGTGTGTTCTGTCTGGGTTTTGGTCAAGTCACCTCACTCCTCTGCCTTTATCTTAGTTAAGGGCTTGTCAGTGTCAGGTTGATGGTTGGACTCTCATCATTGTTGAGGGGTTGGACTCAATGATATTCAGAGATCCCTTCCAACATCTACTATTGTGTGATTCTGTGATTTTTAAGGTCTTTTCCAAACAAAGAGATTCTGTGATCCTGCCAAGGCAAACAGCCACGGGGAGGGGCTTGCAAAGGCACTTCCAGGTACCCAGCTAAGTGAGGCTGCACAATATTAACAAGGTGTTGTTATTAACTGAGACACTTGGAGTGTGTGGGAAGGGAAGCAGAGGTATGTTGGCTGCTCCTGCTTTGCTATTGTTGACTGAGCTTGTGATACTTCCTGGTTGTAGCTGTTATCTATAAACAAACATGGTGTTTAACATAGCAGAGAGTAGATCTCATCTAATCAACACCACTAATGGGGAGATAATTATTGCAGTTGAGAGCTGTGGAGTGTAACTCCCTCACTGTCTGGCTCTAGGGTGGGTAGATCCACATGCTTAAAGATGGAGCACAGGCTTTTTTTTTTACCAGCCTGCAAATGTGCCTCTGAATTAGGTGCCCATGAATGAAGTTTGTCTTCCTGCACAGCACCAGGGTGCAGGTTCTCAGTGTTCATCTCCTTTTTGCAAGTGAAATAGCCCCGTGCCCACAGATGAAGTAGCTCCCTGAAAAGAACAGCTTTAGCTGTGAGTGGGGAGTAAATATATTTGCCTAGTTGCTCTGCTGAATATTCATGTTCCATCTCTGGAGCAGCAGGGTTGAGCACAAGATCTTCCTGCAGGAGGAATGTTGGGGTAGACTGGAATAGAGCTGATAGCCCAAGCAGGAAGGAAGAAAAGTGTCAGAGGTTTTACTTTGTTTGGATGAAAAATCAACAGAGAGGCATGTGATGTTTTGGAAAACATTCAGAATAGCAGGGAAACCACTGAGGTGGAAAGAGATGAGTGAGCACTAAAAGGGTGGGTGGGTGTTTTGAGGAGGTGCAAGGGCAGTTGGGTACCTGTGCTTCCAAAGGTTGTCCCCAGAGCAGAAGCCTTGTCCTTTGCTCAAAGCAGGGATATCCTTTCCTGTTGTCTGCATTTGTTTAGTGGGATCTGGAGGAATAATGATAATTCAGCAGCCTTGGCCACACCAGCACATCCCCTCATGGGCTCAGGACAAACGTGGCCCTGGGGAAATGCTGTGGTTTGTGCTCTGGATCTGCAGCCTCCTGGACATGGTGTGGGTGTCCCTCTGTGGCTGTTGGTGCCTTTGGCTTATAAAGGCAATATATGGAAATGCAGCACAAAACTTAGGCCCTCAGCACTTCTTTAATCCTCTCCAGTAACACAGGAGTCATTCTTTATGCATCACATAATCAAATTTCTCTGGGTTTATCTGTCACTTGCAGACCTTCATCACCTTACCTAGGAGCAGGGGGAAATATCCCAGTGGCTTGTAACACCAACCATGTCCTATTGTTCCCATTTGTTTGCTGAGCATAAGGGTGGAGAGGCATAAATATTAAAATATACCTATTATATAGCCAGGCCTCCATTGATAAATGATGTATAAAATCAATTTACAACCTAGAAATAAAAAGCAGCCACCAAGCAGTTGGTAGCTCCAGGTACTAGGAAATTATTCCTCCATAACTTGCTCTGACTGGAACTCATTACACACTGTCCACAGAATGATTTTGTTGTTAAAAACTGTGTCACTCAGAGCTTATTTATTCCCTCTCCTTGCAAAGGCTTTTGGAGTCCCTGCTGCCTGGGAAGCACAGGCCCAGAGCTGGCTGGGGCAGCACTGCCAGCCTTTGGTGCTGTGCTGGAGAGGGTTTTAGGAGGATAAACCACTGAAGCTTGCATTTAGGCTGCAGGAACAATGGATAGAGTGGGATGAAGAAAATGAGGGATCCTGAAGGGCTGGCAGCTGCAGGTTTAACTTGAGAGAGGTGAATGGTCCCATTTGCTGCTGAAGGATCATTGTGCTGCAATGTAACTGCTTGTTTGCCTGCTCTGCCAGATCACACAAGAGGGAAGCAGCTCCTGCCAAGGTTTAGCCTGGAAATCACCTTTCTTTCCAGATCCTCAAGCTTCTGTCAGGGTGGCTGCTGATACCTGGCTGTGTTGTGCTTGTACAGCTCTGATCTGCTCCCAGAGATGTGCAAAATCAGAGTGGTGGTTGTTCTGTAGAGTCTGTGACAGCAGAGTCTGGGGCTGCATTTATTTGGTAGCAGCAGGAGTTCAGAGTAGCTCAAAATCTACCCAGCAGGGTGTGAATCTCAGAGTGGTGGGGGTTGGAAGGGACCTCTGGAGATCATCTAGTCCTGCCAGAGCAGTATGCCCTAGAGCAGATCCCACAGGAACACGTCCAGGTTTGAATGTCTCCAGGGATGGAGACTCCACAGCCTCCCTGGGCAGCCTGTCCCCGGGCTCTGCCAC
>NW_009952719.1:412262-432735 GCF_000747805.2 Chaetura pelagica
CAGTTTGTGCCCATTGCCCCTTGTCCTGTCATTGGGCAGCACTGGGAAGAGTCTGGCCCATCCTCCTGCCACCCCCTGCAGATATTGATCAGCACTGATCAGATCCCCCCTCAGCCTCCTTCTCTCCAGCTGAGCAGCCCCAGCTCTCCCAGCCTTTCCTCACAGGCAGATGCTCCAGCCCCTCCAGCATCTCAGTGCCCTGGGCTGGGCTCTCCAGTAGCTCCTTGTCCCTCTGGAACTGGGCAGCCCAGAATGGAGGCACCGAAACCAACTTAGGAACCAAGGTGTTAATTTAAATTCTTCCACCTTGATGGGAACATCTAAATGCACAGATACAGGCAGACATGAGCTCATTCTGCCCTTGCTCTGCTCGGGCTGGCTGCAAGCCAGCTCTGCTGTGGAGAAGCCATGCAGATACATTAATTAACTAATAAGGCTTTTGGGAAGCTGGGGTGTGTATGGTGGAGCATGGAACACATGTGGGTGGGTATCCAGCTCCCAGCCTGGCTGGAGATGGGCACCCTTCACAGCCCTTCCAGCCTGCAAAACCCTTCTGAGACCTGCAAGGTGTTAAATAAACCCAGGCAGATGGTGTGGGGAGCAGCAGCCTGAGCTCAGCCCTGTGTTACCCAGAGGACTGGCTGAGCTGCTGCTTGGGCAGGAACAAACCAGAGGATAAAAATCAAGTTCATGTGAGTCAGCAGAGTGTCCTCTAAGGTGGGTCTGACCAAAGAAACCTGGTGTCTTTTTTGACAGGTGTGTGGAGCAGGCTGGTGCCTGCAGTGGTGTTAGCAGCACGGCCTTAGTTCCCTCTAAGACTTGGTGTTGTCTGGGATTTTGATTAAGAAAAACTTCCATGAGGTGGAATTAATGGGGCCCCTGTGAGATGGATGAGAGTGTGGCTCAGTGACAGCTCCAAGTGCATTTGTTCAAGGAACAATATCAATGAAAAAAAGTTGTTTCAAGCAGGTTCCCCAGGGATGGGTTGTTTTGGTGCACAGCTATTCAATACTTTTATTAATGTTTTGGCTGATGATCCATGTCCTCTGCTGGGCTAGATTGCAGATGAGGTAAAGATTTGTGGTGTTGCAAATGTAGTTATTGTTCTAGTGGGAGGGAAACTGCCTGGGTAAATAGTCACAGTCCAAGAAAATCACAGTAACAGCTAAAAGCATCCAGTGCATCCAGGAACTAACATTCCAAGGTCAGGGAGCTCAGTAGTTTGCCCAAGATAGACCTTCCTATGGGCACACATTGGTACAGAGAGTCTGACCTGAGTTTGAGAAAATGCTTCTGGACTCTGAGGGTGGCAGAGCCCTGGGACAGGCTGCCCAGGGAGGCTGTGGAGGCTCCATCCCTGGGGGCATTCAAACCTGGGCGTGTTCCTGTGGGATCTGCTCTAGGGGATCCTGCTCTGGCAGGACTAGATCTCCAGAGGTCCCTTCCAACCCCCACCACTCAGACTCACACCCTGCTGGGCAGGGTTTGAGCTACTCTGAACTCCTGCTGCTACCAAGTAAGTGCAGCACGATGCTCTGGTGTCACAGCCTCTCTATAGAACAAAGGATGGATGTACTTACACCCTGGATTGAAAGGTCCTGGGGGGAGCCAAGCTAATCCCAATCTGAACCAGTGTAAACCAGGGGAGAAACCCAGCCCCCCTGAGTGAGAGGTCTTCACAATGCAGCCAGCCTCTCCAAATATTGGCACCCATGGAGCCTTTGGAAGATGTGGCAGAATCTGGGGGGGGGTTTAGGGGTGTTGTTGTGAGCAGAGCATGCCTGGGATGGCAGAACTGGATCTGGTGGCTTTGCAAGGAATGTTTCAGCAGTCAGGCAGCCAGCAGCAAAATAAGTGGCACTTCTTGATTCATGGGTTTGTTCAATTAAAGAAACATCTGGTTAAATGCAGCAATAAAAGTTCAGTGAATTAAAATCGATGCAGACTCCTGATCTCTGCCCCAGCTCCAAGGAAGCTCTGGGAGCCTGAGGCAGAAAGGCCTTTCAGACAAGAAAGCAGAGTTTTGTGCTGAGGTTCCTTCTGAATAGGCAAGAAAACAAGAGCAGAAGAGAAGGACTGAAAGCACAGATTGAAAAGGGAGTTTATCAGCACTGGAAAAAATCCATCCCCAGCCTCTCATCTCACTAAGGTGGAAGGATCTTTGGGCTAAATCTGTCCTGTTCCTCTGCTCTTTGTGGAGCTCTGTGCACAGGCAGAGGGTGCAACTGGTCCTTGAAGCTCTTCTGCCAGTGAAAATCTTTCAAGAAGCACAAAAGCATGAAGACCCTCCATATTCCTTCTTTTCCCCTGAGGCAGGGGATCATGGCATTCACCTTGTTAAAAAGGCATTATGCTGTAAAACAATCTCTCTCTTAACTATATTAATTTTAAATGCCAGAGTTATAGTCATAAAATTTCCATGTAGGTTGTTACAGCCACAGAGCCCTTTCTCTGGTGTTCCAGCAGCCTTGAGACTTCTCCCCAGCCCCTTCCTCCAGTGGTACTGGTGAGAACTGTAAAGCAATATTTTACATGCAAGCTCTGTGTTTGAAAAGGTCAATGGCTGATGTTATTTATGGAAGTGGGGAGGAGGGAGAATGATCTCCCACTCTTGCTGTGGGAAGTTCCTTCAGTTCTTTGGAGGGGCTTTGGCACCTGGGAGGGCAGGAGGGGAGAGGTGTTTGCATGCAGGGGCAGGTGTTCAGGAAAGGGTGATGGCAAAGGCAGCCTGACCTCTTTCCTTCAGAGCATCTTCTCAGTTATCAACAGCTTTCCATGGGTTTGGATCCCCAGGCTGAGTGGAGATAGAGGAACTGTTCTTTATTGTTTAACCTGTTCTTTAACTGTTTAACCTCTCTGGAAAATGGTTCCTGGTGGGTTTCACTCCTGCTCTTGACACTCTTTTTTCCCCCCAGTGCTTCCATGGTGCTTCCTAATATCCAACCCAAAAGCAGCTTGCTGCTCTTGGAGCCAACTCACAAAACACAGAGTCTGTGTGACCCTCCCTGCACAGACTTGTTGGCTTCAGTGCCTGCAACCAGACAAGACTCAAAAGAAAGGATTTATCCAGGGATGTTGGATCCAGTCAGGACTGGAAGAAGTTAAAAAGCAAAACCCAAAAAAAAAAAAAAAGCGCTTACATTGAGATGACTTTTATTCTTTGCCAATTTACCTCATTACTATTTTGGGAATATTTGTTTAATTTTTCATGGCAGAGCATAAAATTAAGTCCCTCCTTTCCTTTGGAAATAGGAAGATGCTGAGGACTGGATTTTGCTTGTCCCAGCAGCCACCAGGGCTGGTGTGATGGGCCATAATGCTTAGGGAGGTGTCCCCACCACCTCCAGTGTGTTGGGACAGGCTTGGGGTGTAGGAGCTTTTTGCTGGCCAGGAGAAAACCTGCAGCTGCCTCAGTGCCAAGGCAATAAATGATCAAGATGCTGCAGGCACCACATGCAGGTGGGCAACCCATTTGCTCTCCAGTTATGCTGAATTGAGAGGTGTGGGGGAAGAGTCAGACCCAAAACCCAAGTGCCACGATTGCAACCAGGAACAACATGAGTCTTCATCACCAGACTTCCCTGGGCTGTGCATGTGATGGGGCTGACAGCAAATGCTGTTTGTTTGGTAGCTCACGTGTGCTAACCTTGGTTTTTTCCAAGCTGGTTTCAAGCCAAAACAGTGGGTGATCCAAAGATAGTTAAATTTTCCATGGACTTTTAAAAGCAAAAAGGACATTAGAGTCAAGAGCTGCATCCTTCTGTATGGTGATGGCAGGAAACATGTCTTGATAATTCCCATCTAGCTTGTAATTTTGTCTTGATTAAAAGGGTTTTGGGGTTGTTTTTAATTCTTTATTATGTTTAAGATGGAAATGGGCAGTTTTGGCTGAAGATACAATCCATTCCATCCCCTAGGCCAGCTGCTCCAAGGGCTTATTATGTTTTCTGCTGGATATGAAGAAAGCATGTCCTATTTTCAGCCTGGATTTCTTGAGCTTCAGCTTTAAGCCACTAGTTTTTGTTATGCCTTTGCTAGATTAAAGAGACCTTTACTGTCTCAGAGGTGGGTTAGAAAGACCAACAAACCCATTTGCTTTGTCAACAGGCAGATAAAACCAGGCTTTGGTTTGAAGTTCAGCAGCCCTAAGGCTGACACTGTTCTACAGATGACTGTCCCCTCCTCCCTCTCTTTATAAACTCAGGGGCTTCTTGTACCCTTTTTTATTTTGCTTTCTGGGGGTTGTGTTCTCACTCAGCAGCCATTATTTACGGACCTGACAAAAGGGTTGATCAGCTGGGGAAGAAAAGCCTTTTTCACTCTCCTCCCACCCCCTAGGGAGAAGCACCTGTGAAAAGTGATGCTCAAGCATTGGAGTTGTGGAGTTGCTGAGCATCCTGGTCACTTGCTCATCCCCTGAGAGATAGTTGGAGGGCTCCAAAGCAGCCTGGCAGCTGGAGTGTAGTCCAGAGCACCAGTTTTTGACCTGGCTCACCCTGCAGATGTTCACAGCTTTGCTATGAACTGCTCCCTCAAGTGCCTGGTTTTGACATCTTCCACGTTTCACCTTCTGGATTCCATTCCTTGCTGCCATTTTACTGCTGCTTGAGAGACCAGCAGAAGAGGGCAGAAGCCACCTAATCAAGGACATCAGGATTCCTTGGAAATTCAACATGGTCTCTGTTTATCTCAGCCTGTTGTAGGGCTGGGAGCAGTTTGCTGGGAGGCTGGGATCTTGCCCTGAGGAGCAGGGGTTCCCTGCAGGGTTCTGCCTCCTCAAAGCTTCCCAGAACAAGCAGCCTTGCAGAGCTGGAGTTTGGGAGCAGCTGAAGCCTTTAAACCATCACAGGGGGGTGGGAAGGGCACTGTCCAGCTCTTCTCTCAGGCAGGAGCAGTGACTTTCTCCCAGCTGAAGGCAGCAGGGTAATTTCTGTGAAGAGTATCTTGTGAGGAAGAAGAAAATGCCCCACTAAACTAAAATCAGATATAATTGCTTTTTCAGTTGGACAGTTCTTTAGATTGTGTGTCCTTTGCCAGACACATTTTAAGGTTTAATGGCTCCAGGGCTGAGAGAAGAAGAGGTAAATAATTCTGAGGTTTGATACAGAGATGCCTTTCTCCTTGTTTGTCAGCTGTGATAGATGTCACCCACTGGCCTCCTATTGTTGTTCTGTTGTTGCTTGTCACAGTCACACCTTCCTTTGAATCCTATTCTTATCTATATTTCAACTCCCTTCTTTATTTCTCTCCTGGCACCGGCTTGGCAAGTAATTTATGTATGACAATATGAGATTAATTCAGTTATTATGTCAAAGGGAAATTGAATCTGGGGCTTTGGAGCTGCATCTGGGAGAAATCTTCAGATGAACCCAGAGTGCAGGGAAACTCCATGTTCCAGTCATCCCTTGTCACACTGCCTGCCAGATTAAGTCATTATGAAGGGCAGAGAGGAGGAGAAATGAGGTAAAAAAAACCACCCACAGGAGTTAGACTGAGAAATGAAAGAGAAAGGGAAAGAAGACAGAAGAATCAAGACCACAAATGAAAGGAACAAAATGAAATGGCAAACACAGTAAATTAAGATATTGGCAGAGCACTCAGCTGAACGTTCAAGCATGTGCTTAATGTTAAGTGAAGTAAAAATGTAGCTGAGCCAAAGGTTTAGTCCATTCCTAAGTGCCCAATGGGTTTAGGGAACAGCCCTGTCCAACTCTGACAGTTGTGGGGAGCAGGAGAGCCCTGCAGAGCCATCCCTGACCAGACGGAGCTGTCTCTGGGTGATGCCCATCAAGGGGGCTGTTCTTCCAGACCACTGCTGGGCTCAGTCACCCCATGGAGGCCTCTGGCCTTTCCCCTGGGAACAGGGAACTCGGTTATATCCATGAGTCATGTGGGACAGCAGGCACCCTGGATGTCACCCTGGTCTTCATCTTTCACTTTTCTTTTGACCCATCATTTGCTTCACGTGTCCCCAGGCTGGGAAGCAAGGAAAGTGATGAAGCCTTAACTGGGATCTTGAACAGGGCTGTGCCAGCTGGGATCTGCTGTACTGGGAGCAGAAACACAGGGATTGATAGGAGAATCTGATCTCTGAGGTCCTTTCCAACCTTAACCATTCTATGATAAAGGACAGAGGAGGTTTAAGAGCTGGATGTTCATCAGATTAATTGTGCTAAAGAAGAACAATTAATCAATGCTGCTGGATCCCTAGTGCTGAGGGAGCTGGACTTTCTTTTTGGGCCTGAGCTGTAGCTGCAAATAACATCTTCACTTGGTGTGTTAGAGAAGGGTAGAATGAATGCAGTTCTCCTTCCTCCCTCGTGTTGCTCAGGCACAGTTTGCACAGAGGTGTGTGCTGCCTCATTTCTAGGCATTGTGTTTCTAAGCTGTGGTCAAGAGAAAGGACAGAGCTCAGCACCAGAACCTGCTGCATGATGTGGGGCTGTTCACCACCTGAATTTTAAGGAGCTTCACATTTCTGAGCACCAAAATCCCTTTTGCAGAGGTGTTGGGTTCTCCTTCCCCTGTGTGCCTGGCAGGACCTGTCAGGCTGTGGTGGAGTCACCACCCCTGCACGTGTTGATGTGTAGATGGTGCTGAGGGACATGATTTAGCTCTGGACTTGGTAGAGTTGGGTTAATGGTTGGGCTTGATGGTCTTTTCCAAACAAAATGATTCTGTGATTCTATTTGCACAACTTTTCCCCCAGGTCTTGTAGAGGGTTCTGCTAATCCTTTGTACACACAGACTAACAGCTTCACTGCCCTCCCACATCTCCCATTCAGCTTCATCTAATCACATCAGTTCCTGATGCCTCTTTACTATTAATTGACTTGTGTAATCTCTGAGATTGTTATTTATTAATAGATTGTTCTGAGTGTAGCAAAGTTCATTATTTAAAGCTGGAGAAGGAGAGGCATCCAGAGGAACAGATGGATACTTGGAAGTATCAGAAGAAGAACTAGTTAAAATTCCAGGCACATGTCAAGCTTTGACAAAGGATGGAAAACAGAATCAATCATCATTATCTGGGAGAAAAGCCATCAGTCTGTGTTAAAAATAAGCACTTGGTGTATTAAGCCCATGATGTTAGACTTCCAAGAGTTTGGACAGGTAGCTGCAGGACCAGAGGTTAGACACAGGACTGGGGAGCACTGCTGGGTGCCTAGAACAGCAGAGGGAAAGGGAAGGAGATAGATAAGCTTGAAAATCCAACCAGAGTTGGTTTTGATGTCCATCCAGTTCTGACTCACTGCAGACAAGAGGACTCACTTGTGGCTGTGTTGGTAAACACTCCCTCCCAACAAAAATAAGGGCTCTTTGATCAGTGCAAGCCTTTCAGATGCTATTTAAGGAGTGCTTTGGGCATCAGCAGTGAAAATTAGGCTTGGAAAAGACCCTTTATTATCCTAATAAAGGGAGGTCCCTATGGGAATGATTTGATTTCCCCCCCAGCTGACTTGGCAAGGTGGGTTCTCAGTGGAAGCTGAGAGCAGCCTGTGTGTGCTGCAGAGGTGTCAGCACCAAATAAGGGAGGTGTCAAAGAGAAAGAAGGGTATATTTGGGAACTACAAGGGATTGTTGAGTCAGCCAAGCCTTCAAGATGGGCAAAGTGAGTCATAGCAAGACGAAATTGCTGTCACACTGAGGAGGTGACAAAGATGAGGCTAGAATGTAGGATTTTTAGATCCTAGACCATCTCTAAGCCCTAGTTCCTGTGGTGTTTCTCTTTGCTGAGGTGAGTTGTGCAGGTGCTTGCAAACACAAAAGCTTTCTTCCAAAGCAAATAAAATAATGATAACATCACATCTCTGGACCCCTGCATGTGAAAGCAAAGGTCAGTTCCATTCTGCACTATTGCTAAAATTACCCAGATTGCAGCCAATTTCCCATACATGAATTTATCTTCCATTAGCAGGCCCTGAAATACTCAACTGTAATAGCCAAGGTAGCAAGGACTGCTGCTCTGAGCTACTTCTCAGTAATTGGTTAATAGTAGAGCCCTTGGGCAATAGGTAAACAGGTTTATTATATATTTTCCCTAAACCTGAAGCTTATATCATGGCTGTTTCTCCAGACAAGGCTAATTCTGGCTTTGTTCTGGGTGGACTTTTGTCCTGAGCCCATCATGTGTTCCTGGGCTGCAGTGACACCAAGCACAGTTAGCATCTGCTTTTTCCTCTTCCTTGCTGCTTGTCTTAACTCCAAAGTGTGGGTTTGGGGTTCTTGCTGTGTGCTGTCCTGGCAGAGCTTCCTGTAGGTTAGTTAGCTGAGCCATCTGCAGAGAAACAGACCCAATTCCTGTACACCTTTTCCTGAAAAAGCTTCTTCAGCTTTCTTCTTCATATTGAGATTTCCTGGCATGTCACCTGGTAGGCAGTAACACTTCTCCCTCCCCCAGTGAGCACCTGGAGCCATTTACAGGTTTTTAAACCCTTCCTTCTCTTAATTCTGCTTCTCTTGGCATTGAGAGGGCAACTGAAGATCATCTAATAATGTGCAATTTCACTTCTCTTTTTTTCCCATCTCTTATTGAGCACAGACAGATTGCTCTTAACCTACCCTGTCCCCTTCATACCTGGCTTCTTTTTTTATACCTGAAATGTCAGAAAGGGAGGAAATGAATCATGCTGTGTGTTCTTAACATCTGCATCTTTTACAAGAAAGGTGCAAGAGAGAAGCTTTCTGAGATTTTTATTTTTAAGACCCTCCCAGATTTTCTGTAAGAATTGAAATAATGGATTCAAGGCTGTCAGGTTCATCAGTGCTTTTGTGAGACATTTTGCAGAGCATGGCAAACAAAATTCATAGCTGGACACATGAGAGATGAATCCTGAAACAATTCATTTGATGACTAATTTCTTAGTCCATGAGCTTCTCCTGAGTTTTGTCTGGTCCTGACTTTGGGAGTTCTTCCTTGGGATGGGGCAACAGAGAAATAATTGGATATATAGAGGATATTCATGCTGCTCTGAAAGATCTTTTCTCTTCCCATGGGCTAGGTAGGAAGCTGGTCATGAAAACTAAACTGTAGGAGCTGCTCTATTTTCTCTAGCAAAGGCTGAATTTTTCTGGTGAAAGTGTAAAAAGCTCCCAAAAAATGGGTGCTGACCTGTCCTCCATATTAAGTCTTATCCCAGCTTCTCTGTATTAATTACTTCAAGATCACAGAAGTAGGATTCCATAGCTCCAGATTTGCACTAGCTCAGCTATAGTTTGAAATCATATTGCTGCCTGTACCATGAGCCTTCCTCTGCCCACCCAGCCCTCCCCAGCCAGGCCAACGCAGGCCAGAAATAGCACTTGCTGGCAAAGATCACCCATGAGAAAGCAGAGAAGTAGGTGTAAAAGGGGATATTTGCATTTGTTTCATAACCTGTCTCCTCATTCCCCCACTCAGATGTACCTTCTCCTTGGGAGGTGACTGGGTATGGGCTGAGCAGAGGGTGGGACAGTTTGTCATGTGTCCTTAAAAACCTCCTGTGAAGGTTGTGGCCAAGCTAGAATCATGGGATGGTTTGGGTTGGAAGGGACCTGAAAGATCATCCAGATCCAACCCCCTGCATGGGCAGGGACACCTCCCACCAGCCCAGGCTGCTCCAAGCCCCATCCAACCTGCCCTTCAACACTGCCAGGGATGGGGCAGCCACAGCTTCCCTGGGCAACCTGGGCCAGGCTCTCACCACCCTCACACTCCACAATTCCCTCCTCATCTCTCATGTCAGTCTCCCCTTCTCCAGTTTTAATCCTTTCCTTCTTGTCCTCTCCCTCCCTGCTCTTGTCCCAAGTCCCTCCCCAGCTTTCCTGGAGCCCCTTCAAGCCCTGTAGGACTAGTTTAAGTTGGTGTGTCAGCAGTGGTGCAGACCAGCACAATCCCATCACAAAGACCAAGAGCTAAGTGTCTCTCCTGGCTGACAGTGCCCTGGGAGGAGGTAGTTTTTTGGACCTGGTTTCCATAGAGGTGGCATGAAGTGTTAGTGGAGTGAGTGGTGCCTGAACTGGGAGAGGAATTCTACTTCTTGTGATCAGTTTGTTTCCCCTAAGCAAGACGGGGAGTACAGGCTCCTCAAGACTTGGTTTGCCCTTCAGAAGAGCTGCACTGACAGGGAGAAAGTAATATCTGCAAATGCTGCCCATCTGTCATGAAGGTAGTGGATCAGCACAAGCTCCCAGTTGTCCTTGGCTCTCATAAACTGGTTGGATCATGGCCCTGAGGCACAGGCCAGTTGCTTCTCTTCAGCCTCCTCTCAAGGGGAATTTGAGCAGGACTGGCAGGGGTGATGGATGGGAAGTTTAGAAAACCAAGTCTTGAGAGATCAATAGGAGAATATCCACCAGTGCATCATGCAAACTGCTCTTGTCTGGGGACCTGAAAGATCATCCAGATCCAACCCCCTGCATGGGCAGGGACACCTCCCACCAGCCCAGGCTGCTCCAAGCCCCATCCAACCTGCCCTTCAACACTGCCAGGGATGGGGCAGCCACAGCTTCCCTGGGCAACCTGGGCCAGGCTCTCACCACCCTCACACTCCACAATTCCCTCCTCATCTCTCATGTCAGTCTCCCCTTCTCCAGTTTTAATCCTTTCCTTCTTGTCCTCTCCCTCCCTGCTCTTGTCCCAAGTCCCTCCCCAGCTTTCCTGGAGCCCCTTCAAGCCCTGTAGGACTAGTTTAAGTTGGTGTGTCAGCAGTGGTGCAGACCAGCACAATCCCATCACAAAGACCAAGAGCCAAGTGTCTCTCCTGGCTGACAGTGCCCTGGGAGGAGGTAGTTTTTTGGACCTGGTTTCCATAGAGGTGGCATGAAGTGTTAGTGGAGTGAGTGGTGCCTGAACTGGGAGAGGAATTCTACTTCTTGTGATCAGTTTGTTTCCCCTAAGCAAGACGGGGAGTACAGGCTCCTCAAGACTTGGTTTGCCCTTCAGAAGAGCTGCACTGACAGGGAGAAAGTAATATCTGCAAATGCTGCCCATCTGTCATGAAGGTAGTGGATCAGCACAAGCTCCCAGTTGTCCTTGGCTCTCATAAACTGGTTGGATCATGGCCCTGAGGCACAGGCCAGTTGCTTCTCTTCAGCCTCCTCTCAAGGGGAATTTGAGCAGGACTGGCAGGGGTGATGGATGGGAAGTTTAGAAAACCAAGTCTTGAGAGATCAATAGGAGAATATCCACCAGTGCATCATGCAAACTGCTCTTGTCTGGGCAGCCCTAAATCAAAACTAATGAACAGCAGGTTTTCCAACCTTGGCACCTCCAGCCTTCCCCAGTGCAGCAGCAGCCAGTGACTGAAATGGATGATGCTGCTTTCGAGCATATTTCCTTTGCTTTCTTAATAGTTTTGGCACTGAATCATGATGCTGTGTTTTTAATATCCTTTCCTTCCTCCAGTGCTACCTACCTCTTTCCCCATGTCATTTCCATCTTGCAGGCACGTTGCCCATCTTGTATTCCCCTTGTTCATAGTGTATTCAGGCCACCTACTGCAGGTTGGAGCTTCCTCTTCTTACTTTATTTCCTACTTTCTGAATGAGTTACCTGTCCTGGGGGCTGTGTTCCAGCCACATGAGCACTCAGGTGTGACAGGAACTTGGAGTTGTTCCTCAGCTGGGAGCTGAGCACTGTTGGTGTCAGCCCCAGGGGCTCTCTGTGGAAGGGCAGTGCTTGGGCAGGTGAGAAGACACTGAGGAGGTACCAGAGCTGTTGCCTTGAAGTCATCAAATTGCACCTGCAGTTTCTCAGGAGTTAATGGTTTTTAATCAGAGCAGGAATTACCAGGCACAGACTGTCTGCCCTCTTCCCTCCCCCTTGCCTTTGTAACATCATTTGCACCATGAAAAGAAAGTGCCTTATTTTATTGTGTTACATGTTTGTAATGAATGTTCCTGTTAGCAGCTCAAGTGACACTGAGCTAAGTGCTGAAATCTTCCTGGATCCAGGTCCCTGTGGCTGCTCCAGTGGAACATTTACACCCCCCTCTACCCAGCTCAGTTGGGCCAGCTGCAAAGGACAAGTGTTTGCTTTGGGTTTGTGCTCTTGCCAGAAATCAACTGTCAGGCTTGTCCAGCCAGTAAACTTGTGCTCTGCAACAAAAGCATGTAAGGATAGGGGCAGAATGTCACCTTGAATCATGGAATGGTTTGGGTTGGAAGGGACCTTAAAGCCCATCCAGTTCCAACCCCCTGCATGGGCAGGGACACCTCCCACCAGCCCAGGCTGCTCCAAGCCCCATCCAACCTGCCCTTCAACACTGCCAGGGATGGGGCAGCCACAGCTTCCCTGGGCAACCTGGGCCAGGCTCTCACCACCCTCACACTCCACAATTCCCTCATGTCTCTCCTCAATCTCCCCTCTTCCAGTTTTCATCCAGCTTGCCAAGAAGCTCATGGAGTGAGTTCCTCTTAAAGATGATACAGGTGATCATGTTTTATTGGATGCAGAAAAGTGACCCATTTGATCAAGGCTGAAGTGGCCAGGAGCAAAGAGCTGAGGGGCTTAAACAGCTTTGTGAACATCCCATTATATATCATGGAAAGCCAATCCAGGCTTGTGCAAAAAAAAGCCTTGAGAAGCATATGGGAAATTCCTTTTGCTTGTCTGCAGCTACTAATGTGTGCCCTGAAAGCAACAACCAAGTTCTCACAAGCTTCTGGAAGGGCAGAATTGAACAGTATCTTAGGACACGTGTGCTCCAAAAAGAAATATATTACAGGATGGGGACAAGGAGAAAGGAAAAAGCTAATTCAAAATGATGATGACAGCAACACCCCTTGAGAGAATGCTGAAAACACACATCCAAAAATACACTCCAGTGAGTGAGAGAGACAATAATAGAGAGAATTGCATCTTGATCTGGCTCTGAATGAGAGCTTCTAGAACCAAGTGGGAGAGGCAGAAGATCTGTGTTATCTATCAAGTCAATTGAGTGTTGTATCCAGAGCCTGGTTTAGTAATAAATGAGAATGCCACTGATCTGGTTTTCTGGTCTCTTTAGAATATTTTTAGAAGTCTTTTCAAAAAAAGTATTCTGATTAATCTCTTGCATTTTCTTTCCCTCACTGAGACTTAAAGCAACATCGGATTTAATTATCCTGTGTCTGGAAGGGATGGAATGAAGGCAGCTACAAATCCTTGTGACAGCTTAGAGTGGCAGCAAGAGTATTTATTCATCTTAGGAACTGAAATGATGAGTGTTTTATTAGTGCCTGAGCCTTTTGCAAGCAAAACTGGGGTTTAGCTGCCAGCATGGGCAGAGCAGAGGAACTGGGTGGGGTGAGAGCTCTGGAGAAGTGTGATTGTCCAATAATCATGTTGATTTGCTGTGGTTTCTATTAAGAGTTTCTAGCCCATCTTCCCATCTCTTTCCCAAATTTTGTCATGTTCTGGATATCTGCATTTGGTTCCTTGGCTTGTTTTTATGCTGTGGTCTGAAGAGGAAAAGAAAAATGAAAGCACAGAAGCTCTTCCCATTGGAGGAAGTGAAAGGGGCAGAGTGATCAGGGGGCCTGGCAGCAGGCACAGGGGGATTGCTCAGCATTCCCTCCTCCCTGAGCTCTGGAATGTCAGCTCCTCCCACCCGGTGGCACTTGCTGAGTGGTGGTGAAGGAAAAGGCCAGAGCCTTGGGTGCTGTGAGCCAGTTTCAGCAATCCTGGTGTTTCCTAGAAACTTGACCTCTGGGTAAGAGTGTCCCTCTGTGACCCCAGCCCCATTCTTCTTGAGCTGTTACCATTAGAAACCAGTGAGACTTTCTGTGTCCCTTTTCCTTTCAATGGCTGTTGGCCATTTGAGGGGGAAAAAGTGCTACTTGAGAGTTAGAATTTGGCAAATCTATTTTAACTAGAAGTCCCCCCCTACCCATTTCCAGGTTCTCTCACCACAAAGTGTGAATAATAGAGAGAAGGGCATTTTCTGTCTGGTGCTTGAATTTCTCTCACATCAGTTGGTTTCCATCAGGCTTTTCTACAGAAGAACTGAGCTTTGAGATGTTTTGGCTTAAAATTAACCCAATTTCTGGGGCAGGAAGTTAAAGGAAAAACTGCTGATGCCTTCTACAGTGTAGCTGTAGAATTCCTTGCATCTTTAGAAGCCCTTTTTTTCCCCCATTTTGGTCCAAGTGATATCTAGTAATGACTCTGCAGCTGGAGCTGAGAAGCCAATTGGGTTGTCAATTTTATGGAAAGAAGATTGAAGAGACAAATTATGATAATTGTCCACTTAGTTCTTCTGTGCCTCTGGCTGCAGTCTCTTTCCAAGCTGCAATAGGTACGTCCTTGACTGATTGTTACCCTTGAAATATGAGTGGAGCTTATCTCACCTCTTCTGTGAGAGGTTCACTGGAGTCATTAGCTGGGACAGAAGCAGGGACCTGCCCCTCAGTTCTAGCTCACTGAAGTGATTCCTGGGATCTCCTGCACGCAGGAATTCCTGCCCCTGAAGTTTTGTGCTGAGATCTCAGGGATGAAAGGGTTTGCAAAAGCAGGGATCAGCCATCCTGGGACAAGAGCCTTTAGCATGTGCCAAGGAGCTCCTGTCACACCAGACACCAGCAGGAAAAACTCATCTTTGGGTTTTCTTGATTTTCTTTCTGGTTTCTGACTCAAACCTGCAGCAAGAACACCAGACACCATTTGCTACCTGGGGCCAAGGAGTTTTTGTTCCAAAAAGGGTTTTCCATAACTTGCTATGTAGAATCACAGACTGGTTTGGGTTGGAAGGGACCTTCAAGATCATCCAGATCCAACCCCCCTGCATGGGCAGGGACACCTCCCACCAGCCCAGGCTGCTCCAAGCCCCATCCAACCTGCCCTTCAACACTGCCAGGGATGGGGCAGCCACAGCTTCCCTGGGCAGCCTGGGCCAGGCTCTCACCTCCCTCTGTAGATCTCAGAGCAAAGCAGTTTTTTGCTCTTACTGGTTTTATGGGCCTTCCCTTTTCTTTGTGCAACATCTGATTCTAGGTACCCACACCATTCTGCTCTCTAGTCAGGACAATGAGTGATCTTAACAGAGGGATTTAAAACTGTTGCCATAAAGTTCTCAGAGGGAAGGCAGCATGTGGGGAACCAGGGAAACTCCCCAGTGCAGTGATTCACTTTCACTTGGTCATGGGTTGTCTCAGTGATTGTAAATAAAAGACCTGATATTCTATAAATAAAAGAACTGATATTTTTATAAATAAAAGAACCAATATCTTGTGTCTGTGACAGAGCAGCTTCTCAGCTGGGTTGAGCTGCCAACACACTAAGGTCATAAAATCAACGTTTCTTTCTAATAGCTGAGAATGTCTTTTGCTGTCAAGTAGAAGTATTTCTGTTTCTAGGGAATGTGATCCCATCTGACTAACATGGAGTCAAGAAGTGAGCTGCTAATCGGTTATTTAGCAGGAAAAGGCTGGTGCTTTTAGCTCTGTCTCATCATCAGTGTCAGGCAAAGAGCTGCAGCCCTACAGCAGATGAGACAGAGGAAGGGCTGTTGTTTATCGTCCTGTTGTTTTGATCTGCTGTTGTGCTTAATTGCTGTGACTCTAGCCCCTCACCGTGGCCAGGTGCTGCTTGGGCTGTGCTGGGAGCAGAGGGTCACCCTGGGGTGTCCCCATCCCAGAGAAGGGGTCACCCTTCTAAGCATGTCTTAATTAAGAGCTGGACAAGTTGATGAACACGTGCCTTTCCAGACAGTTTCTCTTTTTATGGCAGGATGGGGATGATATTTTGGTTTGACTATTGACAGGGACTGTGCTTACCCCAGTCTTGCCCAGTTAAACTGGTTCCTGTCATGCTGGGAGATCTGGGACAATCCTGTCCTTACATTCACCTGCTGCCTTAGGCTCAGGGTGTCTGTCTGCATAGCAGATGAACTTCAGATCAGAAAGATTCAGAGAAGCATCCATCATCATGATTGCAACTGGGGATTGTTGTACAGAAAAGGCTGCACTTCCAATTGCAGCTCCAGAGAAGCAGCCATTAAGAGCAAAGAACTGAAGGAGGAAAGAAGCAGGGGGTTCTCATTCTCCAAGGCCTGGGTCTAATCCTTGTCCTCCCTGAGACTTGGGTAGGACCTTAAGCCAAACACTTTCTTACCCTCTAAGCAAGGTTTCATTATGTTGATCACTTTAATTCTAAGGATGAGAAATGATGTATAAGAGTCAAACATTAACACCAGTTTTAATCAAAGGTAGTCACAGATGCTGTACTGCATCCTTTCTAGAACAAGCCCATTCCTTTGCCAGGGTCAAAAGGGAGGGGAACTTGCTCTGTGTTTCATTCCCTCTTTCCTCTGCCTGGGCAGCTGGATGCTGTTCAGGATGAAGGAACACAAATACTTGGCTCTTGGAAAGCCCCAGATGAGATAAATCCCTGGCATGAGCAGACTGAAGCTTGCAGTGTTCCCATCTTAAACCAGCACCTGCCTGCCATGAAGCCAGAGCTCTTCAGTGACCTTCTGGAGAACAAGCCTGGCAGGATTTGGGGTTCTCATCCCTCACTCTAGCAGGAGAAAAAAAGGGCTTGCAATGAGAATGAATCACCCAGCTGCTTTTCCTCTGGCCCAACACCAAACTGCACCCACTGGGGTTCAGTGGGTAGGAAGGAAGGGTTTGGTGCTTGCAGAATTGTATGGAAATAGAAGGAATTTGATCCCCTGGAGCTGTTCATTGCAGGGAGTGCAGAGGATTAAACATCGTGCTGGCACCTTCCAAACTTCCCAGGACCTGCAGGTCTCTTTTCAGAGACATTGTCAAGCAGTTGGTGAGAATGAGCACCTTTCACACTGCTGACTGAGCTCTCAGGCTAGAAGGGATTAGTTTTTCAGGGTGGTGAGTGGCATCTGTACCATGTTGGGATAAAGATGGGAAGCTGGATTCCCACCTTTGACTGATGACAGGATTCTCAGAATGTGAGCCCTAAATCTTCTACTGTTTGTAAATCCTAGGATGAAATAGGGAAGCACAAATCAATGCTTATGGTGAGGGATATAGAGCAAAATAATTGATATTCTCATCTCTTAGGCAAAATGATTTAGTGGTTTGTGTTGTGTTTTTTGGTGTTGTTTTTTTTTTTTTTTAAAGAGCACTGAGATTTAAACTTGCAAGGCCAGGCTCTCTTCTGGTGTAAATTGACTTGGCTATTTCAGTTTACATCAGCTGTGATTCTGGGCCATGGATGGATTTCTGTAGTTTATTAATAGGCTTCTGTTGCCTGTTATCATTTGCATTAAGCAAGGATTTCTCTCCAGCAGTCTACATATCTTGAAAGCCATTCTTCACCTGAGGCTGTGTTGATGAAACTGATTAGCAAAAGGAAGGCAGGCAGGAAGAAAAGTGTTGGTGGAGAAAAGGGCAGTACATCAAGCTGAAATGCAGGAGAAATGCTGAGTTCACAGAATGAATCAGGAGTTATTAACCTTTGCAGGAAAACTCTGCTGCACAGTGGTAGGAAACGTGCCTAAACTGAACTTCAGCATCTCCCTGACATGGGGCTAAAATGCTGCAGCATCACTGAGAGCCTGATTTTTCCTCTTATTTAACAGTTTCCTCCAATTATTTCAAAGCTCTGTGGTCTTAATGTATTAATTCGTGTAACAGCTCTTGGCTCTGGTCAGCTCATCACCAGGTGGTGTCTTGCAGGTGAACTTCTCTGTGCAGCAAAGACTGAAGTGGGTATTTCCAGTATGTAAATAGATGCTGGAGGGAAGGGATTCTCCCCCTTTACTCTGCTCTTGTGAGGTCCCACCTGGAGCTCTGTGTCCAGTTCTGGAGCCCCCAACATCAGAAGGACATGGAGCTCATGGAGAGAGTTCAGAGGAGGCCACAGAGATGATCCCAGGGCTGGAGCAGCTCTGGAGCCAGGCTGGGAGAGCTGGGGTGTTCAGCCTGGAGAAGAGAAGGCTCCAGGGAGACCTGAGAGCACCTTCCAGTGCCTGAAGGGGCTCCAGGAAAGCTGGGGAGGGACTTGGGACAAGGGCAGGGAGGGAGAGGACAAGGGGGAAGGGATGAAAACTGGAAGAGGGAGATTGAGGTGAGACATGAGGAGGGAATTGTGGAGTGTGAGGGTGGTGAGAGCCGGGCCCAGGTTGCCCAGGGAAGCTGTGGCTGCCCCATCCCTGGCAGTGTTGAAGGGCAGGGTGGATGGGGCTTGGAGCAGCCTGGGCTGGTGGGAGGTGTCCCTGCCCATGCAGGGGGTGGATCTGGATGATCTTTCAGGTCCCTTCCAACCCAAACCATTCTATCAGGCTGTTTCTTGTTGGATGTACAGAGTATCTGGAGGCACTATAGAGCAGGTCCCTTTGCCTGTATAGTCAGATCAGGGTGTATCTGTGCCCACAAGTGAAATTATTTGTCTCCCTACAAACCATTTCAGTGCTGAAGTTATTCATGCTTTTGTATCCTCTTAGAAATCAGCACACACATCAGTTCTGTCATGGAAATGCCACTGTGAAACCAGAACTTAATCTGCTATTTTGAGACATGCACAATGGAAAGTTTGGATCCTTTTGATATTAAATGTTTTGGCTTTGGCTGTATTTAAATAATGTTTTTGCCTTTCCAAAAATAATGTTGGTTCCCTTCCTACTACTTCCCCTGAAGCTTCATTATTTGGTTAAATGAAACAAAAAATAAGCTTTGGGGAAGGCACACACTTCCCAAATTCCCTGCATATTAAATAACAGCTTAGCAGTAAAAGGTTGATTGATATATTGTTTGACATCTAGGATGTAGGCAGCTACCTAGACGTAGCATGTCTGGCTAAATCATCTCCTGTCACTTCTCAGAATATACTGATTCCAAAGGTTACATGCTCAGTAAACTAAAGCATAATTACTCTGCATCACCATCTAGAGAGCAGAGTTAGAACTAAGCCTCTCTGTGCTTGCCAGCAAATGGTGTAACATCATAATTTTGATGGGAATCCTTTCTGGTTTTAGTGCTATTTGCTCTCTCAAGCAGCCCCTGTTTATAATCTCTGCTCTGTTGCCACATCTGCTTTGTCCATACGGGAAAGAACTTTCCATTTTTATTTCCCTTCCATATGGAGCAAGAAGCAATTTTTTTGGTGAATGTGGATGGGTTGGAATGGAGTGAAATAATAGGAAACACTTTCAGTGACAAATGCCCTAGAAATAAAAGATTCTGGCTTGTTCTAGAGCTGGCTTCTCCCAGAGGGAATGCTAATCTACATCTCTGGAATAGTCAAGTATTCCAATGACAATCCATACTGCAAAGCTGTACATTGTGCCTTGTGGTTTTTTTAGATGTTGCTACTGGAATTAATGATGGGATGATGGATGTGAAGATTTGTCCCCTCACTCCAGGAAAATACCTCTGTATTTGGCTAGTGAACCTTCCAAGATTGCTTGTTCTGGCTGAGGTGATGTCCTGCAGGCTGAAATTTCTCTCTGCCACCCTTGCAAGCTGCCTGGGATCTTCCTGTGAATAATGGAGGGGTTTCATGTTTTAATCAGATGCAATTTTGCAAACGGTTTTTATGATTTAGCAAGTCCATTAAAAATGACACTTGCTCTGCTCTGACACTCGTAAAGAGCTCCACAGAGCATAAACACTGGAAATGACTTGTAGGGGAAGAAGATATTAAAATTCCCCAGCATTTGTGGGCCTGTCTGAGAAATTCTGTTTGGTTGTGCAGTGCCAGCTTGGAGCTGAGCCACGTGATAGGGCTGAGTTTTCCTCTGCACTGACTTGGGCAGCTCGTGACTGCAGAGACAAAACAGTCATCATAGAACCATGGATTGGTTTGCTTTGGAAGGAAAATGAAATGATCCAACCCCCTGCATGGGCAGGGACACCTCCCACCAGCCCAGGCTGCTCCAAGCCCCATCCAACCTGCCCTTCAACACTGCCAGGGATGGGGCAGCCACAGCTTCCCTGGGCAACCTGGGCCAGGCTCTCACCACCCTCACACTCCACAATTCCCTCCTCATCTCTCACCTCAGTCTCCCCTTCTCCAGTTTTCCTCCCTTGCCCCTCGTCCTCTCCCTCCCTGCCCTTGTCCCAAGTCCCTCCCCTGCTTTCCTGGAGCCCCTTCAGGCACTGGAAGTGTGTGTGTGTGTGTATGTATTAATATCATGATGTGCCTCTCACATCCTTGACAGAACTATGTCTTCAGGCTGAAGAAGAGGCCAAGTTTGACTGGATTTGCATAATGCTTTAAAGAAATCACAGAGGGGTGGGGGTTGGAAGGGACCTCTGGAGATCATCCAGTCCAATCCCCTGCCAGAGCAGGATCCCCTAGAGCAGATCCCACAGGAACACGTCCAGGTTGGGAATGTCTCCAGGGATGGAGACTCCACAACCTCCCTGGGCAGCCTGTCCCAGGGCTCTGGCACCCTCAAGAAGCATTTTCTTGTGTTCAGGTTAAATCTCCTGTGTAGCAGTCTGTGACCATCATCACACAATCCCATCCATTTCAATTCAGATGGAGACAAGTCTCCCACCCATCCTTCCCTCATTTCCCTGAGAAGTTCCT
>NW_009952719.1:432746-449318 GCF_000747805.2 Chaetura pelagica
TCTTTCCCTCCAGGGATCCTCTCAAGGAAACCTACCTGCCTCTGTCAAGTCTGAATATCAGCCTGGCACTAACAAGGACTATTCCAGGAGCTCTGTCTCTTTGATGTGAATCTTTCAGCAGCATTTCAGCTGGAACACACAGCCTGCAGATTGACAGCTTTCAAGAAGCATTTTTTCAGGCTTGTTCCACTTCTCCCTTGTCTTCTGCAGTTCCTCTGAGTGGGGGAGAACTTTCCAACACTGGATATGTAGTAAATAGGGCTTTTTTTTTTCCCCAATTGGTTTTTTTTTTGCACTGGTTTGTGCATGTTTTGAAAGGTTTTAACATAGAAATGATGAGTTGTTTCTGTCTGTGCCTCTCTGGGCATTGCAGGCTACCCAAGAGTTACAGGTGTCACAATGGTCTGAAGTTGAATCTGGTTCCAGAACAAGTTCTCTGAGACTCCTCCTGTCCTGCTAAGGGCTTCCACACTCTGCAGTTCTCTCCAGGACCATGAGCAGAAGAATTATTGCTCCTGGTGTTATCCTCTGCCAGCACACACAGGGTGCTGCCTCCCTTGAGGGCAGTGTCACCAGAAGCTTCAGCTTGCTGCACCTGCTGATGTGCTGCACTTCATGGCACCTGTGATACCTGCAGCCTTCATCTGTAGTCCTAGAAGCTTCAGATCAACATCAAGAGTTAGATCCTTCAGCTGGGCAAAATATTTCCCCACTGGAGTCAGCACAACTCTTCTCTGCTCCTGAATGTGAGAAAAATCTCCCTCCTCTGTTCCCTGGGGCTGTACCAGGTGAGCATCACACAATCTTTAATCTCTTCTCCTCCCTAGTAAGACATGAGAGTGCTGTTATCTCCAGTTTTCCTGCTGGGAAGCCCCAGTGCCAAGCTGGGCTGGGCCAGTTGGTGCTGTGCACACTCTGGGTCTCACCAGGCACTGCCCACAGCCCGAGGCAGAGATCTCCCTGCAAATCTCATCTGGCTGGAGCCCAGGCTCTGATCCTCCAAGACATTTAGGTGTCTGGTTTCTACTGAGGCATTTTAGGAGCTTAATCCTTTTTAAAGAGCTGGGTCAGAGTTGCTGGCTGAAATGTCTTCTTGGGTTGTGTATCAAACCAGGGAGCTGAGCCTGGCAGTCAGACTCAGGCTAAACAAACCCCTCCTCCTCCTTCTTTCCATCACTGGAGGTTTCCTGACCCATCCACCAACGTTTCTGAAATCCCAGCTTCCCATCCTGATGGTGGTGGTGACTTGCAGGTATATAGAAAAGACCTTTGTGTCTCCTTTTTTTTTTTGGCAGAAACAAAGCAAAACCAGCCCAGCCAGCATCCCCACTGCAGAGGCTGCTCCCCCCTCCTGCTCAGCTTTCAACCATCACCACAACCAAGCAACAGGAAGGAGCAGATTGCAAAGCAAAAACTGTGTGATGCTTGATGTCTTGTAATGTGATAACCAGCCCCAAATTTATTCTGTCAGTCAGCAACCCCTAGGAAAAGTGGAATTTCTAACTAAGGGAGTGTCTCCCATCCTGCTGCTCTGGCTTTCACTTCTAATTTTGGCAAACAAAGTAAACATGGAAAACACAGTGTTTGTGGAAATTGCTCTTAGGGAAAATACGGAGTTATTTTCAGCCTCTTTTCAATTTGACTTTTATGCTGTGATTGCATGACAAAGGGGAAGTGTTTTATTGAGATCAGGGCTGAAAAGGAATTGCTGTTTGCCCACAGAATAAATGGTGTGGTTGTTTTCTCATCTCTGATCAGTGTTGATTTGAATTAATCTGCCACTTGAGTGCTCCAATCCCTTGGGATTGCCTGGAAAATAATACACTGAACTGGTAATAGAAACTGTTTATGGTCTCCTCTAGAACTGCCAGTGTTCTGGAGCTGCAGATCCATGTTGGGATCCTGTGGGTTCTGGTGGTGGCCCCACTAAGAGTGTCCCAGGCTGGCTTGGATAACAAAATAGTCATTTTTCTCTGCATTCATCTGAGTTTTCTGCTCTATATTTTTTTTCTCCTTGTGGAAAAATTCATTGGAGGGTTTCCAGGTGAAGAAACTGATGCACTTTTTTTTGCCCCAGCAGGAACAGGGGGTGTGTAGATGCACTTTCTTTGATTTTTGCCATCTTTGCTGCCATCCTAGAAGCAATTGGGAAGGGAGGGGTGATGAGGGAGGTACAGGGGGAGCAGCCAGTTTGCAGTGTCACAAATGCAACATTCTAAAAAATGCCTGCCAATGGAAAGAAATTATTAGCAGGGAGCTGTCAATCTGTGGCAGAAAAGTAAGGGGAAGAGGAAAGAAGCAACAATTTAAAACAAAATGCAGAGTACAAGTCATTTTATGAAACCCTTATTTTAAGTGCTGTTTGCTTTTAGTTGCATTCTCCCTCAAGCTTGAAGAAAAAAACTTTGTAGGGTGTTTGTGTGAGTTTGTTTTTCCCTTTGATTCTTAGTTCTGGAGCATTTTAAGGGAGGAAAGAGAGAGATGCACCCAAAAAGAGTGGTAGGTGTTTGGGATCCTAAAGCCACAACGTGGCTGCCCCTGAGCTGATGGGCCCGTGGAGTTCAGTGCCTGGAAGGGAAGATAAACATTCAAGTTTTATCTTTAATACAACAGTCTGTGAAGAGAGATGACATTTCTTGTGTGTTCTCTGCATGTGCAGCTCTGCCTTATATTAATGTAAATAGAAAAAGTGCTTGGATCTGGGAGAGAAGTGACCCCACCACCTGCCCTTCCTTTTTTTAGTGCTTATTCCAGTCTCTGAAATTGCTTGGTTTGAATGTCAGGAGGGCAATAATGCCCTTTGATATTCATCATCACAGGTGCATGGGAAATAAAAGGAAGGCATTGTGGTAAAATCAAATGTAAACCAAGTTTGCACACATTTATTTCTTGTCTGAGGTTATCAGGTCTCATCTCCAGTGCTGTCCTGCATCTTCTCTTCCTGCAAATCTTAACCTGCTTTCCATGCTGTCAAGATTTCCTGCCTATTCCAGGAAACTGGAGGGGTTTATGTGTTCCCTGCTGCACTTCTATTGATTTTTCTTTAACTTGCACCCCCCACCCACACCTCTTGGGGGGGGCAGGAGCAGGGTTTGCAATTGCATTTCACACACAGCCCTGATGATGCTTCACATGAGGAAGCAGAGTTTGTTTTCTCCATGACCCCCTTCCATGCCTTCATCCAAATGTTTTTCATTGGAGCATCTTCTGTCTCTCTCTACTAACTTCCTGCCTTTTTCTTCCTTCTAATTGCCTTCCAGGAGGCGATGGGACCCTCTTGAAGATCTAGGGAGCTGAAGGAAAGGCATCCTCCAAAGGCAAAGGAGCAGAAAAAGGTGCTGACATCAGGTATTTATGGGGTATTTATTTACGCTGTTATGGAGCTGGTTTTTCTCTGTCTGGTTTATCTGGGCTAAGCAGGTCCCCCTTGGAAGCTGCTGATGTCCTGTGCTTTGTTGCAGGGCACAGAACTGATCCTCAAACAGTTTCACCTTCAAAGCTCCAAGCACTCTGAGAATGGTCAAGAGAGACAAACTCCTCCATCTGGAATTCTGGAAGATCAGTGGCAACAGTGAGTCAGTTTTTCACCTTGTTGTGTTTATTGGGGGCAGAGATCTGGAGATTTGTCTGATGAATTCCTTAAAAATGCAAGAAAGCAGAAACTGGGAGAGAAGGTGGATAGTGATGATTCCTGTTTGATGTTCCTACTGCAAGAGTGAGAAGGAATGAAGGAAACCTTGAAACAAAATGCTCTGAGTGCTTTTCCAAAGCTCTGTAAAGCTTCAGTTTCTTGCAGGAGATTATGAGGAGGTGAGATTGTTTCTGTTATTTAATTCAGTCAAATTAATTCTGGGTCCTAATTTTCCAGCACAGTATGAAAAGTCTCTGATGACACTGATTTAAGTCTGTTATTATCTAATTGCTTTTCCATAAGGCTTTCACCTGATAATTTGGATATTGTTATAGCTGCTAAAACCTGATAATTTTTCCATACTGGTATCTGCCTTTGTTTATTACAACTGGTGCTCTGGGAAACTTTGCTAGCAGGGCAGTGCAAGAAGGAAATGTGGTACTTTTGGATGCAGTGCCCTGGGGGTTTGTGAGTGAGGGACAAAAGCACAGCTGGCCTGCTGCTTTGGATGGGGATTGTCCTGCTGCTTTGGATGGGGATTGTCCTGCTGCTTTGGATGGGGATTGTCCTGCTGCTTTGGATGGGGATTGTCCTGCTGCTTTGGATGGGGATTGTCCTGCTGCTTTGGATGGGGGATTGTCCTGCTGCTTTGGATGGGGATTGTCCTGCTGCTTTGGAAGGGGATTGTCCTGTTGGCTTTGGATGGGGATTGTCCTGTAATTCAGTCAAATTAATTCTGGGTCCTAATTTTCCAGCACAGTATGAAAAGTCTCTGATGACACTGATTTAAGTCTGTTATTATCTAATTGCTTTTCCATAAGGCTTTCACCTGATAATTTGGATATTGTTATAGCTGCTAAAACCTGATAATTTTTCCATACTGGTATCTGCCTTTGTTTATTACAACTGGTGCTCTGGGAAACTTTGCTAGCAGGGCAGTGCAAGAAGGAAATGTGGTACTTTTGGATGCAGTGCCCTGGGGGTTTGTGAGTGAGGGACAAAAGCACAGCTGGCCTGCTGCTTTGGATGGGGATTGTCCTGCTGCTTTGGATGGGGATTGTCCTGCTGCTTTGGATGGGGATTGTCCTCCTCTGAGCACTAGGATGATGTCTGGAGGACTTTTTAAACTTTGTGACTCTGAAATGCTCCAGTGTTTGTATTTAGCAGAAGTTCAAAGTAGACAAGACACTCCTAGGTTATTTTTTCCCTCTCATCTTGCTGCTTCTGTCTGAAGGATCCAGATTTCTCTCCCTGTGGGTGCTCAGGCACTGTGTGTTAGAGGCTGGCCAAGGCTTCTGCAGAACCAATGATGCAAAAGAATGCAGAGCCCTCAGGAAGGGGGAGATGCCAATCTCCATCCAGACCCAAATAGAGACAACAAACTGCCTTTCCCTCAGCTTCAGCACAGCAGCTGACAGGCTCTCTGGGTGTCTGCAGTGGTGGGAGGAGCAGAGTGGGGCACTCAGAGAGCTCCTCTGCTGCTACAGCCATTATCTGCTCCGTTACTGATCACAGATTTCTCTGAATCCCATGGCTAATCAGAAATTTCTACTTGCTCTACCAGCCAAGTGTCTCTTTACTCATGGCTCTGTGTCCTTTCTCTCTGAGAAGTGGTAAATCTCTCATCAGTTCCTCTGGAAGAGGAGAGGGTTAGCTGCCCTCCAGAAAACTGGTAGGGCAGGCTGGGAATGTTCCAGGAAAGCTTTCTGACCCCTGTGGAATTCAGCTTCACCCTAGACCTGGCCTGGGCACCTGAAGAACTACTGGAAAATGCCATCAGCAGAGGAAGGAGCTGCCAGGAGAGCTGATGTTAGAAGATCATTTTTGCCAACCAAGGACCTTAAGCAGATGTCCAGGAGGCCAAATTTTGCACGAGTGCAACGTGGCAGGTCCTCACTCAGTGGATGCAAATGGCCCTGGGTTGCTGTTAATCTGTAGAACTAAGTTAGCCTGTAGCAGCCAGTGGTTTAACCCACCTGCTCTGCTGCTGAACAAACCACTAACAAGGACTGGGGGGGCTCCTGGAACGTGATCAAATCCCCTAGAGGGGGATTATTCATTTTTTGACAAGAAAGTTGTCAACCCTCCTGTAGAATCTTAAAATGGGAGAGTTTCTTGAGTTTAGAGTCTTGTCTGGAACAATCCTGAGAGCTGATCTCTGGTTTATAAGGTTATTTTATTCCCTCTCTCAAGGACTATGTTAAGGTGCTCAGGAGAATTGGCAGCCTCCAAGGGATAGTCCCTTGCTCAGCCCTGAGGTGAGGTTGTGCCAAGTGGAATCAGCAGTTGGGTGCCTTTTCCTCTGCTGTTCCTACAGCTCCTTGAGCAAGGTGTGGAGCCTGGCAGCAAAGTTCAGAGAGAGAGAAGCAGGAGGAGGTGAAGGAGGGAAGATAAAGCTACTCTAACAGCTGTAAGGGTCTAGACAAGAACTGGTCTGGCCAGATTTAATAAGAAAAGCAACATGTAGTGTGAAGTTAATATCATTTCAGCCTATGAAAGATACACCCAACCTATGTAGGCTTGAAGGATAAATGTGTAAAACCTTCAGAACTGCCTGCAGGGCTATGTGTGCTGCTTGTTCTCTGCCAGGCACCATTATTGGGTGTTTGTTTTACACTGTGCACATCAAGGAAAGGGTGAGTAGGTTATTGGCACAGTGAGGGGCAGTGGTGGGGATCATAGAATCATGGAATGGTTTGGGTTGGAAGGGACCTGAAAGATCATCCAGATCCAACCCCCTGCATGGGCAGGGACACCTCCCACCAGCCCAGGCTGCTCCAAGCCCCATCCAACCTGCCCTTCAACACTGCCAGGGATGGGGCAAGACATCCAGAGGGATGGATGGAGGGGCTGTGTACTAGAGAGCAAATTGCTTCCACCAGCTCTAGGCAATAATTGTAGAGATCTTGAGCTACAATTCCATGTCATGTTCACGAGAAGTGACAACAGAAGACCCTTTGTGGTGTCAGTGATTTGTGCAGGCCCTTGTATCTGCCTTGGAAATCAAATGCAGACCTGCCAAAAGCCCTGTCTCTGTGCATGTAACCCTGACAGCTCTCCCAAAGGGAATTTTAATTTGTACCTTCTCTCCACGGTGTCCTCCCTAATATCCACTCCCCAAACATCAGGCTTTTCCCTACTAAAGATTTAGCAGCATAAGGCTGGAGGGGTGGCCTCATCTTACTGAGTCTTTTACAAATGACACCACAGAACATTAGCTGGGGTGACAGAAAGTGTTATAATTAATTACAACTAAACTGCAGTTGTCAAATAAATGAACAAAGTACATTTCAGGATGCATTATCCCTGCTCTTTTATTGTTTGTCCTTTTGCTGGTTAAGCTCAAAATAATCAGTCATTTGTAGTTGAGCTTCTCATTTTAGAGTGAAAGTTCCACTGCAGCCAGGGAGTTGTAGGGTGGCTTGTGTGTATCTGTAGCTGAAATGAATGTCCCAACACATCTAAAGTTATTAATGAAAAAAGCTTAAGTGATAGGAACATCAAGGTCAGGGTAACTTTCTTTTTGCAGCAACTGAGATCAACAAAGTGGTAAAATGCTGGCAAGATAGACTTGTACTGTTTTATATCCCCTTTTGTCAGAGAGGGAAGAGAAAAACTGGTGGGAAGTGTGTGCTTGGCACGTAAGAAAGAAGAGCATTAATGAAATAGGCTGCTCAGGTGCTTTATGAGACCTTCCTCCAGATAAAGGAGGCAAGTTCTTTGCAGATAATGTATGGAATGACCTTCCCAAGGTCTTCTGAGCATGATCTTCAGCTTCCAATATTGACAAAGCTTCACTGAAGAGGCTGGAATTCATCTCATTTGCTTCAGTTAGACTCCTCCAGCAGTTGTAAAGAGCTGAGGAAAAGTTATGCCTTGTTTTAGTCAATATGGAGGAGATCATCAGGCAGCTAAATCCCTTTCCATAGGTGTGATTGAGTTCACCTTGTTAAAAAGGGTCTCATTACCTTCTAAAGCAAAAATTGAGCACTAAGCTGATAGAGCAGGAGGTTGTGCCCAGAAACAGCTGCATGAAAACACTGTCTCTGGGTGTGTGCACACAAAGAGTGGATGTGCTTTCCCATCTAGTCATGAAACCATGTAACACAAGGGAATGCAGCTCTGTGTGTAACTTGACTGGCAATTCCTGGCCTGTGGCAGAAGGAAAAGGGATGGTGACAAACCTGCCCCAGCCCCCAGCCCTGCCTGCTGCTCTAACCACCCTCATCGTGTGCCAGGAAGGAGGAGCAAAATATTTATTGTCATTCTCACTCCCAGGACAGAAAATAGCTTCAGCTGAAGGGTCTCTCTCTGGCCTCAGACACTCGTCAAGGTCCTGAGATGTGCCAGGGGTCAGTGGCTGATGCCTTGTCCCTCCTGAGGAAGGAGCAAGGAGACCTGGCTGCTTCTCTCTTGCTCAGTGTCACTAGGCAGGCACAGTCATTTTCTGAGGCAGGTGCTCTTGTCAGTTGTGTTGTTTCCTTGCCAAGATGCATGTTACCTCTGGGAACCCTGGAGGGTCCATTTACCAGAGATAATTAATTAAATTAACAGCCTTTTGTAGGCATGCCCTGGGTTTGTGTAACAAGTGTGCTTTGAAACAAGACCCTGGATTTCAACAGTCCCTGATAAACAATATGCAGGTTAAAACCCTTGGCCATATCTTTCAGTGGCATTAATCAGAAAACAGGCAAACTGTTCCAAATTATCCTATGTGAGGATCCAGCTCCTTTAATCTTTCCTCTTCTCTGTCATGTTTGCTCTGTTAGGTGTAGAAAATCTGTTTTTCCATGCATACCAAAGACTAAAAATCTTTAACCACTCCCTGTCAGCCTGATTGCACATTGATTGTTCATCATCTTCCCCATAATAGAATTAAGTCTCATTAAAATAATCTCTTCCCCTGAGAGCCAAACTTGCTCAGTCTCCCACTGTCTCCCCAAATTGCCCCCTATTCTATTGAAGGAAATCTATTTGCATCTCTTCCCCTCCTCCCTGGAGGAAAAGGAAGGGGGAGATGGGAAGGAGCAGTTGCTGTGAGTATTTCTTGCCACTTTAAGTAGGAAACCAGCACCAGCTACTCAAGTACCCTCTTGTTTTAGCACCGATGGCCCCTTTGGGTTATAATTACCCATGGCCTTCCACACAGCTCCACTCAGGGTCACGGATCATAGCTCTGGAGCAAGACAACCCATTCAGCAGAAAGGTCAATCAGCTAGGAGGAGATATTTTCCTTTCTGTTCAGCTGAAGGTAAAAGGGGGGGAGCTGGTCTGCATTCCAATGAGCTCCTACGCTGGGAGCTGCTTCAGCAATTGCTCCTGTGCTCCAGAAAACTGCCTCTTTTTTTAAAAATCCTTGGAGTTGTTGTGGGCAAAACCAGGTAGAATAAAATCAGGATTTTGCCAAAACTTCCAGGGCCTAAGGGAGAACTTCAGGCAAACTTGTGCTTTGGGGTTTTTAGGAGCTACTTGCGTGGATGCTTTTTCCTTCACCTTCATTCCTCTGAGTGACCAAAGTGGGCAAGAAAAGGAAGGAATATTAAGACTGGAACTGGTTAATGATGTGTTTTTTTTCCCCTGTGTGACTTCTTTCCCTCACCAAAAGGCTTGATGACAGGCTAGAATGTGCATCTTGCCACGGGATTAATTTATTTCCATAAAGGAGTCAAATTTCCAGCATTCCATTTTCATGTACAAACTATCAATATTTCAGGGCCATGGCAAAGCCCAGAGTCAGGGAGAAAAGCTCCCTCAGTCTCAAGGCTCTTTTTTGTAGTTAAAAGTTCACCAGAGAAAATTTGATGCCTAATAAATTGGAGCCTTCTCTGCTTTAAATAATTTTTACAGCAATCGCGGGTGAAAATGTGATTATTGCAAACTGGTCCGTTTGTTACTGAGAAATCTCATTAAATTGACTTTGGGCTGGAAGGTTTGCTGGGGGATGGGAGGGTAGAAGAGGCAAAGATCTGACAGGGGTGGGAGAGAGCTCTCTTAATTACAGATGGATGATTTCTTGTGGTTGAATGGGGAACAGAATCAGTTCAACATTCCTGGTGGGGCAGATGGGACCTGCAGGGACATTTTTGTCTTCCTGGACCTGCTAACATGACCTGCTAATGGCCTGGGGGTGCAGGGAATAACCTGTGCCACTGGAGAACTTGCAGAAGCACATTTAGATCAAGTCATGGATCAGGATTGTTCCCCTCCTTTGGGAGTCGCCCTGGACCAGTTCAGTGCAAGGTTGTCTCATCATCACATCTTCATTTCTCACTGAACTAATTCCACAGGTTTTGTACATCACAGCCAACCTGCTCTGCAGCTGAGCAGGGGAGATGCTGGGGGGGCACATCATAGACTCATGTAATGGTTTGGGTTTGAAGGGACCTTAAATATCATCCAGATCCAACCCCCTGCATGGGCAGGGACACCTCCCACCAGCCCAGGCTGCTCCAAGCCCCATCCAACCTGCCCTTCAACACTGCCAGGGATGGGGCAGCCACAGCTTCCCTGGGCAACCTGGGCCAGGCTCTCACCACCCTCACACTCCACAATTCCCTCCTCATGTCTCACCTCAATCTCCCTGTTCCAGTTTTCATCCCTTCCCCCTTGTCCTCTCCCTCCCTGCCCTTGTCCCAAGTCCCTCCCCAGCTTTCCTGGAGCCCCTTCAGGCACTGGAAGCTGCTCTAAGGTCTCCCTGGAGCCTTCTCTTCTCCAGGCTGAACACCCCAACTCTCCCAGCCTGGCTCCAGAGCAGCTCCAGCCTGGCTCACATTCTCCCTGCAGTGTTCAGACTTGCACAAAAAGATGGGAAAACCACAACCTCACTGACCTGTGCTGAGCTCCTTGCTAACGTGGAACATCTTAAATCTCATTTCCTCTCTCATCTCAGCTACATGCCCAGCAAGGTGTGTTTGGGCAGGGGCATATTCAGATAAAATAAATACACAGGAGGACAATGCTCTGAAAGGGGGGGGAAGGGTTGATTTTAGGTGGAGCCTCCCAACAGGAAAGCAACTGCCATGTGAATGAAGGCTTCACTATCATCTCTGAGCAAGGTGTCTGCAACCACAACCTGCAAAAAGATTCGAAGGGAAATGATTGCTGCTAAAAGGATGTGATTTTTCTCTTTTAAAAAACCCCACATTTTTTCAAAGTAGAAGAATATTGTGTGTTTTGACACCAAAATGGAGCAGTTGTTTTTGTAAAATGACTTTTCTCCAGCTTTTTAGGCCCCTTTATAGCGAGTTCTCATCTTGGATGCTTAAAGGCAAAAAAATTGCTGAAATATGACAAATTGATGGCCCATAATGATCTAATCGTGTGTGGTGTGTTTGAGAGAGAACAAAAAGAGCAGGAATCTATGCCAGGATTTTAAGAAAATGATTCCTGGACACTTAGATTGTCTTTTATCATCATTAAGAACAATACCCAGCACTTATCCCAGTGCATTTTCCATGAAGATCATAAAACCTTTTGCAATCCTGGGTGAGGGTTATTGAAATATTAGAATATTTATTTCATGGTAAAAGCAAATATTAGGGGAATAAACTTGCTTGTCCAATTACCAATCCATGCTTAGGATCTTGAGCAACAAAGCCCCAGTAAAAATCATTAAGAGAGGCTGAAACACTCAGCCCCAAGGGAGCCATTCTCTGTCCTTCATGGGTTAATACATTTTGTTTAACTGTGATTAGCAAGAAACAATTATTTTAGGAGGAAAAATGAATTGTAGTGATAAAAATAAGTAAAGGTTTGGCAGTTTTAGATTTGTTTTTTTTTTACTTGAATGTGTTCCCTTCATTCACACTGATTTTGCCAATATTTCCTGCTGGCTTAAAACTGTTCCTCTTCTGTTTTCTGGCTGCATTTCACAAGGAAGCTGAAATGTCACCCAGCTTTGGGGTTTCACTTTTTGCCTCATTTTATATCTGAGGTCACTGAATGGAGGAGTTATTTGCCCCATATCACACAACAAGGAGCATGTGAAATTAGGAAAAAAAACCCCAAACAAAACCCACCAAACAATGAAAAACCACAACTCTTGGATTCTGGTCAAAATGGAAAAGAATTGTATATTTCAAGGATTTCTGTTAGTCTAGGGACACAGGCAGTGTTGCTGGGAGGTGTCTGAGAAATGTTTCTGTGTGTTTGAAATGTTCTTTTCAGTGAGTGAGGAGAAGATGAGGAGTTTTGGGTTGGGTTTGGGTGGGTTGGTCTTCAGCTGGTGTTTCTTCAGCCACGTGGTGCTGCTAAAAGCAGAGATGGGGGATTTATCCCTCTTGGGAAAAACAAGCAGCCCTTTTCAGGCAGAGGAAAATAGCCCTTTTTCTGAACCTTTGAGCAGGAGATTATAAACTTGTTGAACCCCAGGGCAGACTTGGCTGTGAATGATGGCTTTTTGACTTTTGTGGTGTTTTGAGGTGGAGAGGTCTTCCAGCTGACAGAGGAAACAGGGCACTTGTTTGCTGAAGTGTCCATGGGAGAACCTGCAATGGGATGGTGGTAAATCTGATGTGTTTCACTGCACAGATTTAACTCCATGTATGTGTGTATATATATATGTATATAAAAGGATACAATATCTGTATCTCTTATTCACCCTAATAAGAATTCAGGTGGTGAGAGCCTGGCCCAGGTTGCCCAGGGAAGCTGTGGCTGCCCCATCCCTGGCAGTGTTGAAGGGCAGGTTGGATGGGGCTTGGAGCAGCCTGGGCTGGTGGGAGGTGTCCCTGCCCATGCAGGGGGTTGGATCTAGGTGATCTTGAAGGTCCCTTCCAACCCAAACCATTCCATGCAGATGTAAGGTTTCAGGATGTGGTTTAGTTGTCATGGTAGTGTTGGTTTGGTGGTTGGACTTGATGGTCTTAGAGGTCTTTTCCAGTCTTAATTATTCTGATTCTATGCCCTTTCAGCAACATCATCCTGCACAACTCCATTCCTGGAGGCAGGGGAAAGATTTTTCCCCAAAGCAATCAGGGCTGCAGTGAACCAGGTCTCTCCCTGCACTGCTAGATGATCATGTAAATCTCTCTCCAAAACCAACAACTGGTTCCTGCCTTGGTCTGGCCTGGTGGCAAGTGGGTGGCTTGTAGGATCCTGCCTGATTCCATGAGGGACTCAGCACTGGCCAAACTGTTGAATGAGAGGAGGCTCTGAATTACTTCCAAGCACCAGAATGTGGGCTGGGGAAGCAGCTCCTAAATGTTAAAACCATTTAGGTGATCTATTCAGGCCATAAAACCCAGATAGGCTCTCAGGGGGATCCTTGGAGGTTCTTCATAGCAATAAAGAAGGGGGAAGGCTCATTTCACTGAAGGGCCAAAAAACCAAAAAGCTTTAGGTTTGTAAATAAGGAATGAGCAAGTCAAGGAAGAAGAAAAATCTGTCTTGGAAGAGAAAGTCTGGACAGTATCAGCTTTTCTAATAGTTCTCAGACAAATGGTCACACTAGGTGACCTGGATGGCAGGGTTCACACAGATTAATAGTGCAGGGTTCCTACAAATAAATATTAAAGGTCCCATCTGTCCCCAGACAATGTTGGCAGGGGTTTTGTACCAAGAGGCAGGTCCCCAGTGGTGCTGCAGCCCCATGGCAGGGGGTGTTTGTGTGCTCAGAGCCACGTCCTGCCCTGTCTGTTGTCTGATGTTCAAGTTTCATCTCAGCTGTGACAACCTGATCTGATCATTAATAACACAATAATGAAATAGGGACTGGAGAGACACTGGGATAATCATCTGAGCAAAGGCTCATTATTGCTGCAGAACAATCACTGCTGGGTAATAACAGATCCCAGGAAATTTCAATTAAAGCTGCAACTCTTCTTGCAATTTCATTTTCTTGCCATCCAGCCAGAGATGGTGTCATCTAATCAGCCAAGGCCATGCAAGCTCCTCCAGCTCCAACCTTCCCAAGGAGTGGGAGGTGGGCTGGCTGGCTGCTTTCTGGGGTTTATTCCTGCATTTTGTTTCCCTTCTACCTTTACAGGGCAAACAGAAGTGGGGGTTGCTCCTGGCAGCATCATCCCCCCCTTCTGCTGCTGTGCTGATCAGACTCAATCAGGATGTTGGACCTCAGGAAAGCTCCTCCAATGCTCTGGTGCTCTAGGAAGGTGCTACATGTGGAAGAGTGAACAAATACCTGTCACTGTGTGAGGCTAGAGCCAGGGAGCAGAGAGGTGGACTGTTTGGAGTGAGAGTGGACTGTTTGCTGCACGCTGAGGTCCAGAATTCAACCCCAAGTGTTTTATGTTTGCAGAGGGTTTAGGCTTTGCACCCTGTCCTGGGATTCTGGCCACCCCACTGGCCCACGGGCTGCAGAAAGCAGAGGTTGCCTGAGCTTGCTCTGCCATGAGCTGCTCTTGCATTAGTCCTTACATTGTTCTGACAGCACTTGTGTTCTGTGGGGTGGGATGTCAGCCTGTCTGGCTGCCCTGCAGGCCCCTCAGGGTTTCATGCCTTGTCCTCAAGCAGAACAGCTGATGTCAAGTCCTCTCTGATACAAAGCAGAGCTCCCAAAATCTTTTGTCTCTTCAGTTCCGTGGCTTTTTCCATGGGTATTAGCTGGCAGAACTCCAACATGAGGAGTTCCATCTTGCCATGTAATTAATATTTAGTCAAATGGATGTTGTGTTCTCCTTCATTTCCTGGCCTAAGCTCTTTTATCTTGCTCTTGTGCTGTTGTAACCAGCTGCCAAACTCCACCCTGAGGAACGGCAAGATGTGAGCTGGGTGTGTGTGTACAAGGTGTGTGTGCACAAGGTGTGTGTGTACAAGGTGTGTATGTTTACAAGGGCTTGTAGTGAGAGGACAAGGGGGAAGGGATGAAAACTGGAAGAGGGAGATTGAGGTGAGAGATGAGGAGGGAATTGTGGAGTGTGAGGGTGGTGAGAGCCTGGCCCAGGTTGCCCAGGGAAGCTGTGGCTGCCCCATCCCTGGCAGTGTTGAAGGGCAGGTTGGATGGGGCTTGGAGCAGCCTGGGCTGGTGGGAGGAGTCCCTGCCTATGCAGGAGGGTTGGAACTGGATCATCTTTCAGGTCCCTTCCAACCCAAACCATTCCATGATATTATTCTATATGGTTAGATTCTGCCAGAGTGGTGGATTTAGGGGAGTCATTGTCCACAGGTAGCAGATAGATCAAAGTTCATGAGTGCTCTGGAAAATTGACTGTCTGACCCAAGGACTGAGAACAGGAGTCACAGCTGAAGCAGCAACCAGAGGAATCTTGGGATGATGGGAAATCTCAGAAGTAATAAATATCTAGTTTTACTTACAGAGCTGAGGGTTGATTGCAAACAAAATGTGCTCTCCTGCTAGAGGTCCCGTTAGCAGCACGTGTGGTGGCAGCTCCTGTGAGTGCTTGGAATAGCAAGTGGCTTTTGTTTGAATGGTTTATAGACAACATTGGTTTTAAACTCTCCCTTTCCTGTAAGCAGGAAGGTGTCAGTGGCACAGAGCAACAGGTCAGTGTCCATGCAGCAGAAAGCAACATTTAACTTTGGTCCTCTACACTTTTATGTGGAGATGCAGAAAATGAAGTCTCTTGGCATCTTTGCTTCCTGCTCTCTGTAATCTGTAGAGTAAATGTTTATATCTTCTGGTCTTCCCTTCAGTATTTGCTAACATCCCTTTGGAGATGAGCAAGGAGGCAGATGGACCCACAGCCTGAGCCAACCCAATCCTTTCCATGTGGTTTTGGAGCTGGTGAAGGTGTCAGCTAAAGCACCCTGAGGAAAAGTCATTTGTACAGGTTCTCCTGCACATCTCTCTTAGAAACAGGTCTGAATACTAGACCTCCTGGACCAAAAAAAGGCTGAGAGAGCCACAGGGAGCACTCAAAGCTGGTGTCTGTAGGGACTTGAGGACTGTTACAGAGGAATGTTTCCATAAATATGAACAGCACGTTCTCTGAATTCTTGCTTTGTGCTCAAGAGGAAAATACATTTTTTGTCCTCCTTCCCCAGCCTCAATCCTCTCCAGGTTCCCTTGGGGAAAATTCCTTCCTAACCCAAACTACCTCCATCAGCTGCACCTTCCTACCCTGGAGGGAAATTCCATTCCAAGTTCAGATTTCTGCATGTTTCATTTCTGAGGTGCTGGACTCTTCCCAGCTGTTTCCACCCAAACCTCTTACAACCTGTAGCTTGGCACCTTCATTCTCAGGAATGTGGGTCTCAACTGGTTGCAGACCTTTCAGTGGGTGCAGAACCCACCAATGCCTTGTTTCCATCAGCTCTGCCATGGTGTTGAGACACTTCAGCTCCCTTCCACCCATTCATCTCCCAAAAGCTGCAAAGGTGTGAGGCAACAAGAGGAGACAGGAATGTGTGATAATTGAGAAGGAAACACACTTGAGGGAAGGGAGGGAACAGCCTGTGTTGGATGGAAGGAAGAGCATTCCAGAAAATGTGTTGCCAATGAGAAAAGGAGTTGCTGGCACAGCAGAAATTGAGGCAGAGGAGGGTGCCAGGGACATGTTGGGAGTGAAGATTGCACTGGCTGAGCAGAGCCAGGCTCTGCCCTAGGTCACCTGGGCACAGCTGGTAGTGCTGGGCTGCTTTTCCTATTCTTGATTCTGTGTCCTTCCACTTCCCATGCCAGAGGAGCTGTTGTGTGTTCAGCCTGGCTGCTGGATCCTCTGACAGGTTTCTCTTCCTATGCTTTGGCAGTGCTTACAGTGCCTGTCATGTCAATAAAGTCTTTTCCTAATTTGAATTTCTATGAACATTTGTGCAGGTTCATCCATGTGCAAGAGCATCTGCATGTGAGATGCATTTATTCCTAGAGAAGGATGTGTGAGTGTTTCCCAGGAGTCAGGAACATGTTGCTCCACCCCTGCCCCCAGCCTAACCATCTTCTGCTGGTCCTCCTGTTGGCTTGTGCAGCACCCAGCACCTGTGTGACAGAATGTTTCTTGTTCTGGTTTTTAAAATGTGACAGTTGT
>NW_009952719.1:449652-488100 GCF_000747805.2 Chaetura pelagica
TGCTGAGCTCTCCAGCTTGGTTAGCACTTCTGAAAATCAAACCTTCAACAAGGACCAGAACAGCAAAACAGTTGTGCAACTTCCTTGTAATGAGGTGCTCCTGGCAGAGTGGGCACAGACTGAGGATGCTGCTGGAACACCTAGAGCCCTGGATGTCCCAAATTCCCTAAAAGCTTAATGACTGAGCTGGGAAGCAGTGGCTGATACTGAATAGCACAGATATTAGGGGAGACTGAACCAGTGATACTGGTGAGCATTGGATCAGCCTCTTGACATTTTGTAGCATCATATAATGGTTTGGGTTGGAAGGGACATTCAAAGTCATCTAGATCCAACCCCCTGCATGGGCAGGGACACCTCCCACCAGCCCAGGCTGCTCCAAGCCCCATCCAACCTGCCCTTCAACACTGCCAGGGATGGGGCAGCCACAGCTTCCCTGGGCAACCTGGGCCAGGCTCCCACCACCCTCACACTCCATAATTCCCTCCTCATGTCTCACCTCAATCTCCCTCTTCCAGTTTTCATCCCTTCCCCCTTGTCCTCTCCCTCCCTGCCCTTGTCCCAAGTCCCTCCCCAGCTTTCCTGGAGCCCCTTCAGGCACTGGAAGCTGCTCTAAGGTCTCCCTGGAGCCTTCTCTTCTCCAGGCTGAACACCCCAACTCTCCCAGCCTGGCTCCAGAGCAGAGCTGCTCTTGTCTCTGATCATGTCCATGGCCTCCTCTGGACTCACACCAGGATCTCCATGTCCTTTTTATGGACATCACCTCCCTTGACCTGGTGGCCACGCTTCAGATGCCAGAAATGGGAGCCTTGCAGCAATGTGTCACTGTCACTGCAGACACACCTGAGCTTAATCTAAATGCCTGTCCCAGCCTGGTGTATTGTCACCCTCTCATGGCAAAGCCTGGCTCTTTGCTCCCTGCAGCCTCCTGGGTGCTTTGTGGTCTTGCTGTGGCTCCATCTCTGTCAGGCTTTCACCTCCCTGTCTGACACTTTTCTTGTGCTCAGTTGTTTCCCTGATTAGCTGCAGTTTTCCCCCCTCTTTGGGTTTGATCTTGCTGTGTTCTGCTGAGGCCAGCAGTGAGCTGAATGGAGAAAATGTGCTTTTTTAGCTTTGATGTTTTCCCTTCCTTTCTTTGAAACATCATTTTGTGGTGGGAGGTGGGGAAGAGGAGGCAAATCCTCCTCATTTCCCTTGTCAAGCCACTTCCCTATTGAGATCTGGAGAATAAGGCTGAGAAGGTGCTTTTGATCTGCCCCTTCATCTGCTTATATTTCTCTCTGCTGATAACTTGCTCCCTGGTCCCAGCCTCATTGCAGACTAATGACAGACAGAGTGGGGCTCTGCTTTGCTCAGGACCCAGCAATGAACCTGCAGCCACGTGTCCCTCATGGAAACAGGTCAAATCCAGGTTTGCTTCTAGAGCACAGGAATGCATGGATTTCAGGGTCTGCAGCAGGGATAGATCTGTCTCAGCCATATGTCCCAGAGCTAACTTGCTTCCCTCCCACCTTTTGAGGCTGCTAATGAAGTGATATCCCCTGCAGAGAAAGCAATATGGTGAAACAGGGTGGTTGCATCCCAGGAGAATGGGTGTTAGCAGAACAGAGAGAGAGAGAATGGAAATCACTCTGCATCAGGACCTGATCTGTGTTATTAAAATCGATAGGAGCTTCTCAGGGCCATGAAACCTGAAGGCCAGGACACATGCAATCAAGTTTTCAAAGTACCCCAGTCCAGGAGTTTGGTTTTTTTTTTCTTCTGGTGCATTTTGCAGCTTTTAAATTTTCTCTGACACATCCTAATTCATTTTGCTGAAGCACAGCAGGGCTGAGGGGGCATCTCCCTCCCCTGGCTTCCCAGAGCATCCCAGCTGCCTGATTCCCACCAGCCTGCTGAGAATAAGAGGGGGATCAGCTCTTTCTTTTAGCCCTGACTGTGGGCTGGGGAGTAGAGTTTAGGGGTAATGAAGGATAAGACAACATGCTTGTTAACTCCTCGTTCATCCTGCCCTAATTACTATAATTAGTGATTTGATGAGGATCTGTTGACATAATGTTCCTCTAGGGAGAGCAGTGAGGAGGTTTGCCCAAGTCATGAAGCTATGAAGAGGTCTGAGGCAAACACAGTGGGTGTGTCAAGCAGGACAAAGGTAAAGGCATGAGTGGTCATTGATAACCTGAAATGCCTGGACTTCAGGGTCTGGTTACAGCTGGAAAAAAACCCATGCAATGTCTCACCATCCAGCAAGTAAAATCTGCAATAAAATCTTCATCCTGATGAGGGTGAAGGAGGTGTTTGTATCCTTACCCAGAGCAATCACCACTGAAATAGTTGCTGATGAGGTTCCTGAGATGGCAGAGTTGAAACAGGAACTTTATTATGGCTACAATGAACATTGTGACTCTCTGCTCCTGCTGTAATTCAGGCAAAAAGGGACCAACTGGGAGGTGGGGAAGAAAGACACAAATCCTTAAATTCCATATAAAAATAGATAAAAGCAACTGGCTTAAAGGATTTAATTGAGCAGTGTTTAAGAACATTTTTAAGGAGGAAAAAAAAAAGGAATTAGCAAACACAAACCCTTTTACTTTTCTCACCAAAGGGCTGTAAATTTTCCTTCAGGTCTAGATCACAGCCAGATTCAAAAGGTCACCAACAGGGGGGAAATAATCTGAGTAGGAGAGGTGGGAGGGAAACCCAGCCAGACACAGCATCCCCAGCATCCTCTAATCACATTTCCCTCTGTTTGCCAGATATCACACAGAAAGGAACACTAGAATGAATCCATCCATTAAGGTGCCCCCAGTGCCTGTCAGATTTGCTCTAAGAGGATTGTGCTTATTGCAGAGGGGTAAGGTTTTTATATTCATAAAATAATTTTGGAGGGAGAAAAAGAAAAAGAGGTGGGAAGAAAACATGTCTCTTTCATGCCCTGGAATGGGGCTGGGTGAGCAATTAAAATTCTGCCCTGTGCTAGCCTAGGACACAGGCAGGAACAGGTTGTTCTCTATCTTGTCAGTCCTATTTCTACCTAGTTTGGGCACATCTTGGGGAGAGAGGCAGAAATCTGGAAGTGTAATGAAGGATCTGACAGCGTCAGGGGTGTGTGAGGGGCCAGCTGTGCCCCTCGGGCTTGGCAAACATTTAGGGTAGTGGTTTCTGTTTGGCTGGGAGTGTAAGGGGTTTGTTTTGGGTTTTGTGAGCTCTCCTTGCCAAAGCTGGTGGGTCTGGACGGGAGCTCTGGCCATCTCCAGCCATCAGCCTGGTGGACAAACAGGATTGTTCTCCTTTTTCTTGGTGTAGGTGTTGGAGCAGTGAGAGCAGCAGCTTCCTCTGTGGCAATGGAGAGGCAAGAGCTGCTTTTTGGGAGGACAAGTGGAGCTTCTGATGGCTACAGCCTGTCTCTTCACTGCCTCTCAGCTTGCTCCAGTGCCACCCTTCCCTCACTGATCCTTTCTTCATCCTCACATCCTTGGTGACCACCTTGGCTCCTCTTTGCTCTTTCATATGCTCAGCCTGTATCTTGCCTTCAGATGTTGGCTCTAACTTCAAGGCTTGCCCACCTGGGCCCCTGTCCTGTACAACTGCATCTCTCTGATGATAGATAAGAAGAGTTGTCCATATCACAGCTTAGGCAGATGTTCTCCCTGACATTCTGAGACCCTTCAAAGAAAGAGTCTGGAAGTGCTTGGTGGTTTTATTGTTAGGAGCATCACTGGGCAAATCAAACCCCTGAGCATGCACTGCACAGATGAAAAGCTCTGAGGATGAAAAGCATTATAAAAAGGGGCTAAGCATTTCTACCCTAGATCAATGAAGAAGGCTTCTCTGTCAGAATAACTCTGTTTCCCTGGGAGTCCCTGCCTTAGGGCTTGCACCTCTGCCACTTTGGACAGAGACAGAAACCACCTCTCCCTTCCTCTCCCTTATATTTTTTTTTCAGTCTGAATCTGTCAACAGAGCAGTACTAACAGTGTACACGGGCAGGAGTTTTATTTAACAACCTAATGCCTTTTGCTCATCATCCCAGTTTCTCATTTGATCTTTCAAAGTCATAATTATCTAATATTAATGCTCTCATCATTACAACGTTTGCAGGAAGACAGTGGCTTTTTGTCCACAGAGACAAGGATCTCTGAAATTAATAGAATACTTGTTCAGGATTGATTTCAGCTGTAGAGTTGCCCTCAGCCAGAGGGGACCCATCTGTTTAAAAATATCAGCTACTAATTACCCAAAAAGCCATTATTCAGCTGCAGAATTGAGTGAAGTTGTCCTTCACACGTCACACCCGCCTACGTATCATTTCAGGCTTCATTGTTTTTATGTGTCTTAAAAACATGAAGAGATTTTTTATCTCCATTCAAGAAGGGAAAGAAGAGAGTGACTGTCTCTGGCAAGTGAGATGCACAGAAAGGGCATCAGCTTTTTCGTGCAGTTCTTCCATCACAGCTCTAAGAGAAGGTGGTGTCCAGATTTGGGGAGAGGTGATGATTTATTGAGTTAAAAGGTTAATGCCTGTGAAGCTTTGAATACACAGGATGGACTTATCTTCCTGCTGCATGCAGATCATAACTACAGAGCCTTAGTTGTGGCTTATTTTAACAGCCCCAGGAGCTGTGGAACAAGCTGGATCTGATATTAGGAGCCAGCAGAACAAAATAAACTGGTACAGGGAGGGGGAAGCCAAATGTGAGGTTTTTTTACCCTTTAGTTTCTCCTCAGTTGAAAATCCCTCCTAGAAGAAGTCACAGAAGAAGTTGACTCCTGGCTGAATTGGACTCCAAATAGCTGCTTCCTCTCTCCCTGAATTGCTGGTGTTTCTCCATATGGTGCTCAGCCCACACACTGTCTGTGCTAACTGGGAAATGTAAAGTATAACAGTGGCAGGTACATGATGCAGGTCCAGAAAGAACCATTTCTGTTGGTTTGCAGCAGAATGTGATGCTGCCATTGCTGAGGAATAGCTGGCTTGGGCACAGTGGCAGGAATATGGACCTGCATTCATGGAGATATGACAAATCTCTTTTTTTGGGGGGTTTGATTCATCAGAAGTGAAACACTTTCTATAAAATTTCATTGGATGCTCCATAAAAATATAGGCAATAAATGTCATCTCTTTTACACAAAATAATAAGTTATGTACTGGAAACTATGACTTGGGAGCTGGGTCTGTTTAAAACCTCAGGACATATTTAGCTCATCCATCCTAAGCATTTCAGAGTTTTTCTAATGCTGATTTTTCCAAATAGAAGAGCCAGGTTTGTGCCAAGGGTTAGAACAGGGCCCGGGTGCTGCTGTGGCCACTGATGGCAGCTGAAGCCCTTCCCTGCTCCTTCTTGCACCTCATCTCTCTCCTCTCTCACCCTCAGGGCTGTGCAGCATCCACCAAAGTCAGGGGAGTTATGTAGGATTAAAGCAAAGGGGAGTGAAGTCAGAAGTTTTGTGTTGAGAAATGGGTCTGGGGATGCTCAGGTGCTCAATTTTGGGACTGGGTTGTGCAAGGGAAAGCTGTGGCTGCCCCATCCCTGGCAGTGTTGAAGGGCAGGTTGGATGGGGCTTGGAGCAGCCTGGGCTGGTGGGAGGTGTCCCTGCCCATGCAGGGGTTGGATCTAGATGATCCTTAGGGTCCTTTCCAACCCAAACTATTCCAGGGAGACCTTAGAGCACCTTCCAGTGCCTGAAGGGGCTCCAGGAAAGCTGGGGAGGGACTTGGGGCAAGGACAAGGAGGGAGAGGACAAGGAGGAAGGGATGAAAACTGGAAGAGGGAGATGGAGGTGAGAGATGAGGAGGGAACTGTGGAGTGTGAGGGTGGTGAGAGCCTGGCCCAGGTTGCCCAGGGAAGCTGTGGCTGCCCCATCCCTGGCAGTGTTGAAGGGCAGGGTGGATGGGGCTTGGGGCAGACTCGGGTGGGGGGAGGTGTCCCTGCCCATGCAGGGGGTTGGATCTAGATGACTTTGAAGTTCCCTTCCAACCCAAACCATTCCATGAAGTGCTCAAAACCAAGAAGCACTAGTTTGTGCCCTGAACTTCAGTAGCCCTGTTCCTCATGCTGCCTGGGATAACTGGCCAGCACAGGCAGACCTGTGATTTCTGTCAGCTGCTGGAGGGCTCCACTCTCAGAATTTATTCACTCCTGAGCACCTTTGCTGTGTTCCACTTCAAGTTCTGCCATTGGGATCCCACACTGACCATGTGATGCAGCCAAATATCCATCTTCTTGTCATTCCCCAGCACAGCAGGGTCAATAATTAAAGTCCTTTATTCTTATCCCTGACATAGCCCAATAGTGGAAGTAATTGGAGGCTCCCACAGGCCACATGGAAGTCTGAAATTGTTGGTGGTTCCATTAATTTTCTTCATATGTCATTAAGACAGGTGCAGAATCAGCCTAATTAAGCTTAGAGGTTCAGATAAAGGAAGGAGCTGATTTTTATTTTTTTCTCCTATAGAAAGGAATTCATTACCAGCAGCATCTGCCTGATGGGTTTGGTGGGGAGAGAAGAAAAGAGAGAGGTGAAAAATGCTGGGTAATTGCAAAGTGCTTACTAAGGACTGAAGGGAAAGAAGCTGAACCCAGCCATGGCCAGGTCCCTCAGGTGGAATTCCCACTGGGGTGACAGGGCTGCTTGGGAGTTCCCAGCCAGTTTTCCTGCAGAGAGAGGGTAGGAAAGCAGCAACCTCCTGCAGCCCCAATGGACTGAAATGAGCCATAGGAGTCTGGAGAAGTCCCAGCTGCTGTTTTCCTTGGTGTTGAGCTGGGTTGCAGGTTCAGCCCTCTGATGTTCATGCCCAGCTACTTAAAAACCCAAAGTAAAGTGATGGGACTTTTCCTTTTGTCATGCACATCTCATCCAAGCGTTCTGCAGACCCACTTAGTTTTTAAAGATCCCCTTTTCTCTCCTCCCATTGCAGGAAGGAAGGGAAAGACCACTGAATATCCCAAAGTTTCACCCAAAAGGTCCATTTCCAGGTCTGGTTTTTGTGGCATGAGAGGACTTAAAGTGCAATCTGAGAGGAAAATCCAGGCATCCTGATTTTCCCTCTGCTCAAACTACTCATAGATGAAGATTTGTCTTGCTCTTGGGATCTATGTGTCTCTAAAGCAGGACTGTAGATGCTCCAGCCTGATATTTAAGGACATTTTTGTACCTTTAGTACATATATAAATGTGATTTCACTGTGGAAGATGATGCTCTTTCAGCTGAAATGATCTCTTTAAGGGCATTTTTCTGTCTCCCTTTTATTCCTCCCCACCTCCTGTCTGCAGTTCTTACTCATTTTCAGGGCTCCTTGGGAAAGTTATGAAATAGAGTCTTGCTCAGACTCCACCTTGAAGACAGCCAGGTAGTGCAGATTGTGTCTCTTACCCTTCCTGCCTCCCCCTTCTTTCTTAAGTTTCATCACTTTGGTGGATAGAAAATCTCTCCACCTAAATATATTCATGGAAACCTTGCATTTCTTTATTCTCCCTTAAATATAACCATGTCTCCTTGAAATTATATTTTGGTTTTACCACCTGTGTAGTTTGGGATTTTTATTTTTGTAATATATATATATATATATTTTCACATCCTGTTTCCTTATTTGGTCCTTTTAGGTGGAATGCAATGGTTTGGGGTTTTTTTCTTGGGTTGAGTGGGCTGTGCTGAGTCTGAATGCAATGAAGTGGGCAGGATTTGGACCAGGATAAAAAAAGGGAATGGGGGAAAAATATGTTCTCAGTTGGGAAATCTTCTTGTGGAGGCAAATCTTCTTGTGGAGGCAAATCTTCTGCTCTCCTGCTTCTCAATACTCCATGGACCAGGCACCAGCAATTTAGTTTGGGTAAATTCAAAGCCCTGGGATAAGTCCAGGTTCTAAGAAGTAACAAGGAGACTTTCTCCCAAGCCTGTGTGGACACCCAGGCAGACTGAGCCAGACCTTCCCTGCCTCTTCCTTTCCCTTCCTACTTCTGGCATGGAAGAAACAGGATGAAGGCCAAGTCAGGGCAAGCTGGAAATGAGAGCTTTAAGGCTCCTGTAAAAGCTGGTCAGCTCCAACTTGAAAGGGAAATAACTGAATGAAGCTGTTCCAGGGAATAACTCCACTTTTTACCAAGAATTCCCTTCAGGGCAGGGCAGGGTCTCAGTTTAAAATACTAGTTGTTTGCTTTCACTTACAAGTTGAAGGATGCAGAGAGCCAGTTTTAAGTCCTTTCTTACCTGTCAATTTTTAAGAAGGACAAAGCAGACTCAGCCTGTTTGTCCTGGAGGAGATTCCCTGCCCCTCTGTCATTAGAGATGGCAAAACATGGTCCTTGCAGCACAGGCAGGAGGTCTCCAGGTTGTTGGAGGGCTCTGCCATCCTCTAGTGCACTCTTCTTTGTCCACAGAAACAGAACTAACTCTAACCAGCTGCCTTCATGTGAGCAAGTCACTGTATGAACCAAAGCTTTCCAAAAACATGTTGCCATGCAAAGGGTTAGTGGGTTTTGATTGATGGATGTGCTGGAGCAGCTCTCCCTGATCCCAGTTCCTGGGGGAGCAGGTCCTCCCATCTCTCTGTTAGTTCAAAGCTCTTGTGTGTGTGGCAGTGACAGCCCTGAAAGAACAGCAGCAGCATCTCTCTTAACAGCCTGGTCACCACAGGAGAGAACTATAGGATGCTTTCATATGAGTTCTTAATTAATGAGCCCATACAGAGAAGCAGCAAGTTAAAGTGACTTCCCTGGCACTTTGTCTGAGGCTGTGAAGTCCCATGAAACTCCCTCAAAATCCAGTGATTCGATGGGAATTCTTCTCTTTCTCTTTTGGTGGAGAGTTTTTCAAGACCTAGTTGATACAAAATCCTTAGCATTGAGAGCTTCATGGTCTGTGTTATGTCCTCAAAGCAGAATATTCTTCTGACCTTAAGGAGTGACCAGGATACCTCCCTGCCACCCCATGGAGGTGGGTGATCATAGAATGGTTTGGGTTGGAAGGGAGCTGAAAGATCATCCAGATCCAACCCCCTGCATGGGCAGGGACACCTCCCACCAGCCCAGGCTGCTCCAAGCCCCATCCAACCTGCCCTTCAACACTGCCAGGGATGGGGCAGCCACAGCTTCCCTGGGCAACCTGGGCCAGGCTCTCACCACCCTCACACTCCACAATTCCCTCCTCATCTCTCACCTCAGTCTCCCTTCCTACAGTTTTAATCCATTTCCCTTTGCCAGTGCCCACCAGTAGGGACCAGGAGTGGGACAGATGGATGTTTGTCTTTTCCAGAAGAGCTGCTCTTGCTGTTGGCTGTTGATGACATTAGCACAACTAGTCAACACTAACCTCTGCACAGATAAACACCTTGCTCAAGCAGTTGTCTGAGGAAAAAAGCAACAACTGAAGTGTTGCTAAATGCTTTTATTCCCTTCCTCTTAGTTGTTGGAATATTCTTGTCAACTGCAAGAATGAGGAAGGGGGGGGGAAAGTTTAATTTGTGCTAAAATAACATTCACATCTGGGTCTTGGTATATCAGGAAGATAGATAGGGTTCTGTCACTTAACTGTAAGGCTGATTTTTTTCTTTCAAGAGTGGAATTGAGGATGCTTTCTTCTCCATCACCAGGCTCATGTTGATGGCTACTGTACTTTTTCAGCAGCAAAAACCAAGTGCTGCAGTTTGTGAGGACAGAGAGTATGTAATTCCCAATAAATCCCTCTGAAATGAAAGTGAGTCTTTGGGCCAGCTCTTCTGAGCTTCACACCAAGTCTCTTGTGCTTAATATACAGCCTAAAGTATGAGTGGCTATCTCCTTTAAACCTTTTATTCTAACAAGCTAAATATGCATATTCTGTCTCTGTGAACGCATTCCCTCTTTCAGGCCAATCCTAAATTCTCTGCCTCTCTAATATCTCATGCTCACGAGTTCCACTGCATGTAAAAAGAGTATTTCCTTTTATCAGTTTTCAATGAGTAGCCTTTTACTTTAATTGGATTCCTGTATTATCAAAAGTAAAACTAGGAGCCCCCAGCTGCCCTTCTCTGTTCCATTTATTACCTGACATGCCTCCATCACGTCACCTTTTATTCATCTCCTCCCCAAACTAATAGAGTCTTAATATTTTTAATCTCTTTTAATAAAGAAGACTTTGCTGTCTTCACATCATTTTCCACATGGATCCTCAGCACAGCCCTGATGTCCAAAGCAAGCTGTTAACATTGAAAGCTGTGGCAATCACCTAATTAAAACCCTAGTGATGTGATGAGTTATTCCAGCTCTCTGGATCATTAGGATGACTTAGATGGTATTTCTGCTAGTCCTACAAGCCAGAACACTCAATCTTATTAATGAGCATCTCCTCAATTGAAATCAATGATGCGTGGCATTACCTGACAGAAATGAAGATTTGAGAGTGACCTATGGCCACAGATCAGCTCCTAGTGAGCTATCACATCTATACAGGTGCTTATGGATTGGAAATAAAAGCCTAAATACAACTTTGCTCCAGTGATTCCAAAGAATAACACTAGCCCACTGTGTTAGCACAGCCTAAAGGTCAAGCTTAATCTATCCCAAAACATTCCTACCTTTGCTGGGTGCCTTGCTCTCATTTCCAAAGGAATAAATCCACCTGCCCTTTCTTTTCCCCATCTCCAAATTCTTAATGGTACCAGCAAACGATTTATGGGACAAATTTATGACTGGGTTTATTTTTTTGGCAGGAGGGTTCTTGTCACTCTGCCTCCAAGCAGCACTTGAGGTGCTCCCTGCTCTCTCCTGCTGCTCCTAGTGGTGCTGTGGTAGATTTGCTTCTGGTTTAGACTGAATTATCCTGTCCTTGATGCACATTTCAGGCTGGATGAACCCACTCGATGGAGTTGCTCCAAATCCAACCATCCCCATTAAAGTCAGTGGAGTTATTCCAGGTTTCTAATGAGATAAATGGTATTCAAGCCTGGCTGTTTTCCCAGAGAAACAGCCTTAGAGGATCGAGCCATTGGGTTATCAGAGTGGTATCTACATCCCATAATAAATGGCTCCAGATGCTAGAGAGCAAGTAACCAGTGGATAATTAGAAGAACTATTTTCTCATAGGGAAAGCTTCTTCCTAACATCCGTGAGAGGCTGGCCAGAGCATTGGAACAGAAAGGTTTATATTCTGTTTAAAAGCAAGCACAGGAGCTGATTACTGAGCTCTACCCTTTGTCTTTAAGTCATCTTCCCTGAGACTCAGTGCTAATTGCATTGCATGTAATTGTCTTGTGTTTTTATTTGTAATCCTTTTTTTCCCCACCGATCAATAGAGTAATTCAGATAAAAGATTAGGAATTGGATCCTGAGCTACAGAAGATTTATCTTTATCTATTGATTTCTGTGGCATCCCCACTTGGCTTCAGCAAATGAAACTCTTGTCCACGATATGAAAAAATGTACTAATAAGAAATGGAATAAATGGAAAGAGTAGGTATTGCACAGTGGATTTAAATACCAGTTAATACATATTTGTGTGGCCTTTCTGATCCAAACAGGAACTGTTGCACTGTAGGAGCAATCAGCTTCTGGCAACCCCTCAAAACCCCAGAGTACTACAGCAAAAACAGCCCTCAGGACTATTCAAGGCTCTTAATCATCTGACCATGGGCATAACTAGAAGTATATGGGTGTGAAAATGGTGTGTGGCTAGAGATAATGTACAGATCATTATTAGATCCCCAATGAAACACCAGGAGACAGCCCTTATTGCTGTGGTCACTAATTGCATATAAGTTGTTTGCATCAATCATCTCCCTTTACATCCAGCTGGGGCCAGTTGGTAGCTATTTACAAGGAGATGGAGGGAAGAAGAGGAAAACAGGTGACTGAGAAAGCCTGTGATTGCTTTGCTTGGCACCACAAAAGGCACAGTTTGCTTATGTGCTTGTTTCATCCATGACTCCTCAGCTCTGGCATGGGGATTTATTCATCTCCTCCCCAGGACCCTGTCCTCACTCATGCATACCAATCTATGCTGACTGAAAGGCCTTGAATCAATGCTTGCACACATGCCTAATATCTGCTCCAGCTTTCCAGGAATGCTCCTGACATGGCAGTCATTTCATGCAAGGAACCAACAGGAATTAATGGCAGAGCTTTGATCTGAATCCTGCCCCAGGTGTCCTCCCTCCTGAGGTGTGAGCAGGCACACATTCCTAGGCTTTGCTGGAATATAGCAGCACATACACACACAGTGCAGGAGCCTGATTTTACATTCACCATGAATGTAAAGTTCCCAGGCTGATTCCCAACCTGGAATCAGGTTTTTGTACTGCCACAGGTTACAGATGTGGCCTTGGTCATGTCATCTAATGTCAGGGGGAGTTGTTTCCCAGTGATAACACAAGGGCCTGTTTCCTTTAAGATAATTTAAGCTCCTTAAGAAAAAGGGTGTTTTTGTTACCCATTTGTAATGTGCTGCAGTGTAAAGAGGTCATGGTCATAGCTGGGAATGAAAACATGCCCTGATCCTTATGTTTGCTTGAAGTCTTCTGCCCACTGGGGTCCCAAAGCTGCTCTCTCAGAGCACAAGGACCTTTCCCAGTTGTGGAGTTGGATACTGAAATGCTTTCTGGTCCCTTTGGCTCCTTCTCCCCCGTTGAAAGCACCACAAAAGAATTATTATGTTGTGATTTTAACAAGAAACTGAAAATTCCCTCTTTATTGCCTTTGAAATGAACCTTATCATTTTTCCCCTGTTAGTGACACTGTTCAGTTCTCTCCCTGTCCAAGTGTGAAGAGCAGGAGGGCAGTCAGTGCCAGGAAGGATTTATTGCCCTGTCTCTGTGAGCCACCAGGCACCTGCCTGCAATCTTCTGTCATCTAGGACTGGTACCCCCCACTTGCCAGACCCAACAGCAGCTTGGCATGTCTTGCTGTTGCCTTCCCACTTGCTCTGTCACATCCCTTGGCTCAGCCCAGTGCTGATCTGCACAGCCTGTTGGGGTTGAGTCCTCAGAGCTTTGCTTGCTTCTTTCACCTAGAAAATACCTCATGAAGCTGCAAGTGAGACATGGAACACTCAGTTCATTGCTGTATTCACCTCTCTGGTTGCTGAATTACAGAATTAGGAAAGCATTTCATACTTCTTTGCTGTAGAATGGGTTCCTCTTTCATATCCACTTGCACATCTCTGAGACAGTCTCACTGCTCTTATGAACAGAACAAGCATCAGATGAACACACCACCTGGACATGATCAATGTCAATTTTCAGCTTATGCAAATCCAACAGGACTGTGGATTAGAAGCAATCATCTGGCTCATCAGATATAGTCCCCTGCAAATTTGTAGCCCCATAATAGATGTGTCCACAAGCATCTGGAAAATCTCCTCTCTACTCATGAATCTTGGAGAGGTTTCCCTAGGATACATACATGTCAGGATCATGCAGTTAAAACAAGATCAAAAGTTCCCAAGGTGAAGTGACCTTGAGGGAAGGAAAAAAAAAAGCCACATAAAGGACATGACCAAAAATTTCCTGTTGCTGGAATAGGAAGGAATTTGTCAGGCAATAAATACTGCTGTGGGTTGGACATGTCAGTTGGACATGAACTGGACTCTATGGGTCCAGTGAGAGGACAAAGGGGAGATTGAGGTGAGAGATGAGGAGGGAATTGTGGAGTGTGAGGGTGGTGAGAGCCTGGCCCAGGTTGCCCAGGGAAGCTGTGGCTGCCCCATCCCTGGCAGTGTTGAAGGGCAGGTTGGATGGGGCTTGGAGCAGCCTGGGCTGGTGGGAGGTGTCCCTGCCCATGCAGGGGGGTGGATCTAGGTGATCTTTCATTTCCTTTCCAACCCAAACCACTTTATGAGTCTATTTCTTGCCTTTCTCTGATGCCTTGATGACCAGTCCTTCCTGGGCATGCAGCACCAGGCTGGCTGGAAGCAGAAGTGTTGTGGCACTCAGCAAACTGCAGCTGCTGAGGAATGTAGAGGTGATTCCTGCAGCTCTGGCTGCCTCCACCTTGACTTTTCTCCTCCTTCCCTACGTGCTGCTCTTCTGCCTACACACTACACCAGCACCATTGAGTTTAGAGGCAGATAATTGGCCCCTTCCTTAGTCTCTGGTGGGTTGTGTGGTTGTGATGCATGAGCTGAGAAACCCTGGGAGCTGTGTGTGCTGTCAGGCTGGTGGCTCCATCCGTGGAAGGCACAGTGGGAAGGGTGGCAGCAGCCTGTGTCCCTGCAGTCTGGAGGTTAACAGCATGATTAAAATATTAAGAAAGCAAGTGTCATCGAAGTGAAATCTTGTGCCCCTGCCAGCATAAATTGCTGTGCAGCTCCCAGCATTATCTGACAGGTTCCTCCAGAGATCACAGTCCCCATCTCTGCAGGGGAAGTCACTCTCCAGGATAACAGCCCAAGCCAGGCAGGCTCATTTGCAGCTCCCTCTGCCTGGCTCTGCTGGAGCTCACTTGGCAGCTGTGGGGCAAGACCTGAGAGAGGGGAGATATCTCCATTCTGGTGTCAGAGGTGTGCAGGTCTGGCCCTGCCCCACAGACCATCCCTTCTGCCATCAGCTCTCTGCTCTGGATCCCTCTGGAGAAAAGAGAGAGCCCAGGCAGCTGGGTGACAATCCCTGCCTGTCTCCCTGGTACACCTCTGCCAGGTTAAAGCTCTCCTGTCCCCAGAAAGCTGAAGAGGCTTTCTGAACCACAAAGGATGACATCCTGACCCAGATCCTCCTCTCCTCCACTCAGCCTTTACAGACAGGTGTGAAATCACCACTTCCTTGGTTATTCACACATCCTTTCTCCTTGTCACAGCAGTTTAAGTGTTAATCTGGATTAGTCCCCAAAGCTTTGAGGAGGCAGGGATTTAAGGGGGGGGAAGAAAGGAGGGAAGATCAGAATATAGAGTTTTGGGGCCCATTCATACTTCAGTACCATCAGAGTTGTTGATGATGTTCTAATGGGATTTCTGCTGTAAATGAGATAAATACTTTGCTTGTGCAGTGGTTTTGTTTAGGAGCTGCAGGTGTAGTTCAGTCCCTTTGGTGCAGAGAGAGGAATAAGGACTGAGCAGAAAGCCTGTCTTCTTCTCAGACAGTTTAATTTAAACATTCCAGGAGATAAAGAGTGAACACAGAAACAAGGCAGGAGGAAGGGTAGTTTATCATGATGGGCTACAGAGGGAGGGCCCTGGTAAAGATATTTGTTCACAGGTTTCTTTGCAAGGCTGTTTTCAGGAGAGCTCTGAAAGGAAACTAAGACTTAGCTCTGTCTGCAGGTTGCTTTTCTGGACCACAAGAAAGCTCCAAAATGCCAAACAAATGCTAAAATGAGCAGCAAGGACTTGGCAGCCCCATGTCTTGGGAAGACAGATCAATAACTCAGCAGCCAAGAGGTAGAGGGAGGACAGGAAATGAGTAAACCAAACCAGCTGCTTGTGTCAGCCTGGCTGGGGGGCCAACTTGACACAAACACTCCTGGTTTAATCTGTAATTAAAATTGCAACTGAAAGCAGGACTTGTGGAGGATGGATGGATCCTGCAGTGATCATCACACCTCTTTGGAACCAGCAGATTCAGTGCTTGTCAATCTCTGCCAGTGTTGCCATCTCACCAGCACACAAAACACTACAAGCAGCTTGTTTCTTCCAAACCCAGGGATCTGGCCAAGTGGCAGGGCTGGTGGGGCTGAGCAGAGGTGTGGCCAGCCAGAAGGGCATGGAGCCCAAGCAGGTGCTTGGAGGAGCTGGATAGAGGTGGAGATAATGCCAGCACAGCCAAGCTCCTGTTCCTGGGATGCCTGCTGATCTCACCTGGCTTAAGCTGGAGGCAAATCAAGCCTAGAGTTTCTTGAAGCATTGCTGAGGTCCAGATCCCATGGAAAAGGCCTTGGCTGAGCAGTGGGAAATGGGACTGGCTGGAGGGTGAAGTGGGGAAGGAGCAGGGCTGCTTATCTTGCTTGTTAGTAAGACTTTTATCAAGTGGTCAGAGGGAGGAGAGGTGTGTTTCTGAGCTTAGTCTTGGCTTTTTATTTGCTGGCCAACATTGCTCTGGCTAGCTGGACTCTTCTGCTGATCTTTTCCCTCCTTCTTGCAGTGATTTCCCTCTTTCTTTCCTTCTACATACATCACAGAAAATAAAGACAACAAAACGACTGGGAAGGTGCTCATTTGGTCCCTGTGCAGATTTTTGAGGAGGGAAAGAACACAAGGTGTGTGATCCTAGGGAGAGGGACACCCAGAGCAGGGTAGGGCAGGAAGGGCTCAGCTGCTTTCCCTGCAGTCCCAAGTCCCAGTGCAACATGAAATGAAGCCCAGGAGTTTCTGGAGAAGCTGGAGGATCCAAACAGGAATCCCAAGTGGTGCAGTTCTTCTTACTGCAATAGGAAGGGGTGACCACTGACCCTGAGGTGGGCAAGGGCTGGTGTTTCACTGGGGTCTAATTCCAGGGGCTTTTCTCCTCTGCCCTCCCTTGCTTCCAGCTGCAGTCCCAGTTTAATGAGCTGTGTCTCAGTGCCTGGGTACCCCTTCCTATCTGAAAATGTCTAATTGGATGTGAATAGCACTGTATGAGCTCTCCTGGTTGGATCAAAAGGCCCTTGCATGCCTCTCCCACAGCCCATCTCCATGGAAGGGTTTTGTTATCGTGCTCATAAGCAACAAACACAGACAAGAAATTTGCATATAAATAACCTGCCAGCACAGAAAGGCAGCAAGAGGCATCTGGAAGCTACTTCTTTTATTACTCCAAAATGAAGTAAGGTACAAACAGGCCAGTACCATGGGCAGCCTCTGCTGCATCCCAGTTTGATCCCAGCAGCCACCCTGACCCCATAAACCCGAGTGTATAGACCAGGAGTTTATGGACAGTTGGTTGTGGTTTCCCAGTGAGAGGGTGGGAGCACAGGAGAAGTCAATATCCCTCCTCAAGGGGCAAGAAGCATCAGGGTTACCAGCTAAAAGGGAGTATTGGTGCTGGAACAGGCTGGTAAGGAATCAAAGGGGAGATATAAAACATTTTTGCAAGGCTTTCTTCATTTCACACTCTCCCCCCTTCCTTGTCAGTAAGGATAATGAACCAGAAGCAATTAATATCATGTCAGCCAGGGGCTGGAGTGCAGGTCCCAGAAGGAAGAAATAAAACCCAGGCTAATCTGGCTAAAGGTTCAGACACATTCCTGCCTGGGTTTAACATGTGTGTGCTCACACAAGAATCCATCACCAAAACAGAAGCCTTACAAGAGGATGGGATGATCTGCTGAAGTGCAGAGGGAATTGCCTGCAGCCAGGAGAGGGCTGGAGCAGGGAGTGCAGCATCCTGCTGTGTCCTGAGCAGGGCTTGGGCTGAGCCAGGCTAGGAGTTGGCTTCAGGAGACACATCAGACAGCAGAAGTGTCCCTTTCTCTCTGCTGGTTTAAAAAGCAGCCAGGTGAGGTTGCTGGATGATTAGAACACACACCCCTCTGTGCCAGAGGTATTTCCACTGCCAGAGCTGAACCTGGCCTTTGGAGTTTCTAATGGTAATGAAGGGCCAAGCCAAGTGCTCCTGTTCAGCTGGGCAGCTCTCCCTGTTCCTGAAAAAAATCTGAGTCCAGCCCTTCTGAAATGGCACTGGTTTCCCAGCTATGCTAGGAGCCTTCATCCTCTGAGAGGACAGTTAGATGCAGGGAGGTGAGGGGACTTGGCCAGTCATGGTCATGTCCTGGAAGAGTGTCCAGGCTTTCTCAGCCCATGGGTGGCTCACAGAGTCCCCAGAGCAGGAGCAGCTTTCACCTGGTTCAAGCCCTGTGACCTCTGGCAGAGCTTGTGGTCCCAAAGCCATTTGTTAATGCTAGTCAAAAGGGGTGAAAGTCAAACAGGAAAGGAGATGTAGAGAAAGCCAATATGTTAACTAACCTTCAAGGTTGTTCTTGAGCACTTCTTGCTGTTATCCAGATGGGACTCGTTCCAAGTGGATGTTTGTGTAATTCCTGAGGGGCATTAGCAGCTTTAGATCAGCATTTTAATCTTCATTCAATTTCTATTTTCTGTGGCCTCTGGGGACCATCTCAGAGCTTTTAGGAGAAACAGTAATGGGAGATTTAAAAAAGAAAACAAAGGCTGGAGGGACTGGTTGTGCAGCCTGGGAGATGCTCACCCCCAAAAGGGGAACTTTTCAGGGAAGTTTTCTCAGCAGGGCAGCTGGGAGCTGCCATCAGAGCCATGATCAGGCTGGAAGAACCTGCTTAGCAACCCCAAGTGCAGGCACAGCTCCATCTGAGACCACCCCCCCTGCCAGCTCCTGCATTCTGCAGCTCTCCAGGAAGAAAACCTTCACAAGCAAACCCCAGGTTTTTCCCCATTTGGCAGGAAATGAGTCATCCCACACAGAGTGTCTCCAAATATCAGAGCAGGGCTCATCCAGGTAGGGCTGTGGGAGCACTGGGAAATCACTCAGTGTGGGGAAGTGGCTTTCAAGACCTCAGATCCTCATCCTTGTTCTGTTTGTTTCAAGCCTGTTCAAGTGGGAGGAGATGCTTGTGCTTGGTGCTCAGCAGGGCTGATAATCCTTGACAGTCCCTGCAGCAGGGCTGTCCTGGGACAGCACCACCTGGATTCTGCTCTGTCCACAGCCCCTGGTGGAGCAGGTAAGGGCTGGGTTTGATAATCTCCAGCCTTCAGGTCATTAGGGAGCCAAACATTGCCTGACAGCCTGGGCAGCACTTCCCTGGGGTTCAACAGGCCACTCAGCTTCAGGTATGGTTTTCAAACTGCCTGAAGAGCAGATACTTAAGTTAAAGGGTCTCCCTCAAGTATTTGGCCTTAATAGAATGTTGCCTTTGTCAGGCAATGCCCAAGGATTCTATTCTATTTCTATTATACACAGGGCAGGGGGAAATGGATATAAAATGACAGGAGAACACAACAAAGCCAAAAATAAGCTCCTGTCCTTCCTTTTGTTCTGTTGCTTTGGCTGTGTGGTTTTACAGTGGCTGATGTTTTCTCGTGGGCATAATCACATTGATCACCCTAATATTGTTCTGTAGGGTTAGCAGTGCTGTTCTGAGGGCTGGGAAAACACAAGCAGAAAAAAAGGATCTGCTGGATCAGGGGTCACTGAAGAGAAGGGTCTCATAAATAAAAACACAGGCCTGTGTGTTAATTTGGCTTGTTATCTGGGGGGAGGAGGGGCTGATGGAAGGAAAAACACTTTTACAAGGGCAGGGAGGGAGAGGACAAGGGGGAAGGGATGGAAACTGGAAGAGGGAGATGGAGGTGAGACATGAGGAGGGAATTGTGGAGTGTGAGGGTGGTGAGAGCCTGGCCCAGGCTGCCCAGGGAAGCTGTGGCTGCCCCATCCCTGGCAGTGTTGAAGGGCAGGTTGGATGGGGCTTGGAGCAGCCTGGGCTGGTGGGAGGTGTCCCTGCCCATGCAGGGGGTTGGATCTGGATCATCTTTCAGGTCCCTTCCAACCCAAACTGGTCTATAAATGCTGCTCATGTTGAGGCATCAATTTGATTCCCTTCCATTTCCCCACCTTTGTTCCCTTTCTGGTGTGCCAGCCTTCAGCTTCCTGGATCTAAATTTCAGCACAGTCTTAGTCCCCACCCTGGTACTTCTGTTCCACCAGGGAATTTCCTCATCAGCATTGTAAAATGCCTCATTAGGGAGGCAGCAGGCAGGGCAGGCTTTGCTGAGACACAACCTGGGGCTGCCATATCAGCTTTTCTCTTTGCTTTTCCTCAACTCAGATGTGCCACTTTCATCAGTGATATTTTGCTGGAATTGCCCTAGTTTATTCATCTTCCAGATTTGGGGGATTTGTACCAATACCCATTGCCCTGCATGACCTAAATGCAGTCTGTCCTGTCTCCCCAGCACAGAAAGGCTCCCAAGACCCATGCTAAGAGGTACTTACCAGTTTTCTCTGCCCCATGCAGTTGCTTTATTTGCAAATCTGTCAGACACCAAGCTCAGAATTTCAAACACCCTTTTGCATGTAAAGAAATTGTTCAAATTGCCACCTATAGATGCATTAAAAGAGAAAGCTTGACCTGTTTGTGTGTTGGGAGTAAATATTTCCCTTAGGAGCTTCCAGCAAAGCTTTGTCCAATTTTCTCCTTCAGTCTTGGTGCTGGACTGAAAGAGATGATTTTGTCAGGTTTCACTTTCTTGATTTTTCTTTTCTGAAAGCTTCACCTCTGCAAATCATGTGTTGATCTTGAAAATCAAGAAGAAAAACTCTCTAGCTCCCCCCTTCCCCTCCCATTAAAAATTCTAAAAGCTCCGTAGCCTCAGAGCACAGCCTTTCTGAAGACATGAAAAAGAATTGCTGATTTATTTATTATTTATAGAACTCATTATATTTTAACTCCAGGGGGTGGCAAGTGTAGTTGAGACTCCTTCAAACAACTTGTGGGCCCTCCAGTGGTGCTCACCATGTTTCTGTGCCAAAGAAGGCAGCAAAAAGCAGCCCAGGGAGCAACATGAACCAAGGACAGGGTTGGGGTTTTTTTTGACAGTGTGGTCTGAGAGCAGAGTAAAAGAGCCAGTTTGGGCAGGACAGCTCAGGTGGGTTCTGTAATGGGGTTCAGTGAGATAGGAGCACTGGGAGCTGGCACCAGAGCCACAGGATTGTTGCCCAGCACAGGACCAGTGGATGAAGGATTGCAGGAAGCTCAAGGATTTCCTCTAGGCGTGCAAGGAGGGTGCTCTGAGATGCTCCATCTCCTTCCACCCTCACCCTGCTCCTCTGCACAGTCCATTAAGCTCAGCAATGTGCAAATGGGGCTCAGATGGCAAATGGGCCCTGCAGAGCAGGAGTTTGCCAGCGTGGAAGAGGCTGAGAAATGGCCTCACCACGTGTGAGCAGGGGGGTGAGGGGGGGATTTGGAAACGCACTTGGATTTCTTCTTGTGTTTCTCATCCCGTGGTCACTGAACATCCCTGTGGGTCAGACTGGAGAGGTGCTGGGCAAAAGGGAGTGGGCAGAGAGAAATCCAGGCAGACCTTGGGTCCAGGACTGGAAAATGAATGGGACTCAGAGGCCTGTGAGTGCCAAGTGTTCAGAGATGCAGATATAGATGGATATATGGACATCTTTTTTCCTTACGTCTTTACACCTTTTTTCCTTCAATTGTTTCCCTTTTAATTCAGTTTGCTGTGACTCTGGAGATGAAATGACAGCCTCATCTTAAAGCAGCTCCAGCCCTGCACAGTTCCCAGCCTTTCTCATGGCCACCTTGCAGTGCCTTTCCCCTCCCCTGGCCCTATCTTGTGGCCCAATTCCAACGCTCCCCACATGACACTAAAGGTGTTTTCCAAAGCTGGAAATTCAATCCTGCCCCTGAAATGGGTGCTCATGAGGCTCAGTGGTGGCATGTTCATTACCCAGCTGAGGAGCTGGTAGGACTCCAGCAAATGAAAACAACAAACCTGTGAAGCACAAGTGCAGTGCTGGAGGTTTGCAAGTTCCTTAGTCCTGGTGCTTTAAAGTCCCCAGAAAGGCCCTTTGGAAAGAGGCACCACGGAGAGAGGAACCTTCCTGTCAGTGAAGCTCCTGATCCTGGCTAACAGAGCCACTGTATCCAACACTGGGAACTTGCCACCCACTTCTGGAGAGTGGATGTGGGAGAAAAACACACAAGCAGAAGAATCAAAGGGCTGAGACGTGGCTAGGAAGGTGGAAGGTTGGCTGGCCATGGGGCAGAGCTGTGCACAGGGACCAAGATTTCCTGCCTTCTGGCTGTCTCCACTTCCAGGAAAACCTGCTGTCACTTTAAAGCAGCTGAAGGGGAAGACGTTTTGGAACTCCCATGGCTTATTCCTGCCTCCCCCAGCTAGATTAGTGTCACACCTGGGGGAGGGACATGACATGATTCAGTTGGTTTTCACCTCTTCTTTTCTTCTGTCCTGCTGATGGAGCAAGGACAGAGGAACTCATAAATAAAGCCATGAGTTTAAGTCAGGACTGAAATCATATTTGAAAGGATTTGCTCTCTATTTCATTTGTTGTTCAATGTATTTTTATTAACAAGTCTATTCAATCAGAATTGCAACTCTCTGCCTCTCGTGCCTGGAAGGAGCTTTTCTTGATGTAATTTGTCAGTTCGATTCCTTCCTGGTCATGCTCCTGCTTTTTCTCAGCACATTCTGAATCCCTTTTTTCATCAAAAGCAGACACTTCCCATTGTTGGGGCACGAGGACACTTCAGTCATCATTTTTGTCCCAGACATGCAGATACAGACACACATCTCCCTCTTTTTTCTTTGGTGTTTTTTTTTCCTCTTCTAATTCAGTTTGCTCTGACTCCCTGACAACATAAGGCATGAAATTACAGTTCCATCAGCTGCTTCACAGAAATGGTTTGGGAGCCTTGTCTGTGTGGGTAATTTCCTGGTGCTGCAGCAACACTGGCAGCAGGAGGAGGCACTGGTGGGTTTGATTTTCTCACCCAGCCAGTAAGAACTGGGGGAATATGGGCTGGTCAAGAAATATCCCCTTTCTGCTCCTTGATATGTAGAGGGAAGGAGACCAGCCTGGCTTTGTGAAGCACCCATCTTCATGTAAAAAGTTAGTAAGATAGAATGGGAGCTGACCTGAAAAAATGAGCTTGATTTTAGGGGTAATGAATGGAATTTCAGTTGGTGTTTGGAGCTACAGGTTAAGGGGGGGAAGCCCAAACAAGGTGAGTGCTGCTCTTCCTTACTCTGCAAGAGTCATGGAATGATTTGGGCTGAAAGGGACCTGAAAGATCATCTAGATCCAGCCCCCTGCATGGGCAGGGACACCTCCCACCAGCCCAGGCTGCTCCAAGCCCCATCCAACCTGCCCTTCAACACTGCCAGGGATGGGGCAGCCACAGCTTCCCTGGGCAACCTGGGCCAGGCTCTCACCACCCTCACACTCCACAATTCCCTCCTCATCTCTCACCTCAATCTCCCTCTTCCAGTTTTCATCCCTTCCCCCTTGTCCTCTCCCTCCCTGCCCTTGTCCCAAGCCCCTCCCCAGCTTTCCTGGAGCCCCTTCAGGCCCTGGGATGAGCACAGCATAAAGCCAAGATGCCCAAAACCTTGTTATCCTGTACTTAAATCCTCTCATTCCTAGGATCCTGTTTAGGCAGCAGGAAAACACTAGTACTGCGGCTGACAATGTAAATACAGACCTAAAGATACAGAAAGGAGACTGTGGCCTTGCTGATTTGATTTCCAACACAAGAGCTTCTACTCTTTCCTGCTTTTGGGGGGTGTTATGATGTCTGCAGACAGATGAGCTTTCAGAACTGGCAGTTTTCTGCTGATTGCCATTCCCTATCAAAACTTTGATTAAACTTTTTCAAAAGCCTCCTCGTTAGCATAATTTGAGTGGATTTATTCTGTGTCTCAGCAATGTATCTGATTATTTATGGGAGCTAATGGCCGACTACAATTAACTTTGATGAATGTAAAGCCTTCTGGAAGGAGGAGAAAAATATCCCCTCCCTTTGCTATGATTTATAAGGCAGGTTACTTCAGTTTGTGAGGACAAATAAGTAGACCTGGGTCATAAAACATCCAGGCTGGAGGCAATGGGAGAATCTTTGCATTACCCCAGAGAGGGGTGTAAATCAGTGCAGCTTCCCCAGGGCTCAAAGAATTGCACAGACTTGATGCAACCAGGGGTTCTGTGGTGTCAACTGTGCTTTAGCAGATGTCTTGGCCACCCTCACTTTGCAAATAGGTTCCTCCTCAGCTGAGTATTCAGTTCTCTTTGGTTTTGCTTCATCCTGCACCAAAGGCAGAAATGGGGTTATCCTGGAGCTCTCCAGGTGTCACAGACCCAGGGCATGAAACCAGTGGAACTGTTTGTCAGCAGAAGTGGATGTGGGATTCAGAGTGTGGTGGGATGGGGTGACTGGGAGCAGATATGTAAATACCAAGCTGGCTATTGTAAAAAGTATTGTTAGATATTTGGTCTGCAGGATTTCTTGCTTTGCTGCTGGGACTGTGAGGTTTATCCCTGTCATCTCTTAGGAAAGAAAAATAATACAATTACATGTGGGGTTGTCTGGTTTTGGTTTTTAAATATGCTAAAAAGGGAAGGGCAGGAAAGCATCTCTCAATTAACAGGAATAGGAGAGAAAGAAAGACAAGTTAAAAGGTCTGATCACTGTGCTCCTGGGTGTAAATAGTGTGAGTAGTGGATATCTGAAAGATAATAAATATAGATCCAGCAAGGGTGCAACACACCTCCTTCCTACAGAAGCTGTACAATGAGAGACTTATTGTATAGTTTATAATTCAATATATAATTTACATTTTATATTTTGGATTTTATATTTTATTTGTTAGAATTAGAAATGCCTGGCAGAGCAGTTTAGTAAGTGCTGCTTAAAAAAACCCAAAGGTGTAAGGGATATGAGACAAGGGGGTACATGTCCATGTCGGTCCTAACTCTGTGTGTCCAGATCCTCAGAACACTACAGCAATACAGTGTATCTTCTGGTGGAGACATGGAAAGACTTAAAACCTAGACCCCCCAGATGTTCTTTTTTGAACTTTGGCCCCTTAGGGATGTGCTGTGACCCAGGACAAAGCATCCTGCTCTGCAGCCCTGGGCTAAGGCCAGACAGGCTCTGAGCTGGGGATCTGGCCCTGGCATCAAGGTAAAGTGGGACTTGGGGCTTTAAAAGCTGTTGCAACAACAGCTCCAGGCAGGAACTCGTGTTCTATGGCAGGTAACAGGGTTTGCAACATACTGATTGGCCAAAATTAAGGAAACTGGTCTTACTGGTAATGCAATTGTCATTTAAGATCATCCAAACTTCCTGTGAAAAAGAAGTTGCCTGGAGGACAGTCTGGCCTTTGAGTAAAAGCTGAAGGAAATTACTGTGGTACCTCAGGGGAGACTCTAAAGAACTGATTTAAGGTCAGAATAGTTCTTAGTACAAATTGCCCTGTGTAATTTCTTTTCTCCCAAGTGCCAGCCTATCTCCACTCTCCAATCCCTGCATCTCCAGGAACCTTTCCTCCCATGATCTCTTTTCATCCTCCTTTCCTGAACTCTTGACACATCTGCTTTAAATAGAAAGCATCTTTCCCACTTGTTATGAAACACAGACTTCAAGTTATCCTTAAAGAGGAAACAGCCACTTGCACAAAAGTGAGTTTCCAGGTTGCTGGAGCTTCAACTCTCTCTTTTTGTCCCACCAAGGAACCTATTTCCAGACAGAAGAATTCTTAACAGCTGAACAGAAGCAAAATTAAAATTGCCCTGAAAGGAAAATAGAAAGAGAAAAGAGTCACACACTGAGCTGGAAAGTTGTTTGATCTGTCCCAAGACCATGTTTTCTCTCTGGCATAATTCTTACCAATTAAAATTCATGAAATTAAAAGGAGATTCCATACCAAAGCCACAAACCAGCTGTAATCATGTTGACCACTATGATGTTAGCTTTTTCCCTCTGAGCTTAGTCTGCTCAACTTGAACAGCATCTAATATTGGTAACCCCTCACCATGTTAAATGCAGAAGCTTCACTTGTGCTAGTTTGGTGCACAAAAGCTGGTTAGCAGCTGCCTGTCTTGGGGTTCTGTGTTCTTCACAACGTCTCTCAAAATCTGGTCACTTCTTCTCTCATCCCAGCTCCCATCCCTGCTCTGCAACTCCTTGGAGCTCTCTGATATTTGTCATTTCTCCTTGGGGAAGCTCATTTCTCACTAGGACCTCTGTGATGTGATCTTAAGAGTGTTTCTGGGACCTGGTCTTATCTTAGCCATGACAGCCAGAGAATTATTATTATTATTATTTTAATTCTACAAAGGAGCTTGTGAGACCCCAGCTGAGTGAGGTGGGCACAGGATGAAATCAAGGTGAGCAGACAGAATGGCAACCCCTGGGCCCTCATTTTGTTTGCCAAACACAGTCATGATGGCAACTGCATCACTTCTTACCCTCCTGCCACTGCACAGGCAGGGACCTGAATCTGGGTCAACTGTGACACAACTTCTCCATCTTTTCCAGTCTCAGGTTCCCCTGCTCTTTATAGGAGAAGGAAGAAACCCACAGACCCCTTTGTGTGACTCTGCCTCAGTGGCTTTTTCTTTCAACCATGTACAAATCTCACCAGCCTTTGGGCCAGACCCTTCTCAGTTTCATTTCCCCTCTGCTCTGGCTGCAACACGGGAGGTTTTTCCCTGTGGTTCAAGGCTGCTTCCTGTGGTCTGGGTGATCTCCAGGCTCAGTGCTGCCCTGGACAATTCACCCTGGTGCTAACTGGCTGCCAGCAGAGCCAGAAGAGCCACTTTTGTGGTGTTAACCACAGTGCTGTGCCCTCTCAGTTAGTAGGAGGCCTTGCCATTGCTTCCAGAGCTGATCTCTTGCCCCTGGGCAGCCAGGGCTCCAGGTCCATGAAATCCTGACTCTCTCCTGCCCATTGCTTTTGGGAGAACTGGGTGGCCAGGTCTGACCCCTGAGCTCTGCCTGTCGTTGGAACTGGTGCCTGCTAGAGGTGCAGGGATTCAGCTTCTCCCCCTTTGGGGAAGGCAGCATGAGCCTCCCAGGACACGTTGCCATTCCGTGCTGTAACTCAGGCTCTGCTCAATGTTTGACTGTGCCCAGCTGTGTCTGTATGCATTGAGATAAATCCTGTTAGGTGGCAGGAGCAGGGCTGCCTGCTGGTTAGCAAGAGGGCTTCTGTGATTTCCACTTGAGATGCAGTTGTCTTGGGGAGGAGCTTGGCAGCCTCCTTGCTGTAGCTGGGCTGTTATAGAAGGACCTGTCTGGGTGCTGGAATGGAGACCTGCCTGGAGCTGCTGCCTTCCCTGACACTGAGACAGGAGGGCAAAGGCTCAGAGCCTTGGTCACCCAGAGGGCACCAATGTGTGGCCCTCACATTTTGTTGGAGCAGAAGCTGAGCAGTTTCTGGGCATGGGTTTATGGTGACTCCTCCACCTTGTGTTTTAGTTGAGCAGAAGAAGAGAAATTTTTCCTCTCCACAAGTGTCTTAGGGACTCTGGGCTCTACCCCTCCCTTTGCCAGATTACTTATTGAAATTAATTGCTCCTTTAACAAATTACAACTCATTAGTGAAGCCACTGTGACTGTGTGGGCACTCTTTGCCCAGCTTATCTATGAAATGAGAAGATATGACCTTAAAAACCCTCCAATGATTATTAACATAACAGAACTGCCCATAACTCCATCAGCACACGACAAAAAGTGCTGCCCTATGTTCCTACCAGCTTTGAACTCCTACATGGCTGGTTCACTTTGGAATATCTTGGTGGATATCACTGCAAGCTGAGAAGTTTGAGCCCATGGTAACAGAGAAGGGTGCCCAGAATTGCTGTTTGGAGAGATGAGCTCTGCATTTTTATTTGTTCACAAAGAGATTTGTGACCTTGTTCATACATTTCATTAGCTTAAGTCAGTCTTCTCTCCTAGACCCTGTTGTGATTCTACATATTTCAGTGCAACTTGCAGCCTGAGATGTGATGGAAGTGAAGCATCCAGAGAGATTCAAATGGGGATTAATCATCTCTCTGGGTAATGAAAAGACAAATTTATTATGTTAGTTATGAAGGGCAAAAGTCCCTTATGCCTACTGAACATCAGAGTGTGCTGGGATGAGGTTTTTCTTCTTGATTATTTCCCTATATTTCCTGTGCAGCTGTTCTTTGAGTAGAAGCTAATGGATTTGGGAATATTCAGTCATTACATCTACCTGAAATTATTTTTCTTTAAAATATATATATATAAAAATAAATGTTTCAGCTAGGAAAATATTCCTGTTCTCATACTATCATTTTTTTCTTTCAGAAAATAATTTATTCTGGTCAGGTTCCTCTGCTTCTTTGATTCTGTCTATTATTCCATCTCTCCATCATGTCCTCAGCATTGCACATCAAATATTAACTTTATTAACCATGTTCTGTGTATCAGTGTCTGCACTGTTTTCCCATGGTGAGTTCATGCATCAATTCAAAAGGTGTGTTGCTGAAGTCCAGCCCCTCCCTACCCCCCAATACTGCCTTGACACCCCCCTCATTTTGATCAGGAGGTGACCTGTATGATCCTTGTCCCAGTAAATGAGCAGCACTGGAGCAAAAAGGGTGCAGGAAATCCCCATGTCCATCGTGTCTTCAACCTTGGTTGGCAAGGCCAAGGTTCCCAGTGATGCCTGGAGTCCCTTCAGGTGGAGCTGGGCTGTAATCCTGCATCCCCTGCACTAGCAGCACCTTTCATCTACCCAGTGGTTCTCAAATGTGAGATGTCTGCAAAACAGTTGTTCTCAAAGAGGTGTTTTTATAAGACCAGTTTGTACAAGTCCCTGTGCCACACACTCCTGGGCTAAGGGACAAGTGGATTCCAAATGGGATTAGGTGTGTTTGAGGAAAATAATCCTTTCCTGGCTGGAGATTAGACCTCAAGTTCCTGCCTTGCTACAAACTCCTTTTTTTGACCTTAAGCAAATCTCCCTTTCTCTGTGCTTCTCTTCTGGGTGGCTGTGAAATATGGATTCACATTTGCCATAAGTGTTGGCAAAACAAATACACCAGACATCCTGATGCTCAGCTGCTACATTCATAGGGAGCCTCATCAGCTATGTAGCTAATAGGATTAAAAAAATACTAGAAGTGGTGTTAATTAAGGACATAAGTACTGAAGTACTAACTGATGGGGTCAGGAGGAAATAGCTCTCCCTGCACACAGTTTATCCCACATCTGCCTGCTGGCATCTTCCACCAAAGCAGCTGGTCCTGTCAGATGTGGTGCTGAACCAGATGGACTTGGGCTACAATTCACTCCCAACCCTCTCTTAGTTCTTGCATCTGACTGATTTTCCCTAAAAGTTTCCATTTTCCATTTGCTGGGGGCCAGAGGGGGCTGATCACTACAGAGCAGAATTTACACCTTATACCTCTGGAAACCTGACCCGTGCAAAAGGCTTCACTGGGACCCAGGCTGGTTTTTACCCAACCACATTGGTGCTCAGCAAGGCATTTTGCTGGCTGGTGTTTGGGCTTGGGTGATTCAGACAGAAGGGAGTGTGACAAATGAGAGGGAGGAAGAACTGCAGAAAATGTGTTTCTTTACCTTGGAAGCACATGGTGGTACAGAAAGGTCAAGGATGAAAAACTTGCATCACTGGCTTAAATGTGTCTGTATGAAATGTGTATCTCAGGTCCTTCTTGCCCTCACCACTGCACGTCCAGCCCAGCCAGGCTGCCACTCTTTTTGCCAGCAGGGGCCTGTGAAATGAGGTGGGGAGAGGGTGGATCTGTGGATTTGGTGGATATCACTGCAAGCTGAGAAGTTTGAGCCCATGGTAACAGAGAAGGGTGCCCAGAATTGCTGTTTGGAGAGATGAGCTCTGCATTTTTATTTGTTCACAAAGAGATTTGTGACCTTGTTCATACATTTCATTAGCTTAAGTCAGTCTTCTCTCCTAGACCCTGTTGTGATTCTACATATTTCAGTGCAACTTGCAGCCTGAGATGTGATGGAAGTGAAGCATCCAGAGAGATTCAAATGGGGATTAATCATCTCTCTGGGTAATGAAAAGACAAATTTATTATGTTAGTTATGAAGGGCAAAAGTCCCTTATGCCTACTGAACATCAGAGTGTGCTGGGATGAGGTTTTTCTTCTTGATTATTTCCCTATATTTCCTGTGCAGCTGTTCTTTGAGTAGAAACTAATGGATTTGGGAATATTCAGTCATTACATCTACCTGAAATTATTTTTCTTTAAAATATATATATATAAAAATAAATGTTTTTTCAGCTAGAATATTCCTGTTCTCATACTATCATTTTTTTCTTTCAGAAAATAATTTATTCTGGTCAGGTTCCTCTGCTTCTTTGATTCTGTCTATTATTCCATCTCTCCATCATGTCCTCAGCATTGCACATCAAATATTAACTTTATTAACCATGTTCTGTGTATCAGTGTCTGCACTGTTTTCCCATGGTGAGTTCATGCATCAATTCAAAAGGTGTGTTGCTGAAGTCCAGCCCCTCCCTACCCCCCAATACTGCCTTGACACCCCCCTCATTTTGATCAGGAGGTGACCTGTATGATCCTTGTCCCAGTAAATGAGCAGCACTGGAGCAAAAAGGGTGCAGGAAATCCCCATGTCCATCGTGTCTTCAACCTTGGTTGGCAAGGCCAAGGTTCCCAGTGATGCCTGGAGTCCCTTCAGGTGGAGCTGGGCTGTAATCCTGCATCCCCTGCACTAGCAGCACCTTTCATCTACCCAGTGGTTCTCAAATGTGAGATGTCTGCAAAACAGTTGTTCTCAAAGAGGTGTTTTTATAAGACCAGTTTGTACAAGTCCCTGTGCCACACACTCCTGGGCTAAGGGACAAGTGGATTCCAAATGGGATTAGGTGTGTTTGAGGAAAATAATCCTTTCCTGGCTGGAGATTAGACCTCAAGTTCCTGCCTTGCTACAAACTCCTTTTTTTGACCTTAAGCAAATCTCCCTTTCTCTGTGCTTCTCTTCTGGGTGGCTGTGAAATATGGATTCACATTTGCCATAAGTGTTGGCAAAACAAATACACCAGACATCCTGATGCTCAGCTGCTACATTCATAGGGAGCCTCATCAGCTATGTAGCTAATAGGATTAAAAAAATACTAGAAGTGGTGTTAATTAAGGACATAAGTACTGAAGTACTAACTGATGGGGTCAGGAGGAAATAGCTCTCCCTGCACACAGTTTATCCCACATCTGCCTGCTGGCATCTTCCACCAAAGCAGCTGGTCCTGTCAGATGTGGTGCTGAACCAGATGGACTTGGGCTACAATTCACTCCCAACCCTCTCTTAGTTCTTGCATCTGACTGATTTTCCCTAAAAGTTTCCATTTTCCATTTGCTGGGGGCCAGAGGGGGCTGATCACTACAGAGCAGAATTTACACCTTATAGCTCTGGAAACCTGACCCGTGCAAAAGGCTTCACTGGGACCCAGGCTGGTTTTTACCTAACCACATTGGTGCTCAGCAAGGCATTTTGCTGGCTGGTGTTTGGGCTTGGGTGATTCAGACAGAAGGGAGTGTGACAAATGAAAGGGAGGAAGAACTGCAGAAAATGTGTTTCTTTACCTTGGAAGCACATGGTGGTACAGAAAGGTCAAGGATGAAAAACTTGCATCACTGGCTTAAATGTGTCTGTATGAAATGTGTATCTCAGGTCCTTCTTGCCCTCACCACTGCACGTCCAGCCCAGCCAGGCTGCCACTCTTTTTGCCACCAGGGGCCTGGGAAATGAGGTGGGGAGAGGGTGTTTCTGTGGATGCTGTTCCCACCACTTCCAGAACCAAACACCACTTGGTTCCAGACAGTTTCCTTGCTGATCACAGCTGCTGGGATTCAGTGATGGGCTGGGACAAGGAGTTGGATGCCCTCAGTGACAACCCTTGGCTCCAGCAGAGCCAAAACGTGACAGGTTAGAGCCAAAACTGGACTGATTAGAGTGAAAACTTGACAGATCAGGGCCACAGCAAATGGAAGGAGAGGAGGACTCTGTGTGCTGCTGGAGGGTGGAGAGATGGAACAGAGACAGGTCTGATAAAGCAGAGTCAGTCTGGGGGACCTGGGTACCACTGTCCCACCCACCAGCTCCACACAGGTCCTGAGGTGCCTTTGGCACTCACAGCATCAGCCAGCTGAGGATCTTGCCAGGAGCAGCTGACTGGTTGATTTTAATTAGAGCAAGAGTGAATTACCCAGGACCATGAGAACCCGACTTCTGCACAGCGGCTGCGGGAAAATGGAAAGACTAGAGGTTTCAATTTCAGGTTTAGTTAGATAATGCCTGTTGGTGCCAGTAGATTACAGAGTGGATATTAAATCCTCCAGGATTTGCAGTGGGAAAGTACTCACAGAATCCCTAACTAGGCAGGATGGCATGGCTATGGAGCTACTGTCCCCTGGAGGTCCCGAGTGGGAAGAGAAAATGTGAAGTAAATCTTTTCCTTGAAGGAGGCTTCACAAAAAGAGCACACACAGGCAGGCTGTGGCCTTTAAAGGTTTCCCTGTTAAGAAGCTTTCTTGCTTCTGACAGCAGGCAAGTGGCATGTGAAAAGGTAATGGGGTCTGTCAATCTGCTGGAGCAGGGAAGGCAGGGCTGGGCTCCCAGGTGCTAAAGCTCCTGCTGTGGGTTTGAGGCAGGTCTCGCCCTTGGATCCCACAGAAAGACCTTCTGTGCCTGTCCCTGTAAAACCAGGACAGCTGTTCTGTGGCACTGGGGTCACAGGGACCCAGCAGCAGTTCACAAGTAGCTCTGGCACTGGGCTCTTTAATAAAACCAATGTAAGTTGATGCTGCTGGTGCCATGGAGAGGACAAAGCTGAAGTGAAAAGAACATCTTGAGCCAGATTTGTGTTTCTCCTTGTTGTATTTTGGGGTAGTTCCTGGATGACTGTGCTGTGACTTTTGCCAGGCAAGAGAATGTTTCATACTGCCCTGCCTGGAAGATTGTCCAACAGTGGAACCCAAGGGAGACAGGCTAACTCTGGGAAAGCATCAGGTATCAGACCTTACCTGAGCCAACAGTCCCAGGTAGAGTTTGACAGGATCTGCTCTGGGTCCCCCCTGCAACATACCCAAGAGCACCCAGTTCAGCATCAGCAATGCCAGGGAAACTGCTCCCTCTGGCCTGTGCCTCTGTCTCTGATGAGGGAGGGCCATGCTTCCCTGCCTTCCCAGGGAGAAAGTGTTGAAAACTCTTATTTGCAAAACATGAAGAGAGAAAAACCTGAAATCCTGTCATAACAAGGAGTAGAAAGAGCAAGAAGCTTATCCTACAACACTCTAACCTGCAGGCAGCTTTGTCTGACCGTGCGTGGCAACTTTTCCAGGGGGTAAGATTATTAGTTGAAATGCACTCAAAAGTGCAAAGGAATTACCCCAACTATCCATGCACATTTTATCTGGCTCAAATGTTGTGTTTTTTCCTAAGGGGAATATCAACCTGTAAGGCATTTCCTTACAATTCTATTTAGAAGAGTTATTTCAGCAATTCCTCCCATTGAGTTAATTGGAGATTCGATTAAACATCCATGGAGAGGACAAAGCTGAAGTGAAAAGAACATCTTGAGCCAGATTTGTGTTTCTCCTTGTTGTATTTTGGGGTAGTTCCTGGATGACTGTGCTGTGACTTTTGCCAGGCAAGAGAATGTTTCATACTGCCCTGCCTGTGAGCTGGTCCAGGGGAGCTGAACAAGGTGAAAAAGCTTTTTCCTGTGCCAGGCTGAGGCAGCAGAATTCCCAGTTGTGCCACATCTGCTGATGTCTGAAACTGGTGTCACTTTGCCTCTTGGCCTCAGTGTGGGCTGGAGGAAATGCTGTGTTATGCTGCAGCATTTCAGGGTCTGTAGCCTGAAAGATCAGATCCTTAGCAATGGAAATTCAGAAGCTATCATAGCCTTTGATTTGAACACCCCAATAGTTTTAAGAATGCATCTATTTTATGCTCCCTCGTTAGCAAATTCACTCTATTTCTGCATCAACTTTGTGAAAGAGAGTGGCAAATTTATGTCATTAAAACCCTGCAAAAACTCAAAGGTTCACGAGCAATTAGATTTTATTATTCTTGTTTATTCCCCGGAAGAATTGTTAATTTTAAAGCTTTATAGTTAATATGTGCAAAGATAAAACAGTGAGCTCTCTTGCTGTGGTGGCAGAAGTCAAGTGATTGAGTGCACTGAATGAAATATTCAAGATTATCATATTTTGGAGCTATTTGCTTTGATTCTTAGCTGACTCTTGCACTTGGAAGAAGAGGACCTGTCCCTGTGTTGTGTTTCTATTGGACTAGCACAGATAATGGAGCATTCTAGAATGAGAAATTAAAGCACGGCCAGTCCTGCTCTCTCTGCCTCTGACTGCTCAGGAGATGAGCTCCATTATTTTCTCTAGTGTCACAGAGCCCAGGAGTGCAGCCTGTGCTTGGAACTTGCTCTTCTCATGCTTAAACAGTGGAACTGAGATGTTTGCAGCAATTTCAGGACAGGAAGAAGATTTCTCTTCGATTGCTTTTTAATCACAGTAATAACAGTAATGGAGGCAGTGAGTGGAATTGATGGGAAGGAGCTGAGCTCTGTTCTCTGGTAGCTCCCAGGAGAGGTAAACAAGGAGGATTTACTGGTTTCTCAAGTGAATTTGTAGTATCCTTGCTCTTCAGGAATCACTGTTGGCAATGTCTGGGGAAAAATAGCTGGTACCCAGTACCTGGGAGGACAAATATTCTAGGCATCCTCTGAAAATCTCCCTGTCTTAGTGTATCTGGGGGACATGAACAAACCTTGCTGCCTCTCTTCTTATCCTCATAGATTCACACACACAGTTCCTCTTCTCAGCAGCTGTTAGGTCTCCTTCTGTGTGTGTCTAGCCTTGAATCTGCATCTTTAGCAGCCCACAAGGGATTTCTTCTCTTCCCCAGAGACCACAGAAGCCATGATACAGGCAAGAAATGGGAGACGTGCAGAGCTGGAGGCCCCGGAAGGATTCAAGTGGGTGGAGGGTCCCAATAGTGCCCAGAACCAACCTCTTTGGGGAGCATCAGGTCCAGGTTGGGGCAGAACAGTTCCTCAGCTCAGCAGGTTCCCACACAGCCTGGTCTCTCTCAGGCTGATTTTGGCCTGTACTTAGTGAGCAAGTGCTTTCCTCCAGTGGGAACTGGGGAGGTTTAACTCTGCTAGGGGAGAGGCACTGAAATCATGACAATCCACAGGCTGAGTGGTTTCTAGAAATGCCCTTGTAGGGAAGGACTTGTGTGTGGCACCAGTGCCTGGGAACTGAACTAGCATATCTGCTGGCCAGTCTCCAGGTATTATAATGGAAGTGTGTCCATCAGTCTGGCTTTGACCCTCAAGGATGTGGGATTTTTTTCTGAGCTGACATGGCCTGGACTCAAAATACCCAGAGAGCAGTGAAAAGAAAACTCTAGGACCTCAGAACGTGGGTTCTCCAACCTCTTGCTTCTCTCAAGAGTGTTGATGAAGAGACCTAACTTCACTGGGGCTCTTTACAAGCACAAACACCAAAGACAGAGAGAGGCCACGTCCCCAGGTTGGGGTTTTTTTTGTCAGACATGGAGCTTTCTCCTTTATTTCTGCAGTATGTGTTGCACAGGTGAAGGGCCTCATTTACATCAGCGCAGCCGTGTCCTGTCTGAGGAGGTGGAATTCCTCTTGCTTTGCTGCTCAAGACAAACATGATAAAACCAGTTCATGCACAATACACCTGGAAGCTGCACTGCAAGTTCCTGGGAGGGCAAAGATGCAAGGGGGGGGGCTGGAGCTGAGCCCCCTCCTACACTTCTCTGATGGGATAAAGGGCTGGGAGGGGAGGAAATGGGGAGCAGATCCTGTTGTGTGTGCAAGGTGGGAGGGAGGCCCTTGAAGCAGGGGGAGGAAGGGGAGCAGAGAGGATGGGGGGGCTGCAGAGGTGGGGGGGCACAGAGCTGGAGGAAGGGGACATTTAGTTCTAGAGAAAGGGGACACTGGGTTCTTTGGCTGGTGGGTTCTGTGCAGAGCCCAGCTGACCCCACAGCAGGTCTTCTATAGGGCAGGAAGGAATGGAGGGTTCTTAATATCTTCGTTTTGAGGGAGGAGAAGGGACCTTGCCCACATTTTTGGAGACTAGGAAGGAGGTGGTGAAAGCTTTTACTAGAAGATAAGGGACCCAAGTGATTTCTGACACCTGCTCAGGAGCAAAACAAACAATGAGACTTGGAGGGGGACTTATTTTATCCTTTCACACACATACTCAAACCCTTCAGTGTATTTCCTAGCAACTCTATCCTGGTTTCTCTTTCTTCACATCCTTCCTTCCCGTGCTATCCTGTTCCTTTCTGGTCATTTAAGGAAAAAAAATAATAATAAAAAAAAGCCATTTCAAGTATTCTGGAGCAACCAACTTTCAGCCTCAGAAGTTTTGTCTGAGGTGTTGGATGAAAAAGCAGCAAGTATCTTTGCAGGGGGATTAGCAAGAAAGTAATTTTCAGGGAGCAAGAGGTGTGACCTCTCCCAGCAAAGTGTTGGAAGCATTTGCAGGGAGCAAAGGTGGGGAGAAGCCATTTCAATAACTGCTGGACCAGAGCAAACCATGAAAAGTAGCTGTTGGGTCTTGGTTGTCTGTTCTGCAGCTGCTTCTCACTGTTGGGAGAGCTCTGATCCTACTGTTGGAGAGCTCTGATCCTACTCTTGGCCATCTGCTCCCACCGACTGGCCTGGGAAGGATTTGGCAAAGTATGGACCCAACCTCTCAGCATTGTCCAAGGGGAAGGAAAATAATCTCAGTGAGATCATGGAAAGGTTAACCAGCCCTGGCTGGTTTGCAGGTGGAGTGCTGATGTGATTCACTCACACAGGGGACATATAAAAATATTATCCCAAGGGAAAAAGTTACGAAACTAATTCTCATGGCAGGGAAAAAACAACCCCCTGAACTGCAAGATATAAATCAGTTTTGGTTTGGGGGAATTAAAAAAGCACAACAGAACACAAAAAAAGCACCCAACACCTATGGCATCTAATCAATCTTGTATTAGTAAGATGGATTTTCTTTTGATTTCTTAATTTGAAAAGGTGCTGGAGGGGCAGTTTAATGGGATAGAAAGCCTCTCTGCCCTCCACCAGGAGCTGGCCTAGGGCTGCAGCAGCTCTGAATGGCTTCTCTTGGCTGGCTTTTTGGAAGCCAGCAGGAGCAGAGCTGAGCTGACCAAGGGCTCTAAGGAAGGGTGCCAGCAGTGGCATAGGCTGGGGGAAGTCTGAAGGGACCAAGGAAGGTGGCAGTGCTGGAGCTGGTCCCAGTGGGAGCTCTGTGTGCCCAGAGGCAAGGCCAGGTGACAGGGGAGAGAGGCATGGGAAGAGCTTTAGCCCATCACTGCTCCCACTGGCTGGGGTGTCTCCATTCCAGGAAGACCTTTGGGTCTCCCCAGGTTGGGACCTTCACCAGGACTTAACAGTTATAGTCATATCAACACACTGAGGACAAGGGGACAACTGGTAGAGCAGAGTGAGGGGTGCTACCCAAGCATGCATGCTTCCCAGGAGAAGCAGAGCAGCTCGCTCTGCAGAGGCAAAGGGACAGAGAGGGGATGAGGAGGTGACAGCAGAGGGTGGGGTTACGTGGTTAAGGCCTGCAGAGCTTTCAAGGTGATTAGATGATTTGGAAAAAGTCCTTGTTTCCTCTAGGAAAGGCTATTCCCTTCTGCACCTTCCCTCTCCCTGGCAGAGATTAGAGCAGTGAGGTTAATATAGTAGCAGGTACATCCATGAAAATCCGCAGCTGAGTCTTCACTCCAAGTGCTGCAGCTCTTCCCTACATCTTCAGGACTCAAGGTGCCTCGTTGGAAGTGGCTCCATTGCCTTTGTTGACGTAAAAGGGGCGGTAATGGGACTGCAATGGAGAATTTGGGGCATGTGAGTTTGACCTACCTTCCTTTCCTGGCCACCTACTCTTCACCCTGCCAGGCAGCCCCACCGTGCACATCTCAACATGCTCCTCTCTTAACACCTTCAGCCTCTGCTCTTGCCAAGCAGCTCCACTTTGTGTCACTGCTCAGATGCAAATGCTGCCGCCTTTTGATTCACGCTTGTGTTTTGCATGGACTTCATTCTTGTGCCAAACCAGTCTGTGCATCATCTAAGATCTCAGACTATGACTCACAGTGTGATGAGAGGTTTCTGGGAGAAGTGGAATGTCACCTTTATTTTTATGCTTCCCTCAGTGGCTTTTAATTGCTCTCTAACCTGAGAACTCATGGGAGTTTTCACACTTGAAGCCACGCACAGTTATCTGAGGGAGCAACTAAGTCTCCTGGTGTTTATTTGTGCTCTCTGGCTGGCAACCCAAAACTCTGGTGCATGGAAATTCTCCCCCACTGGTGTTTTGTTCATTTGTGCCTCCACATGTTGCAGGGCCCAGGAATCAATGTTTGTGTAAACACCAGCGTAAGTGGAGAGACAGGGGCAGAGCCTGAAGGAATTGCCTTTTCCCTGCCTGTTTGCTGAGTCCATCATTGCATCTCTTCTCCTCAGGATCTACCCCTGGAATTTCATCCTTCTCTGCACCATTACAAATAAGCAGCACGTGGCAAAGTCCTGTCCTGCAGCCCAAGGGTTGGCTTGGGGGGACTGCAAAAGGCAGAAGCCAATTCTTGACTGTGAGAGCTGATTTCACTGTTCAGGGCCAAACCTTTAGGCTGGATAAGAATGTGCTTGCACAAATGAAGCAGTGACCACCAGGAACAGCTTTGGTTTTGGTAACATCTTGACCTGCCTGGGGTTTGATTTCCCTGCCCAGATCTGGAAGGTGCTGGTCCATTTTTGTGCAGCACACAGCAGGAGGCTGGAAGCAAGGGCAGGGCAAACCCCTCCTGCCTGCTCAGTGTCAGCTCCCCAAAACTCCTGCTCAATGTTCCCTTTTGTTGAAATTCTTTCCATTTTATGGCTCTAATTTCCAACATAATTAAGAGCTGGAAGAGGGGGGGAGGCTTCATTTTTTAAGAACTCCCTGTGGGTTAAAAAGCCATT
>NW_009952719.1:488193-494335 GCF_000747805.2 Chaetura pelagica
TCTTTGTGGAAAATCATATTTACAGTGCTTTTAGAATGTGTATTACTTAAATACATGTTTAAGACTATTTTAAAAGGTAGATTATTGGCCCAATAGAGCATAAAAGCTCCCGCAGAGCTGCTGCAGTCCAGAGCATGTATTTCTATTTTGGGACTCTTTAAATGCTTGTATTTATCAACTCAATTGTTAGGTTCAGAGCTATCTGGTAAGGATAGGCTATAAAAATAAAATAGCCACTGCAAGTGTATGTGTGAGAGAGAAAGGGAGGCTGGCAAAGCCTGGTGACTTCAGGTGGGGGAAGTTACCCAGGATTTCTCTGTGGGGATTAAGGAAAGCACTGTGTTCATGGAGCACTGTCTGTCCTGTTTAATGCTAAAAAGCTCCTACTGGCATCCACCAGTGCTGACAGAGACTTCCCTTTCCTGACCAGACTTCCCCAGTATAAAACCACCCACAGGGAGGACAGGTTGGTGTCTAAAATCTCTGGGAAGAGTCTCCATCTGAGCACACACAAACAGGTTGCCCAGGGAAGCTGTGGCTGCCCCATCCCTGGCAGTGTTGAAGGGCAGGTTGGATGGGGCTTGGAGCAGCCTGGGCTGGTGGGAGGTGTCCCTGCCCATGCAGGGGGTTGGATCTAGATGATCTTTAAGGTCCCTTCCAATCCAAACCATTCTATGATTCTACCATCATTTAGAAAGGCACTGATCAAACACAAGACAGAAGATATCACAAAACTTTGCTGTTCCTGGGAGGTTTTGCTGCAGCACATTCAGAAGCTCAAAGCTGGATTTTCTGAAAGTGATACAGGCTACCAAGGAGGCATTAAGCTCCTGGTGGGGCCTTGAACCTTGAGCAGAGACACATATCTCCAGTCCTTCTAGCTGTTGTGTCTCTGTTTTCTTCCTTCAGTGTGGGAATGCCCTTGATTCTTGACCCTCTTGCTTCTTACAAGCCTTATTTCCAGGGAAGAGTAAATAAACTTTCACAAATGTGTAATCAGAATTCAAAAAAATAGATTTCATCTCTTTCAAAGACCTGACCATCTTCATTCAGGTCATGTACAACCTTAGAGCAGCACAGTGTGAATGGATGTCTAGAAAAATAGATGAACTTGGTGTTTCTGTGATAGTGCATCAGCTGTTTGTCAACCTTGTGTATTTAAGGTTACAAGCCCTAAAATATCACTGTCCTCTGTCCCTTGCAATACACTTGGGCAGAATGAGTGACTCACAGATGTTCTAGTGCTTTATGATTGTAGTCTCACCCTTCATCTTTGAATCTGGCCACTATGGGATGTAATTAACAAGATTCTAGAGTTGTTTTTGCTGGCATTTACACAATCTGCTCCTCAGCCACGTCACAGGCTGCTAGAAGGGTCTGATACCCCTTTGGGGAACACAAGTCCTACAGGTAGCACATGTGCTGGAGTATTTCTACAGCTTCTAGAAGCTGGGATCAAATTTCAGACGGGGGCAAAATCTTTTCCAAGTGACATTTTGAAGTATTGATCACTGCTGCAACCCAGAGCTGTGCTGTGTTAAACCTGTGGCTGGGGATGCAGGTAACCCCAGAGAAAATACTCATAAGAAGCTGGTGGCTTGAAGCTTTTGCTTTTCCCATCTCCAAAGGCCCCAAGCCCTTGTCACTGAAGCCTCAGGTGTCCCTAGAACAGGTAGTTCCCTTGCTGAAGCTGTGCACATGCTTTCACACCAAGGGTATATTTCTTACCAATACAGACTGCTTAGAGGATTTCCATGTCTGTGGCGTCACCTTTGTAGACTGATGTCTCACTATTGAAGGATAAGCTGTGACAACATAAAACAGCCTGTTATAGATCAGTCCCTGCCACCATCCCCATCTCCCCTTGCAGCCTCAGGATGAGTAGCAGGACTGGAAGTGCCACGTCATTAGTATTGCATGACTTGACATTGCAATGCAGCCATCTCTGGGGTGGGACACAGCAGCCATCAGACAGATGCCTAGTCCACCACCCAATCAGTTAGGAAAAGGGAGTAAAGAAGGTCTGGCTAATTAAAACGTCTGAGGAATGCAGAGAGGTGGAATGCAATCAGTGCAATTCAATTTTAGGCCAGGTCCCGAACTAAACATTCTGACTCTTGCAAAGAACCCTACGGGCTGTTTAATTAGTGCAAAGAGCCCAGGGCTGGGTTTCCATGTCAGAAATTAATGACAGCACTGCTGGCAGTGTGATAAGCCCTAACCTCCCTTCCACCACACCAGCTCAGTTCTGATTCAACAATAACACTCCCAGCTCACAACCCCTTCCAGTGCCACCAGGCAATCCTCCCCATCTCCCAATTAATTAGACCTGGCTCTGCTTGGCAGGTGCTGATGCTCTTGGATTCCACCTCTGGTGCCCTTGAGCTAGTGGGTAGTGAGAAGAGGATTATGAGACAGTGAATGGGGGGATTCTGGGTCAGAAGGAGGAGGACAGGCAGCTAGGGCATACATATTTTGTAAGGTTGTGCTCAGTGGCTATTATTCTTTCAGGGCAATAACCATTTTTAAAATGCTGCTGAAGCTAGAGGGGTTGAATGGCCATGAACATAATTTCCTACCATAATTTTCCATCTTTCCCTGCTCCCTACACCTCTAAAATGCTCCAAAATTCTCACGTCTACCTGTTAGAAATGAAATTTAAAGCCCCTTCAACTATTCACTAGATAGAACTTCTTAATAGACTCCTGTTGTCCTTGTTCAGCAAAGTTCCTCATGGAAACGTGTGTGTGTGGGAAAGAAAGTCAGGGTAGGAGATGTGAGCCCAGGTGTAGCACTGTTCCAGGCCTTCTCTGGAGGAATAAGAGGAGGATTAAATGTCTTATCACCTAAAAAGGGGCAGAAGGAAGGGGGAAAACTCAATGCCTAGTACCGGTCTTGGTGAAGAGGCTCCCATCAGACTGTTTGCTGAAGTCACCAGGAGGAGTCTGTCCCACCGAGGAGAACTGAAAAGGCAGCTTAGTACCATTGCCCACTGGAAGACAGAAGAGGGGGTGTTATTCCATGGTGCTGCAGGCTCCAGGGGGGAAGCATTTCAAAACACACTCTGTAAAGCTGCCTTCAGCCAGCCTTGGGGGGGGTTGGGAATGGGAATCAATAGACGTGTCCCTTTTCTCTTAGGAAGAAAAGGCAGGTGGGGGCAGCTGGTTGGGGGGTCCCAGTGCACACAGGGTGTGAGGGAGAAGTGATCCCAGTGCTCCAGGCAGGCAAGGAAGAGCTTTTCTCCTGAGAGGCCCAGGGTGCAGCTGTGACTGAAGAGCAGCAGCTCCTCACAAGCAGCTGCATCTCCAGAGCCTGGAGTAACGAGGCAAAAAAGCTTGATACCTGCCACAGCTCCCTTGCCTCCGAGCAGCTGAGGCTGCTTTATTCCAAGCCCATTGAAATTAAAGCAAGGCTTCCCTTCCTGGCCTCCTTGGGGTCAGGCCCTGGCTGCCAGGATGGAGCTGAGAGCAGAGATGATGAGAGGGAGCCACCCCAAGTTCAGGTGGCCCTGGGTGTCCGTGGGCTGTCCCTGAATGAAAGGCAGGACCCTCTGAGCATGGACGAAGCAGAGGAGGAAAATACAGGCAAGAAAAAGGAAGGATGAGGATCTGGGAAGAAAAGGCATGACTTGCTGCTGCTGCTTCTAGCTCAGAGCACCCCGTTGTGCTGGAGGCTGTGCAGGCAGTGAACATCAGGCAGGCTCCCTCTTGGAGAACCTGTGAGCTGAGAAAAAAAGGTGTTTGTGTGCTAGAGAAGAGCAGCCTTGGGATTCTGAGACTGGCTGAGGGTATTTGGGGTCCACTCCTGGTTCTGCCACAACTTCCCAAGTGCTCTGTGTGCTGGTGGCTGCAGTTGGTTGGTAACCTGGGGTTTTTACAAATTGGCACCTACAGTTTCCATCTTCTTGCACTGTCTGAACAGTGAGGGTCAGGGATGCCTTTCCTTCCTGTGCACACAGCACCTGGAGGCCACCTTGGGTGGATGCAGGCAGTGCTGAGGAGCCAGCTAAGAGCTGGTTCTGTGAGACAGTGACTGGCAGGTGACAGGACAGCCAAGATGGGAAGCAGAACAGGTTGGTTAGCCAGCTAGAAAGCTGTGGCACGGGGGGTTAGATCCTTTCAAACTGAAGTCAGAATTACCCGTACCAAGTGTTTCCTCAGTCGCTTGGAAGGAGGAAAATTCCCATGATCGTGGGTTGAAATTGGCTGTAAAACAAGAGCATCCAGTTCAGCAGTTGGCTCCTGAGGAGCTGGCTCCAAGGCCTGGGCCTGGCATTGCTCTATGGTGCAGTCCCCACCAATTTGGAAGCAGCCCCAAAACAGAAATCTGGGTCCAGGGAAGAGAGGAGAGCCTGGTCTTTATTCTCTGGGTTCTAGGGAATGGTGAAGACTCCTCCTTTAGAGAACAAAGCACTTTTTCCTGCCACAGAACTGTCTTTAGCTGCCTTAAATTGCCAGCTGGGGTTTGCCTGCTCAACATGAGTGTTCTGCAGAGAGCCCTGCAGGCAGAGGGTTGGGTTTGGAGCTGCAGAGGCAGGAGCAGAGGAGCATTTCCTGCTCAAGCACACCTTGTCTCAGCCCCTGGGACAGGCATGTCCTGCAGGGCTTCACTAGGACACCATGCAGGGATGCAGGCTGGTGCTGTTTTACCCCTTTTGTGAGACATTGGCCTCCCAGGAGAGTGGGAAAGAGACGAATACTTGGAGCTGTTATGCTGCCATCCTGTGGACTGCTTTAGTGTTCCTATTTCAGCAGTTCTCTCTCCCTCTCTGTGTGCTGAGTCCCTTCTACTTCTCATTCAAAGGCTTCCAAAGATGATCTTCCCAATCTCCTCCTGGCTTTGGCTAAACTGTTTGCAACATCAGGAGAAGAAAGCTCAGTGGTAGAGGATAGAAAGGAGTGTGGAACAGTTTAACAGATTGCTCCTCTACCTTTTAGGCAGTGTTTGGGACTGGTATCTCCCCAGTATCAGCAGCTCTGCTCAGGAGAACATGTGTGAGTGCCTGAGAGCAACAGGGCCAGTGGAGCCCTGGGGCAGCCTGGGCAGGACAGCAGCTCCAACCATCCAACCAGGCAGCAGGTGGAGGCAGGTTCTGTGCAGAACAAACCCACCACTGGCAAAATGCCCCTCTGCAGCCTCTGCTGAGGAGCTTGACCCCCCTAACTCGGAGGACCTGCAGGAAACAAGCCTGCTAAAGGCTTGGTGATGCTGAACTGGGAATGTCCCAGGAGAATGTTCTGCCCCTGGTCACTGATCCAGATGGCACCTCCAAGGAGAAACACTGGAAACCCAGACATCTGGGATGTCCTCACGAAACCAGGCAACGTGGCACTTCAAATCCTCCTTCTGGGCAGTGCCCCTGCTGGCCCAGCCCTCACCCTGCCCAGCACCTGGCTGTGCAGAGCAGCAGCTGGAAACACCTGGCAGAGCCAGGCAGGGCCTCCCTCTCTAAGGGCCACAGGGAATTTGGCAACTTCTTTTGTGCTGCCCTTTCTGTTCTGTTGTCCCTACAGGCATTGCCCTCCTTTCAGGCTTTCAGCACTCTCTGCTTTTCACCCTGGAGCTCCTGACACTAATTTTGGAAATAGGCAACTGCCCTTTGACAACTGAGGGTGTTCAAAACTCTCACTCCAAATATGTATATAACAATGTTCTATGTTCCTATAACAATTGAGACACAAGCAAATCAGCAGGGCTCTTGTTGGCAGTGTCAGAGCTCAGAAAGAAACCTCAGACTTCTGCTTTTTCAGGACACATTCCACACCCTTTCCATCCTTTCCCTGTAGGGAAGAAGTGTGTTTTCTGGTGAAAGTCACACCCTAATGCAAAGCAAGCCCAGTGTAGCTTTCCCACTTGATCACACAGTGTGGTAGGCTTCCAGTGGAGAAAGCCACTTAGTTCAACCCAGTAACTCATGTTAAAACTTCCCTGTATGCACTAACTACACACTTGAAAGAGCTCAGTCACTCCAGCTCTCCTCCATGGAGTTGAGAACCTTTTCTGGCTTGTTTGAGATGAAAAAAAGCAAACATTTCCCAAAGCTTTGTAGGCTGGAAGAGAAGACCCAGCATAAACAAACGTAGAGGGACAGATCTTGTCCAGGGCACAGCAGGAAATATGAGGGAAAGGAAATTTTGGGACA
>NW_009952719.1:494390-510078 GCF_000747805.2 Chaetura pelagica
ACCTTTGGGAGACAGGAACATGGAAAATCTCTTCAAGTTGTCAGGCTGGTTCCACTCGTAGTTGTTCATCATGTACCTGTGGTCACCTGGAGGAGCAGAGCAGGGTGTGAGATGGAGGAGGTGGTTTAGTGGCCTTGAAGGGGACAGGAGGAGGAAAAAGGGGACAATACTGGGATTTCATCCTCAAGTGCTGCAGGAGAGATTGTTCTGCTCTTTGAAAACAATTTCCTCTATTTTTGTGGGGATGAAACATTAAGAGGAAATTGTGGAGTGTGAGGGTGGTGAGAGCCTGGCCCAGGTTGCCCAGGGAAGCTGTGGCTGCCCCATCCCTGGCAGTGTTGAAGGGCAGGTTGGATGGGGCTTGGAGCAGCCTGGGCTGCTGGGAGGTGTCCCTGCCCATGCAGGGGGGTGGATCTAGATGATCTTTCAGGTCCCTTCCAACCTGAACATTTCTCTGGTATGACAACACTCTCTGCCTGGGATGTAAAACATTGCTGTAGCTGCCCAGAGGTTCAGTCTGGGATAACAGAGAAGGTCCCCCCGGGGATGTAGCACAGCTGAAGCATTTGGCCATTCAGTAGATCCACTATCTCCTGAAAAGCCATAGGGAGACTCAAAGGTTGAGGCATTTTCCCACCAAAATACTACAGTGTGGCTCAAAATGTATCCCACTTCAAAAGCAGTGGTTTGGGTTTGGCTTCTTTTGTGTGTTTAACTTGTGCACAGAGCTGGCTTCCAACCAGCAGATCTTGAACTGCAGGTCTTACAAAGCTCCACAAAGTCCATGTGGGGAGGGCTCAATGTGTTGGGTCCATTTTTATGGAAAGATGCTAAACCTGAGCTGCCAACAGCTCTTGGGCAAGGGCATTTGGTTCAGGCTGTGAGCAAATGGGATGGAACCTGCCCTTTTGCCAGCTACTATGCAGCCTGGTTTTGGTTTTCCAACACTGATCCATGATGCTCTGCTAAGACAGTTGTTCATGCAAATCCTTTCTTTCAAAGCCTCAGGTGTTCTAGAAACCTGGTGTTCTCTGCAAATTTGGTTCCCATGTTGAAATAGTTCCATTCTAGGAACCATTCCCCATACCAAGGGGAAATCATGTTTGATTGACCTTATAGCCTTCTATGAGGAAGTATCTGGGTGGGTAGATGATGGTAGGGTGGTAGATGTGGTTTATCTGGATTTCAGTAAAGGATTTGACACTGTCTCCCACAGCAGCCTTGTAACTAAACTGAGGAAGTGTGGTCTGGATGGTCAGGTAGTGAGGTGGGTCATGAACTGGTTGAAAGGAAGAAGCCAGAGAGTTGTGGTCTATGGGGCAGAATCTGGTTGGAGGTCTGTGACCAGTGGGGTCCCTAAGGGGTCGGTACTGGGACCAGTGCTGTTCAGTATTTTCATCAATGAGCTGGATGAGGGAACAGCATGTGGCCTCAGCAAGTTTGCTGGTGACACCAAACTGGGAGGAGTGGCTGACACACCAGAAGGCTGTGCTGCCATTCAGAGAGACCTGGACAGGCTGGAGAGTTGGGTGGGGAGAAACTTGATGAAATTCAACAAGGGCAAGTGCAGAGTCTTGCATCTGGGGAAGAACAACCCCATGTACCAGTGCAGGTTGGGGGCTGAGCTGCTGGAGAGCAAGGTAGGAGAAAGGGACCTGGGGGTCCTGGTGGACAGGAGGATGAGCCAGCAAAGTGCCCTTGTGGCCAAGAAGGCCAATGGCATCCTGGGGTGCATTAGAAAGGGGGTGGTTAGTGGGTCAAGGGAGGTTCTGCCTTGGTGAGGCTCCATCTGGAATATTGTGTCCAGTTCTGGGCCCCTCAGTTCAAGGAGGACAGGGAACTGCTTGAGAGAGTCCAGCACACAGCCACAAAGATGCTGAAGGGAGTGGAACATTTCCCTGATGAGGAAAGGCTGAGGGAGCTGGGTCTCTTTAGCTTGGAGAAGAGGAGACTGAGGGGTGACCTCAGCAATGGTTACAAGAATGTTAAGGGCGATTCTTTGATTCTTGAGTCACTGCAGAGACTTTTAATGTTATTCCTCCAGTTTATTTCTGTGTTATTTAAACTCCCTGGATGCTCTATGATTATTTGCCACCTTGCCACACTACTAAGTAGGTACTTGTTATGACAACTAAAAGAAAGTGGATTCCCTTTGGAGTCTGCTATTAAGCAGGTTTCATTCCATTAACACAATATTTCTTCCTGGGAAGTTTTTTACCCTAGAAGATCAAGCTGGTTGCAAATGAATCTGTTGCAGTGACTCAGGGGGAGTCCGAGTTAATTAAAGCCATTAAGTAATTGTGGAGTTATTTCCTTGAAGTCACTAGATGCAGAGTGGTGTCCTCTTTCAAGTGTAACTGTGGTTTGAAAAACGGAGAGCACTGAGGTTTCTGCAACTCACCTCAAATGACATTTCCCAACGGAGGGGGTAGCACTGCTGCTCTCACCAAGCTGTGCCCATGAAATCCCTGGTCAGGTTTCTGAAAGTGCCCAGGTTTCTGGCACTAGTTAATTGTTGCCCTGCTCAGAAATGGTTTGTCACTTGAATCTCAAGGATTTCAAGTACCATGGAGGGCTTCTGGCATCAGTACCACGGAGGGGACCCCAATTAAAAGTGATCCAGCGATCAAGAAGTAATCAGTCTTTATCCAGAGCTACTAGGACTGAACCTTTGCATGCTCTTGTTGGGTTTTACAAATGGCCAAGCCAAACATATTTGCTTCAGGATTGGAAAAATCCCCAACAAACAGCTCAGCAGATGGAAAGTAACTCCCAGAGTCATGGTCACTTGAATGCAAAGTGTTTTTATCCTACTTTCAGAAGGACCAGGGTTTGATGGGGTGTTTTTTTGCCTGTTTTTTCCCCCTCCTCCTTTATCATATCAACTTATAATGTGGGTCTGGCTCTTCTGGGAGGAAGTTGGAGTGATTTGCTTGGCTCTTGCCCAGGAAAAAAAGGTGACTTATTAATATGGGAGGAATATCTATTGAGTACTCTGAATTTGAGTGAAACATCAGTGATCTTCCAGAGGTACAGCAGAGCTCCTCAGCTGCTTGTGTTGCCTGAACTGGACTTGAGATTATTCCAGCAGAGTGCAATTTATCCTCACGTTACCTATCCAGGCTCTTGACCCTGATTGTGCTGGTGTCTGAGGTTCCCCAATTATTAATAGATTATATCCTTAGAGCAGGTTGGTGAGATAAGGTTTCATTCCAGTCTCTGTTATTCCTAGTGCAAGAGGTCATCCCATGGGATGAAGTAACTTGCCCAAGGGTTAAAAAGGCAGTTTGTGGGAGGGGTGGGAAGTGAACCTCAGTTGTGGAGCCCCATTCTACTGCCCTGTCCTAGTCCTGTGTGTGAGCTTGATGCAAGGCAAGTCCCTTCTGCAGAACTAATTGGAAAACACAGAAAGTGGGTTCTAAAACTTAGAAGCTGCCTTGCAGTGCTGTGGCTCTGGCCATCACCCCCCCATCCACATAAGAAAGATCACCCATCCTTAGACATCCCTGAAGTGGGGGGACCTCACACTGCCCTTGAACACCCAGGCTCAGGGCAGGTGGGCTACAAACCTCCTCCTGGTGGAACATGCAGAGAAGCAGGATCTGAGAGTGTTAAGCTGGTTCAAGTCCTAGCTTAATGTGAACTCCAAACTGGAGATGTTTTTGCTTGGCAAATGTGTCACTGGCTGTTCAGTGACAGGTGCTTGCAGGGTGTTCCATGTCCCAGCCAGTGGCTGAAATGGGCTGTTGGGAAGTGGAATGTCACAGCAGAGCAACAAGTGTGCTAACTGAGCTGTACAAACAGGTGATGACAGCATTTCAAAATTGCCATCCTAGGGTGGTTGCCTCCACGTTTCTGCCCCTGCCTTCTCATTTACCTCCTGAGCCACTGACTTGCCTTATTAGACCTGTGCAGCCTTCCACGTAGGAACTGCCATGCTCAGCTTGCAGAGGCTTGTTGGAGCCTGGCACAAGCAGAGTGACCCTGCTGACCTCCTGCAGGAGGGGAGGGTCACTGTTCTCCACCCCCAGGAGAAGTGTTGCTTTGACGTCCCACATGGGACGTGGCTGAACTGATTCACAGAATCATAGAATGGTTTGAGTTGGAAGGGACCTCAAAGATCATCTAGATCCAGCCCCCTAGATGGGCAGGGACACCTCCCAGTGGGTCAAGTTGCTCAGAGCCCCATCCAACCTGCCCTTCAACACTGTGAAGCCATAACATGGAGACACTCAGAGAAGCTGGGCTACTTTGGACCCCTGGGTCCTCTGTACATGAGATGCTTTGAATCCCTGGCAGTCCAGCTGCCCCCACACAGCTCTGGTAGGATATTCCAGAATGAGCTTCACTTACAAGTGGTGTTTCTCCCACTTTGCTAAGGTCCTTTCTTACTTCCTCCTCTGTGAGAGCACAACCATCACACTTCATCTCCTCTGACTCTGGCTTTGCCCAGGGGAGGGAAGGGGGAGGTCCCAGATACTCTACCATTCTCCATGTGGTTCCTCTCTATGAAGTTGCGTCCCAGGTCAGCCTTGCAGATCTTCTCCACGTGCCTCATGCAGACGTTTAGGAGGTCATCTCTGAGGAGTCCCATGGATGGGCTCATGCTCTCCCCTTCAAGCAGCACACTGTACGTTGGGAGAGATGGAGGGGGCACGTAATTCCTCATCAAAGCCCCAAACTCCTGTCAGGAAGAAAGGAGGAGAGGTTACTGAGGAACATGAGACAGAGCCTAGATCCTAGGGAACTGGCTCATGTCAGGCTCCAAATAGTGTGAAGTGGAGAACAGTGAAGATAGAGGGGGCAGAGAAATGTTCTGCCCATGAGCTGTAGCCAATAAAATGGGTGTTGGCAAATCCTAAGGTCACCTACCAGGGCAGAGACAGCTTCAAACATCAGGGTTGGTTCTTGCCATACATGTGCATTGAACTGGAGAAGATTAACCCCATCAATGTGGGATTTGTCTTTGGGACAAATCCTGTTCTCATGGGGGGAAAAAAGGAAGGAAAGGAGAATGAGATCTCAGTTACCTGCAGGAAGAGCACGGAATCACTGATCTGGTGGATCTGCTCCCTGTTCTCCTTGTCCTCCCGCAGAAGCTTTGCCCTCTCTTCCAGCTCATCCACAATTTCCTTCACATTCTCTGATGCAATCTTTTCCCTCTGGTCCAGTGCAGCCTTCACTTCATCCCTCTGCCTCTCCAGGTCACGGATCAGCTCTTTGAAATGCTGGTCCACTGTGGCCTTCTCATTGGTGGTGTAGTTCTGGGGGGGAAGGGGCAAGGAGAGGAGGCAGCAGGAAAGATGCAGGAGAAACCAAATATTAAACTTTTCCATGGGATACAGAGGGGGATAATTCCAGGCATTCCCAGCATTTATAGCTGACCTCCTGCAGGAGGGGAGGGTCACTGTTCTCCACCCCCAGGAGAAGTGTTGCTTTGAAGTCCCACATGGGACGTGGCTGAACTGATTCACAGAATCATAGAATGGTTTGAGTTGGAAGTGACCTCAAAGATCATCTAGATCCAGCCCCCTAGATGGGCAGGGACACCTCCCAGTGGGTCAAGTTGCTCAGAGCCCCATCCAACCTGCCCTTCAACACTGTGAAGCCATAACATGGAGACACTCAGAGAAGCTGGGCTACTTTGGACCCCTGGGTCCTCTGTACATGAGATGCTTTGAATCCCTGGCAGCCCAGCTGCCCCACACAGCTCTGGTAGGATATTCCAGAATGAGCTTCACTTACAAGTGGTGTTTCTCCCACTTTGCTAAGGTCCTTTCTTACTTCCTCCTCTGTGAGAGCACAACCATCACACTTCATCTCCTCTGACTCTGGCTTTGCCCAGGGGAGGGAAGGGGGAGGTCCCAGATACTCTACCATTCTCCATGTGGTTCCTCTCTATGAAGTTGCGTCCCAGGTCAGCCTTGCAGATCTTCTCCACGTGCCTCATGCAGACGTTTAGGAGGTCATCTCTGAGGAGTCCCATGGATGGGCTCATGCTCTCCCCTTCAAGCAGCACACTGTACGTTGGGAGAGATGGAGGGGGCACGTAATTCCTCATCAAAGCCCCAAACTCCTGTCAGGAAGAAAGGAGGAGAGGTTACTGAGGAACATGAGACAGAGCCTAGATCCTAGGGAACTGGCTCATGTCAGGCTCCAAATAGTGTGAAGTGGAGAACAGTGAAGATAGAGGGGGCAGAGAAATGTTCTGCCCATGAGCTGTAGCCAATAAAATGGGTGTTGGCAAATCCTAAGGTCACCTACCAGGGCAGAGACAGCTTCAAACATCAGGGTTGGTTCTTGCCATACATGTGCATTGAACTGGAGAAGATTAACCCCATCAATGTGGGATTTGTCTTTGGGACAAATCCTGTTCTCATGGGGGGAAAAAAGGAAGGAAAGGAGAATGAGATCTCAGTTACCTGCAGGAAGAGCACAGAATCACTGATCTGGTGGATCTGCTCCCTGTTCTCCTTGTCCTCCCGCAGAAGCTTTGCCCTTTCTTCCAGCTCATCCACAATTTCCTTCACATTCTCTGATGCAATCTTTTCCCTCTGGTCCAGTGCAGCCTTCACTTCATCCCTCTGCCTCTCCAGGTCACGGATCAGCTCTTTGAAATGCTGGTCCACTGTGGCCTTCTCATTGGTGGTGTAGTTCTGGGGGGGAAGGGGCAAGGAGAGGAGGCAGCAGGAAAGATGCAGGAGAAACCAAATATTAAACTTTTCCATGGGATACAGAGGGGGATAATTCCAGGCATTCCCAGCATTTATACTGGGACTGTGGAGACTCTAGGGATACAAATCTTGGCACCAGAAGAGTTGTGCCAAGAGAATTAACACTTGTTCCTGCCATCCTGGGGGGTGTGTGCAATCAACAGGCTGTCTTCCTGGATTATAAGAGCACATCTTTTCTTTCAACTCAGGAACTGCACTCAGAGGTGATATTTAAAAACACTGTTTAACCTTCTAAATCATGGTTCTGGCTCCTCAAGAACATAAGGACCAAAGTCCCAGCATTTCAAAGGATGAAAGGTGCTGAAACACTCTTTACAAACCTGACCTGTAGGTCCTTCTGAAATATTCCTCAGAAGGGCTGTGGATCTAACTATATTAAGAGTTGAAATTTCTAGGTCAGATTTCCAATCATAATAATAATAATAGTAATAGTAATAATAGCCATAATGAAGCAGACAAAAAGCAGAGCAGGCAAGCCAATGTGTATGTACCACATGAAAGGGAGAAGAATGGCTTTGGCTATTAATATTATGCAAATGTCCTGGGGTGTCTCCAAATAGTGTTTTCACTGCCCTGTTCAGTTAGGGTAGAAATGAAAAATAACATCACATCATTACTATGTTCCAACCCTCTGTGTGGTGAAAGAATTTGAAAGGAGCCCCATGTCAGTATGGAAACAAGCTGTTTCATTATAAACAAAGTGGATTTTTGGTTCCCTGCATCTGTTTCTTTTTGCCCCATCCCTGTTTGGGCAGCTCAGAGCCCTTCTGGAGTGGATTTTTGTGTGTGGTCTAGCAAGAAATAAAAAAAAGCAGCACACCTTTGTTTTCCAACTCAGCCTGGTTACTGGGAACTGAGGAATCATAAGGATCCAAAGCAGGGAGGTGGCTTGGATGGTTTGGTAACAAGGCTGTGCTGCCTTTTGGTGATCTCCTGCAAGGGATGTTGCAAGAGGACTCCAGGAGGAGTTGTTGTTTCCAAGATCTGGCATGGGGGAGTTTTGGAGAGGGATGAGATAGGCACTGGGTAAGGAATGGAGTGAGTAAGAGCTGGATATGTCTGAGGAACTGAGGAAAAGAGAGGGAAAAGAAAGGAAAGTGACAAGTACAATATAACAGAAGATCCCATACGCACCTTGATACGGTCCCTCTCCTTCTGCCACTTATCCATCTCATCCTCTACCTCAATGATCTTCAGCTGCAGTTGCTCTTTCTGCAGGGAAAGCTCAGCCTGCAAGAAGAGGGGAATCTCATGAACTGGGGCTGAGGGTGGCCTACTTCAAAGGGGCACACTGGTGCATTTGGCCCTGAACAATAATAGCTGGGAGGTACAGGTTCCTGGCACGGCTTGAAATGGGGATCATGTGCTGACACTGGGTAAGAGCCCAGAACTTCTGGCTTGGGTCAAGACATTCAGCTCACTCAGCAAAGACGGCAGCAGAAGCACCCACCTACTGCCATCATGGGGCTGCTTTTAATCACATTAGAGTCATTAGCTGGAGGGGGAAGAGGCCTGTTTCAAAATTCAGCTGTGTATGCAGTGCAGGGCCCATCCCAGGGTGTGTCTCTGCAGCAAGAACAGTTTTCATATAATTATGGAATGACGCTGGACGAGTGTTGCAACCAGAGGACGGTGCCTCCGGCAGGAATTCTGTTTAGACAGGATTGTGGATTAATTTGCTCTGAATTGAGAGCTTTCATGTTATGATGAAGCTGGGGAATGCTTGGAAAAAATAAAAAAAACACCGAGGGGAGGAGGGAAGAGGTGTAGTCAGCCGGGCTTGACTTAGATCAGCAACTTCACTGGGATGCATTTGCATCTCGTTTTGCACTGGCTTCCCAGAGAAGCTCAGACCAGACAATTGCATGGAAGGTGGTTCCCAGCCCTGGAGCCTGGGGAGGGCTGGGCAGGGGTGCACTGGTGTCACATGCTGGTTGGTGGCCTGCCCTGTCCCTGCAGCAGCCCAGGACCTGGCTGGTTAGTAATGCCCTGCGCCGTTAACTCCGGGCAACCCCTCCCTCCATCCTTCATATTCACCACGTCCCTGCCCAACAGATCATGACAAAGCCTTTGTTTACTCCTGTCAAGATCTTTCTGTGTTTCATGTGCATAAGAGGTTGGTCACAACACAATTATAACTCCAGGCAATCTGGCCACTCGTGCCCAGAGCTGTTTAGGAGCTATGCAGTTGGCAGAAATCACCTGCACTCCCCAGCCCAGCTGTGTCATGTTAGAGGAGTTCTGAGAACCTGCTGCTCGTGTGGGATCCTTTGGCAGATGGTGGTGTTACCCCAAAGCACTCAGGTTGAGGCCAAGAGTCAGAGGTAGGGAAGATGAGGGATGGATAAATCCATTCCCACAGTGAGGTCTCCCTGCTGTTCAAACACAAGGTGCAGTTCCCACTGTTCTGCCACCCAAGAACATGACAGGACGTGACAACCTGGGTCTTCTCCTGTGATCCTAGCTGCCCTTGGGGTGGGGATTGCTCCTGTTCCAGGAGTAGAAAATCAGCATCACAGGATGCTGAAGAGCAGGCAACAAATGTTCAGGCAGCTCAGACCAAGGAAATCGGGGCTCCTGTCTTGGTGCCAGTCACTGAAGTGACTGAACATCCCCTTGAGCCTGGTTCAAGCACAGCTGCCTCTGAGAGCCATTGGTTCTAGCTGTTCCAATTTAGAAAATCTCTGTCTGTAGAGGGAAAACTAGTTGATAGCTGTTTTATTGCCTTATAAAACAGAAGGGGGAAACAGAAAAGGCAAATGCACCTATAGGTATCTCAGTGCCAGAAAAGCTGCAGCCTGACAATGTCATTATTATTGTCCTTGTTGAGAGTTAGGGGAGCCCTGGACCTCTAGATATTATTCATACAACCTGGCAGCCTTCAGAAATCAACTGCATGTAGTCATGAGCTCATTCTACAGGGGTTCAGAGCAGACATGAAAGGTTGTTGTGGTACAGGATCATCAGGGAACCATATGGGTATCAAAATGAGGAAATTAGCTTTACTACTGACTAAGAGAGCACAAGTGTGAGCTTGATCCCATATTTTTCACGTGTTCATGGCAGTGGCTTGGAGGAATAAATCCTTTTTGTCCTTTCTCATGTGCACTGTGAGGTGTCCTCTGCATCAAGGCACAAAGGTGTGCAACCATCTTTGCAGAGCAAGGAGATCAAAGGAATTTGGATCCAGATACCCATCAGACTGCAGCAACCACTCTGAGAAATTACACTGCCATGCAAGTTGTTCCTTGGAGCCACAGAGCTACAGATGGCAGGAATTGTTAGCAAAGTAAAAAGCACATCTCCTGAGCAATGGGAGGTCTGGTTTCCCCTCTTCATCTCTAAGTATCAGTACATTCTTATGACAGGAATGTGAGTGGAATCACACAGAGGGGGATGGGAGGGATTTTTGGGGGAGGAACAGACCTTTCACAGTCATGTAGACACTCTCAAACACCAGGGATTTGAAAACAAAGGCAGCATGAAAAAATTTCAGGTGATTGCTGGTTGGTCGTGACAATGTTATAATTTTTTTAGTACTTTTTAATCAAGATGGGTCACAAAGCAATTTTGCAAACTATAACTTGCTCTCAAGTGATAGCTAACTCTTTAACAGCTTGTTGCAGCTATACCTTCACCCAGAAAGGCAGTTTGGGTGCCTCTGGGATGGGATGTAACAACTATTTAAGAGCAGACCCACACTACTATTTAGAGTGAGAATTATGATTTGCAAATGGAAATTACAGAGATGGTTCCAATAGCCTGAATGCAAATGCTCCACCACAGTCATCAGGTTGGCTTGGGTTAGAACACCCAGACCCAGGGCAGGAGGAAACATTGGTACAGAGACCAGCAAAGGCAAGGGAGGTGAAGGGAAGTTTCATTGCATTATAGTATAAACACCAAAATCTAGTCTTACCATAGAACAAAATGTTTAAAAGAGGTCCAGGAAGACTATGGAATAGTACAAGAACTGGTGACAGGGGCACACAAAGGTAGAGGCTCTCTGGAGTTGGATCACAATATAGGAAGTTCAGCAGAGATGATTTCATGATGTTTTTAAGGCTTGGGGCTGGCTGGGAGCTGCTTTAGCTGTCCAGATATATCCTGTGTTACATTGACAGCAGGATGGTCACAGGTACTAGGGGCACTCAACTTCTCAGCTTCATTCCCTATGAAGAAATGTCTCTCCTAGCTTTCTCAGACTTTCCAGAGTCAACAAACCCTGATCCCTTTATGTGATGGACCTCCCAGAACAAATCTGTGGGGATCAGAAGGTTTTAGTGAAAGAAAGGTAACACAGCAGCTCCACACATTGTGGAGGGAGCCCCTCCAGTGCAAAAATAACAGTAAGAGTGAAGATGATCCAGGAAATACTTTTAACTATTCAGTTTCAAATTTAAACTATTCAGTTTAATAGTTTAAGCTATTCAGTTTGACTCTAGTTGGTTGAGAAATGCTGGCATTGAGAGTCTTGGAGCTAAGAGAAGATCTATAGTCTAAATTAATTAGGACAGTCAAGAGGCACAAGTGAAAGTTCAGAGTGTACACCTAAACATCCACAGCTGAACCCAGCCCTTCTGCTGTGAAGGACCTAGAGATGGGAGATTATGAGTCTTGCATCATGATGCAACTCATTTTTGCAAGGCAGCAATACAAGCATCATCATGTCTTAATGCTCTGGGAACCCAGTCCTTGAATCGGGGAACACCCCTGTGTCACCAGCCTGGAAGAGCTGTGCTAATTACCTGAGAGCAACAGCCAAATGCAATAATGAAGCTAGAGAAGAAGTGTTTCAAGTTGTTGTCCCAGTGCAGGGCCTGTCTTGGAAATGAGAGGGCTGAGAACTCAGCAAATTGTTTTGAGACATTCTTTCTGCTGGTTTTGCCATGATGTTTTTCTAGCTCAGCTTGTTAAGCAGAGGTGGGTGTCAGTGGGCTCCAGTCTCTGGAGGCTCTGCCAGCAGCATCCTGCAAAAATGCCACTTGTCACTGCATGAGCTGAGGCCAGGAAATGCTCTCTGCTTTTTGCCCAGTTTGAAGAGAATCCTTCACTGGGAGGGTGGTGAGAGCCTGGCCCAGGGTGCCCAGGGAAGCTGTGGCTGCCCCATCCCTGGCAGTGTTGAAGGGCAGGTTGGATGGGGCTTGGAGCAGCCTGGGCTGGTGGGAGGTGTCCCTGCCCATGTAGGGGCGTGGATCTGGATGATCTGTAAGGTCCCCTCCAACCCAAACCAGCCTGTGATTCTATGATAATTCCTCACCCGCAAAGTGGGGGATTTTCCTTGGGTTCTGCCCCCCCTTGCAGAGACATTAATGCACAATTCAGGCAAACAGACAAACCTAACTTAAATCACAATCTGCAGTAGGTCAGCTTCCACAGCCTTCCAGCTGGGAAGGATGTCCTGCACCCTCTCTGTGGAAACAGCAGCTATTTTAAGCTGGTGTCCACAGAGCAACCACAACCAATGTAGATAAGGTCTCAGAGCCACATTGTGCCCTAACCAAGCACCAGGGGGAAAGGCCAGAATTCCTCCTATTGGCACATTGATACACCCTTGTTTGCCCTGTATTCAGACAGGGAAAGCAATACAGAGAGGACACGGATGGAAATCCCTCTGGATCCATCTCTGAACCGTTGACTTCAAAGCCCAGTTCAGCTGCTCTGAAGTCTCCCCTTTTAAAAGTTGCTTTGTTGAAATGAGGAACACCCAGCTCCCATTTCTGCACAGCAGTTCCCTGCTGCCTCTTTAAACCTGCTGCACAATGTGAACTTTTCTTTAAAGAATTAAAGAAAAAAAAATGATAAATCAAAGTGCCTTTCACCAGAACTGACCTGACATGCTGAGTACTAAGGCTGGGGCTGGATAGTTATGCCAGGTTATTTACAGCTCTGTGACTGGCAGGCATGTGTGAGGCTGTCTCATTTTAAGAATAGGCCTGTAAAACAGGTTTTGGATGAAGGATCCCCTTCCAAAATTAAGGATTCTGTCTGAAAGAGGGGCTGTAGCTCTGCTGAGAAATCAGGCTGGCAGGAGGGTTGTGTTGGTGTGTGCTGTGGGTGTTATTGCCCAGCCTCACAGACCTGTCCTTGGTTGTTTCTTGTACTGATTTTGGTGGGGTTGTTGCCTTTTCTTTAAATCTGTAGCAGGAAACTAATGCAAATTGGATCTGGGGAAGACATTACGGGTTCGCTGGGTAAAATATGCAAATACCACTGGACGGAAACTCAGAAAAGATGATAACTTGTCTCTGTCTGAAGCCCAGTTCCTTTCACTCCTGTCTGCTCAGCTCTCACCCCAGCTGAGAGCAGCACACTCACCCCGTGCTCCTGAGAAGTGTTAGATGCTGCTGTGTTCTCCCTCTGTCCCACAGACTGAGAGATACCAGGCTTTCCACTGCTTGCCTACATGCTCTAACTAGTAGGTGTCTGTGCCCTGGCTTCTTTGCATTCCTCTGCTCTCAAGCTGATCTGCCTCTGCATTTTGGAGCAAGCAGAATTACCTAATTCTGCAGCAAGATCTGAAGCTCTCCCTTTGTTTCCCAACACTGAAGTTCAGCACCTCTCTGTCCTGCAGGCCTGTAGCAAAGGTGAACTCATTAAAGAGACTGTAACCTGCCTTAATTCTGCAATACAAAGGGAATAGGAGGGCTAAACCAAGCATATTACACCTTATGATGTGACAGTTGTGCCACTAAATTGGTGAGCATCTAGACTGATTGACAGGCTTAAGTGCATCACAGCATAGAAACTCCCCCAGTTCTGCTGGAATCCTCTCCAGGTTTGCAGTCCCAGTATAGCCAGGGACTGGGAAAGCCTTGCAGATAAACCTTTCTTGACAACCAACACTGTGGGAAAGGGTCTGTCTGGATACAGCTGTATTCTGATCACCACTCTAGTGGCATAGTTGGCAGATTTGGCAGCAGTAAAGCTACCCTGGAGCTGCTTGGATGCCAAGCTGTGAAAATAGAGCAGGGATGGGGTTGACCTGATGTGGGGTTTTTTGCTTATCCTTTCCACAGAGGCCAGCAGCACCAGCCACACTTTGCCTCTCTTGGAATTTGTGGTCATATTTCCAGCTCAGCTGATTTGCAAGACTTGAAAAGAATAGGTGGTGCACACAAGGGACTTGGAAAAGTTCATTCCTCTTTGTGGCTCTTGCTAAGGCTCCACCAAGGGTGAATAAATCAGGGTTAGGAATAAACATTTGTAAGCAACAGCAATCCTGGTAATTGTTTTTGTCTGAGTGAGTATTCATTCAAGTTACAACATGATCCAAACTTGCTGTCAGGAGAAAACTGCACATGTGGATGATTCATGTTGATAAACCCCTAAATCCTTCAGGCTTAGCAGCAGCAGGAACAGCACTGAGCAGGAACTAAAGCATGGAGCTGAGAAGAGCAACTCAAGGACACTGAGAAAGAAATCAAACATCATTTAAATCATAGGTAAAGTCTGCCCTCTTTAAAAGGAAGGTGTTCTAGGTCTATCCAAGCACAGGAAGAAGGCTCTGGACAGCTTTGGTTCCTCAGGGAGCAAGGGTTGACCTCTTAACAGTGGAAATGTCTGAGAGGAGTTGGACAACCTGGCAGACACAGCTTGGTGAGAGTGAGGCATGTGCTGTGCTCAGAGCTGACATCAAGAACACAAGAACAGGCAATTATGGAACAAGCAGCAGGCTGGCAAGCCCTGCAGGAATCTCTTTAAGTATGACTGACTGAGACATGGAAGAAACCTTGTCTGGTTTCAGCAAGGCTGGAAGTTGGAGACAACATTGCAAGGCAAGACTGAAAATTTTCACCAGAAGACAAACTCCAGAGAAGATGCTCTTTGAGCCTCATGAGATAAATCTTAGCACCTTAGAAAGAGCTGAACTGTTCTTCCAAGCTAAGGATAACTCAAGAATTCCCAACAGTTGCATTTGCCTGTTCCCCACATCAGAGCTCTGGTTTGGGCTGTGCTTAAGACTGGGATTTAGCAGCTCTTAGTGTCCTTTCAGCTTCTGCCATGGCTGTCTGTGTGACTCTAATTGTTTTTACTTAATTACCGTGTCATGGTTCTCCTTTCTGTGATCCTTTCTGTCCTGTCTGCTTAGACCAGGAGGTTTCCAGGCCAGGCCATGCTCTTGCTGTGGGGATGTACAGCACTGAACATGCTGAGACCCTGATCTTTACCAGAGCTGGGGGAGTAGTGGTTCATCCACCCAGAAAACAAACAGCATGAGGCTTTCAGCAAACAAAGGTGGAAGACTTTTCATTAGAGTGAGCACTTTTCCACATACCAGCCTCATCTCCTTAGGTGTCCATCCTCTAAACCTATTGTAGCAACTCTTCAGAGGAAATAATAGTGGTTTGTGTTTGCACAGGGATTTATTTTTCTTCATCTAAGCTTGGAAAGCCTCTTCCCACAGGTGTGGCTGGACACTATTGTATCCCTAACAGAAAAGAAAAACCAAACCCCATCATGTCACTCTAAGTAGCTGAGATGGCAATTTCCAGTAGTAACCTGGCAGCCACTGGTAACTTGAGCAGCCAATGACCTGCCTGCCTGGATGCTGGAGGTCCTGAGCTAGAGCAATGCCCCACCTTTCTGGCAGTGGGTAGCACTGTGCAAACACTGTCAAAGCTTGAGACCTCTTTTTGAAAACTTAGCATGTAGGGCTCTGATTCACCACCTGCTGAAAGTCCCTGGTGCAACCAAGGGTGAAAACCACAACCTTCCTCTCCCCCAAATCCAGCCTGCAACACAGCACCAGTGCTTACCCTGCTGGAACCAGCATTAGGAGAAGGACCTTGCAGCAGAACCCAGGCAGTACCAGTTCTCCACTAAACTTTTCCATCCACCACCCCCATCCCAGAAATTACACTGCCCATAATTCAGGAGAGACTGGAAGGCTGGAGAGCACCAGCTGTGGTGTTAGTGCTGAGGTCCACTGGCAAGTCTGGACATAGGCAATA
>NW_009952719.1:510132-517798 GCF_000747805.2 Chaetura pelagica
GCTCCTGGAACATGCAGAGGTAGCAGATGCACATCTGGTCTGTCTGACAGAACAGCTCCATGGTCTTCCCATGCACAGGGCATTTTCTTGCTTCAAAGTCCCTGATGGGGTCCAGGAGCTGGTGGTCCCGGAAAGCTGCTCCTTCCAGGTGGGGCTTGAGGTGCAGCTCACAGAAGGAAGCCTGGCACACCAAGCAGGACTTGACGGCCTTTTGCTTGTTATCAATGCAGGAATCACACAGAACATCCTCAAGCTTCACCCTGGGCCGTGACCCAGCTGCTCTGTCAGGCTTGTTGAAGGTGGATCTTCTCAGATCCCCCGTCTCCACCAGAGGGAGGGAAGGTTTCTTCAGGTCCCCCATCTGCCCCCCAGAGAACAATGACTTCCTCCCTTCCCCTTCACTTGGCAGGAAGCTCTTTTTGGAATCCAAGGAGAAGAGGGACTTCCTGAGATCACCTTTCTCTGCAAAGGAGAGGGGTGGTCTCCTCATGTCCCCTATCTGTCCACTGCCATACTGCATCTTCTTGGAATCTGCCGAGTCCATGCTGAAGTAGGACCTCTTCTCATCGGACGACTCCACGAACTGGATGATGGGCCTCTTCCAGTCACTCCCAGAGAACAGGGAGCTCTTGATTTGCCCTGTTTCCAAAGCAGCACTACCAGTGCCCTTGTTAGGTTCCTTCTCACCACCTCCTGGGCTTGTGGTCTTCTTTGCTTCTTCTTCCTTTTTGGGGGCAGACGGACTCTTCACGTCCTCCGGCTTCCCAGCGGTCCCGTTTGTCCTCGCTGCGCTCGCTGTTTCCATCGTCTGAGCAGGGCAAAGCAGCTTCACTGCTGGGTCTCTCCCTCCAGCTCCTGTCTCTCAGCCCTCTCCAAAGCTGCTACGTCTGCCCTGTCGTTGTCTCAGCAAGGAGTGACTCTGGAATGCAGCAAAGGTTCTGCCCAAGGGACGCACCTGGAGCTCCTGGGAGGAGGAGAACGCCTGGATCCTGCTGGGTGGACGCAGGGAGCAAGAAAGAAACAGACGTTAGGAGGGATCAGAAGCTACAGCTGTGCAGTTAATTATACAAGGCAGTCCACACCCAGGAACATTCTTGTCTAACCAGGTTTGGGAGGAAGGGCTGTTTATATCCAGAAAACTGTTGTGTTTTTTTGTTTTGTTTTGTTTTTTTAAAAAAAGCCCTTTAAGATGTAGCAACCAGTTTGACCACTTGTTTCAAAAATACTTGGGCTCATTGTTGCCAGGAGCTGAGGTTATAGCTCCTCACAGGGTAGGAGAGACCATGAGATGTTGAAGATGGGTTTCTTAACTGGGTCATACACATGCACAAAAATAATTAGGGTTGTAATTAAAATGAACGCCCGGAATACAACATTCTTCAGCTGGGTGCCCCTCAGGGCTTGCTGGATTCAGGAGGACAGGGAGGGGAAATGGATGGATAATACTGGGTTTAAAAGGCTTGATTATCTTGATTTTGATTTTGATGTTGGGCTTGTGCAAGGTCCATCCATCTAGACCTGGAAATAACCCAACCATACATCAGAACAACACGGCTGACCTGCAGGAAAAATTGGCATGGCCTGTTTTTTCCACAGGCCATGGCATCTCCACTGGTGTAACCAGCAGGATAAAACCTCCATGGCCTGTATCCTTGCATGGATTAGGAGGAAGGGGAGGGTTACCTTAGGTAGCTCTTCCCATAAATGTCCACTGAACTGAGAGGCTTATTTGTAACATACCTGGAAGAGGAAATATTTTAACAAGGGTTTTACTGATGGCCAAAATGTTTCTTGGAAGAAAAAACAACTTAGTTTTAAAAATGGATCTATTTCCACTAGCTGGGAAATCTTCAACTTGTTGTGATGGCCAAAATGTTTCTTGGAAGAGAAAACAACTTAGAGTTTTAAAAATGGATCTGTTTCCACTAGCTGGGAAATCTTCAACTTGTTGGAGTCACAGAAGATTCCAGAAGAAAGAGAAAAGGCTCTTTATAAGCTCTGGTGAATCCCATCAACCTCTAAAGAGTTGAAGTTCCACTTATAGCAATTTAACATAGATTTTATTCTGAATTTCAGCGAGATTGCTCTGAGATTAATGCCCAGGGTGTAAATGAATGATGCCTGAGATTTGTGCTTAATTTAATTTTCACAGAACACAATGATGGTGTTGCTGGAAAATGTGATTTTCAGCCTGTAACAAGTTCTCATTAGAAAACTGTCACAAAAGCCCTGTTGGAAGCAAGCAGGGGAAGAAAAATCCGGGTCTGCCTTTTGCAAGCTCTTTTTTAGGTGTGGAGGAAAGAGGAGGTGCAGCCCAAACCAGGAACAGCATCAAGTTTTGATCTGATATGAGAATGAGAGAGCCAGGAAGTGTCTGTCTGACAGTTTCTAAGGGCTTTGTCTGTGCACAACGAGAGAAAAGGAAAGAGACTTTTTTTCTTTCCCTTCCACTGAAATGCATTGAAGATCCCCTGGCTCATAGACCCAGCCCCTCTTACTGCCATTTAGTCATGATGGATCTCTAGATATGAGAAATTATGCACTTTTAGGGTATTTTTTTAAGAACAGTTGTTGGGAAAGGCTGAGCCTTTTGCTGGCATTTCTAATGGGCAGTTTTTTATTACTAGGAGTATAACCTTTCATGAGTCAGAAGTCATTCTCTGGCATAAGAAAGGGCAATGCTATTCTTTTTTAAAGCCAATTTCATAAAAGGAAAAGGTTGGCTGACAGATCTGTCTTTCTTCCTCCCCCTGGCTTCCTGGGCTGAGCTGATCTTTCCATCAACAGCCCTACAGATCTGCAGGTAATTAAAAATACTGAAGGATGGAGGAGCCTCTTCTCATGTACAGAAAAGACTCAGTAGAGCTTTTCTAATACTTAAGAAACAAAAGAAAACATCTCTATCAGGAGGTCTAACTTGGAAAATGGTGGCCTTGTTTTCTCTTGGTTTTCTGACACTTTGTTAAGGGGTTTGTGTGTGATTTTGGAGAAAGGCAACCAAAAGATTGAGGATTGGATTTTTTCATTTTGGTTTTGCTGGTGCAAATGCAGAGTAAGTGAGGTTAATGCAGTTATTCCAGGCAGACTTGGGAGTAACTGGGCTCAGGATTAACTTTGTTATTGATTCTTCTCTCCGTGCAGAGGCACGTGCAGGGCTGGCACCCTCCAGTAGGTCAGGTTGTGGCTGTGCTTTGCCTTGATGGCTTTAGCTGCTCCATTGGTTGCAGGACTGGTGAAGAATGGCCATGCTCAAGGTGTAAGATGTTGCCATGTCTGTCACCACATGCTGCTCCAGTCAGACTCAGATGGGCTGTTGTCAGACAACATGTTCTGTAAAGCTGAAGGTTCTGCATTGGCTTCTGAATGACTTGGGTGGTATCTCTCCTTGCTGCTTCATTTTGGAGGCTCCTCAGCTTAAATCCTCTGTGTCAGACAGAAAGAGGGAGGTTGTGCAGATGCTGCACTAATGGAGCCAACTGGATTTCCTGAAGAGGAATCTGTTTGCCAGCACTCTGGGCTGAACCTCCCTTGAGTCTGTCGCTTGTGTGTGAAGGAACATTCCCCACTGCTGCCAGTCACTTCTGCATGATGCCACCCACTTTCACTGGTCCCCTTTCACCCTCAGCATCCCACCTGCTTGGCATTAGCACCTTGATCCTGCTTCCAAATACCTGTGCAACCATGGCAGGCTCCCAGGTGACCAGCAAGAGCTCCATGCTTCACCACTGCCACGTGTCCTGGGCCTGTGGCTTTGCTCTGTACCCAAAGGCCAAGCCCACTCTTCTTCCCCATCTTTGCCTGCACCTCCTCACACCTCAGCATGTCTTTTTCATTCCAGAAAAACTGATTTGCACGTGGGGCCCACTTGTCTCTTGTTATTTCTGGCAACTCTGCTATTCACACCTGACACGTGCAGGGTCTTGTCCGTGCTCACAAGCACTGGGAAGTTCTGCCTGGGATTCACTGGAGTCACAGGGCAGTTTGTTAGTTACAAGGTGGGTTGTTAGTTAAAGGGTGGGTTGTTAGACAGGTTGTGCTTCAGTTCCCAGCCCTATTTAGAAGACTTGTGCACACACGTGTCCTTCAGGCAATTCAGGAGCCAACCTAAATACAGCCTGGATGTCCATTTATTGCAGACTTTGCACCTCCCAGAGGGTGGCTTCTGATTTCTGTGCCATGACTTCACACTTGTGTAAGCACCAGCTGTGCTTTTCTGCACCAACCATCCCTAAACTCCCTGCAGAAGACAACTGGCTCCTATCTGGTGCTCTGGGATGAGCTGATCACACAATCTGCCCATGTCTGTGCCTCTGACTCAGAGGATACACCCACGTTTGGCATCTGCAGGGCCTTTCATCTGAAAACTCAGAGCCTTTTTCAAAGGTTCACAAATTAAACCTGACAACACCTTTGCAAAATAGGTCTGGGTTGCTAACCCCATGTAGCAATTAGGGAAACTGAGGCATGTGCTGTGGAACTGACTGAGATTTTTCAGCAAATAAGAAACTTCTTCTGAAATCATGATGCAGCCTTTTTGCTTCCTCATTCTTTATATAGATATAAAATTTTAACCCTTCTAAAGTCTCAATTTGATTTCATTATTCCACAATGGTTTTTGTACCTGTTTTGAGCTTCTTTTTTTTTTTCATTGTATTTACACCAGGAAGTCTGGGAAGTTAATTGCTTGTCCCAAAGGGTTTCCACTGTGCTGCACAGAAACCTTCATGGGTGGGTACCTGCAAAAAAATAATTTCCCCAGGATGGAAATAGTGAAAAATTGGGTCCATTTCAAACTAAATAGGAGAGAAACAGTTAAGTCAACCCTGGGGCACTCCTTTAGACAGGCTCCAGAGCAGAGTTTCAAACACCAGTGACTGATGAAGTCATGGAGACTCATAGAGAATTAGCTCAACCAGCTCATGATTCACTGGCCCCAGTTCTCACAACTCCAACCAAACTGGGAGCAGGGAACCTGTCTGTTAATTGCCTGCTCTGTGCTCTACCCACTAATCCACACTCCCTTTCACATCACACATATTTTCAGTCCTTTCTCATTTCTTCCACCTCCTATAAAATAATTCCAGGGCTCAGAAGGTGCTCCCCTGAAATGCATGCAGGCTGTTCCTGCAAGAAGAAAGCACAGGAGATCAGTCCATCAAGCATGTAGACACCATTGAGCAATGACCATGCATTAAGCAGCTTGCAGTGCAACAGCAGAGCAGGCAGAACAAGTTCAGGGCTTCGTGTTGTTTTCCTGCCTATCAGATTCGGGTAGATCAGTGGAGTTGTCCTGGTCCAGGGAGCACAGGGGAAAGGCAGCAGGGCTGCAGGTGTGCTTCAGGTAGATCTGCAGATACTCTCAGAGGTGTCATTTCATAGAATCTTATCATAGAATGGTTTGGGTTGGAAGGGACTTTCAAGATCATCCAGTTCCCACCCCCCTGCATGGGCAGGGACACCTCCCACCAGCCCAGGCTGCTCCAAGCCCCATCCAACCTGCCCTTCAACACTGCCAGGGATGGGGCAGCCACAGCTTCCCTGGGCAACCTGGCCCAGGCTCTCACCACCCTCACACTCCACAATTCCCTCCTCATGTCTCACCTCAATCTCCCTCTTCCAGTTTTCATCCCTTCCCCCTTGTCCTCTCCCTCCCTGCCCTTGTCCCAAGCCCCTCCCCAGCTTTCCTGGAGCCCCTTCAGGCACTGGAAGGTGCTCTCAGGTCTCCCTGGAGCCTTCTCTTCTCCAGGCTGAACACCCCAACTCTCCCAGCCTGGCTCCAGAGCAGAGCTGCTCCAGCCTCTGAGCATCTTCATGGCCTCCTCTGGAGTTTTCCCAGGAGCTCCATGTCCTTGTCATGTTGGGGGCTCCAGCACTGGACACAGAGCTCCAGGTGGGGTCACTCACAGGAGCAGAGTGAAGGAGGAGAATCCCCTGCCTTGACCTGCTGGCCAGGCTGCTTTTGATGCAGCCCAGGACACTGGTGGCTTTCAAAGATATGATAGAGGCTCCATGTATATGGCAAACACTCAATTTCAGAGATTTGTGACCACTTGGGCTCACTGCCTCCACGGGACAATCAACTTTGTGTCTCCCAGTGGGTGATGAAAGGAAGGAAAACTGAACCAGGAGGATCCAGTTCTTTGAGGGATGCACTGTCATGTTAGGAGGCATGGCCAGGACCTGGCTCCAGATCCAAAGACCTGGATTTGTAGGGTAGTCAGAACTCCTTAATAGCTCCTCTAGGGCACCACAGCAGGTCAAACACAAGCTTCCCAGGGCTTAAATCATTCCTGCAGGCTATGAGCTGGACCCTGGGGAATCTTGATGATTGGAAGGAGTTACAGGCAGGACAGAAATGCCTGTTGTGTAAGAACGATACTCGGGGAGTGAGCAGGAGGCTGATTCACTGGAGGAGTGAGAGGGTGTGTGACAGGACAAGGGCATTACCTGCAGGATATGTGGTGCCTGGGGGAGGACCCCTTTCTAGTGGTTATGCTGAGTCTTCACCTTTGAAAAGGCTGAAGGGGAAAAATGACTACTCAGCACTCCATTCCTGAGGAGGACAGGAAAGGGAACACCAGCTGCAGAGGGAAATCTCTTTGAATTAAAGGCCAGTGGTAGGGTAAGATCAAATAGGGTCAATTTGTTCATTAAGAAATATAGGCTAGAAATTAGATGATTTTGAGACATCACAGGAGCAGGGGTCAGGGATGGCCTTTGAAACAGAGTCTTGGGCACCAGGATCTGAACTGGGTTGAAGATGAGCTTGCTGCAGTCATTAACATGTTGCATAACTGTATGGGTGATACCACATGCCTCCAATGTGCTTACAAGACTTGTTGCACCATGTTCATATTGTTTTTACTTAATTAATTAAGCCTGTGTTTCAAGGCTTCTGCTGGTTACCCTGAGAGGCCAGGGAGGATTTTTTTTTTCCCTCCTCCCCCCTTCCCCCTTTGATGATTAACTTGGTTTCTGTGTCATTGGTTTTCAGTCTTTGTTTTCTTTTCCACCTCCTTTTCATGCACTGGAGATTGGCACAACCTGAGGTGGGGAAGTTGGGTGGAACTGGTTGCACCTCTCAGGTGTCTGCTCAGCATTAAACCCACTCACCACATTTGGGATGGAGAAGGAATATCCCTTGGTTGGATTGACAAGAACTTTTTAACCTCCTGCTGTAGGAAAACACATTCTCTGGTGGTTTCTTTGGCATGTGGTCACTGGCAGTTCTCAAGCCAGCCTCAATAACTGTGCAGATGTGATTTCATTGCTGGTTCCACATGTGAGCCTGGGAGATGGTGGTTTTGTTCTGCTCCAACCTGTTGGTGATCATCTGAAGTGCTTTTGGGTCTTTGGGAACAAAACTTAATCGAAGAGATAGATTTTATTAATGTAAAATTGACAGTTCACATAATCTTATGGTTTTGGGGGCTGTAGAAGAAATGATAAAACATTCCCTGCTTTGCAGCTGGTAGAACTGAATTTATTGACCTCTGGATAGAGGCAACACATTGTACTTCTTCCTAAAAAGATTTGGCCCTGTAGGTGTTACCATGAGTCTATAGCCCCTCTGATCTCTTTGTGTACTCTTCTCTGAGGATGCTCTTTTTCCTCTGATGCTTGGAATACTTTTAGCATAATTTGCCATTGTCCCCAGCAGCAGGAA
>NW_009952719.1:517869-522075 GCF_000747805.2 Chaetura pelagica
GGAATTGCTTTGTTAGGTCTAGTTCTCTCTGGGTTTGCATTTCAGCCCAAAATGCCCTGCATCAAACTCTGTAGGGCAGGGGAATGGCATCTTCATCTTACACCTCAGGAAACTAAGGCCTGCCAAACTTGACAAAGGTTGGCTTTCCAGCAACTGGAAATCCCCAAACAGAGACCTTTCTGTGCCTGCCTCATTGCTTAAAAACTTATTTCCCCTCCAGAGCCTGTTTTACTGATCTGTGAGATCTGCTAATGGAGCTGGGAGAAGCTCTGCATTTGGTGCTGGATCACAGAAGGTTGTTAGAAGGAGCATCACTCCTTGCTCCTCCTTAGTTTCTAAAGGTCACCCCCTTCTATTCAGTCCCGTGGTTCCCTGTACCCCCTCTCCAAGCAGCCCTGCTCCCCCAGGTTGGCAGCTGTTTGTTCCCCAGCTTCCCTGCCAGTGCAGTCTCTGGGAGCTGGAATTCTGAGCTCCCTGCTGAGGCCTGGGAGTGAAAACAAGGGAAATGATGGGACAGGGTGTGACTCTCCCTGCCAAGCCTGGAGGAGGCAGGTGGAGAGAAAGAGGGAAAACATGGATGGATAAAGCAGAGCAGAACAAGGACAGGCAAGGAAAGAATAAGAAGGACAGGCTGTTATTAACAGAGTCACCCTAACACACAGGCTACTCTGAAATCCTCTGTATTTGGCAATATCAAGCCAAGCTTTCCTCCAGGCAGTGGTTATTTCTAGCAAGGGTAGCAGGGAGAGCTGTGCACAAAGCACTCCTTGCCTTCACCTGCCCTGGAGACACAGACTGTGGCTCTGTCTCTCCTGGGACATCCAGGCCACTGAGCAGCCTGGTAAAGAACCTCTGCCCCAGGAGAGCACTGCAGGTGGGGCTGGGGAGGGGGGAGATGCCAGAGGTGATGGCAAAGCTTGGGGGATCAGCTGTACCCCTGGGCAGTGACTTCCTGGCCAAAAACAAGTACTGCCTCCCCAAAATTTCCCTCTGCCTCAGTGTCTCAAGTCAGGTCTCTCTGCAGAAGGCTCAGCCTCCAGACACAGGCCCCCATGCAGGGAAAGTGCTTAGGGGGATGGGGACCCATCACCCACCCATGGCTGGGGTAGCAGACCCCCATGGCAGACCAGTAGGGCTGGTCTGGGCAGTCCCATGGGTGTGGAAGAAGCCCAGCAGTGGGGTCCTGGCTGCTTGGGGCTTTTGCCCTGCACAGAAACCCCCACTGGAGGGTTTGCCCCTGTGAGGGCTGCAGCTCCATCACTGCAGGAGAGAGCCCATCACTTGGGAGGGAGCAGCCTGAGCTCCCTGGGCTTCCCTGCCTGCCAGGGAGGCTTTGGGGGAGGTGCTAGGTGGGCCCCAGCCTGTGTCATTGTTGGGTTCCTGGAAATCAGAGTGCAGGATGGGCTGGAGGGGAGAAGCCTGAGGACTGAGGCCACCACGCACAGCAAATGACTGAGCTGAGCTCTTGTGCCTGGTTGTTGAGAGGAATTATTCTTCTGAAAGGCCCCTGGGAAGTTAAATGGGAAAACATGTTGGAACAAGGATGCTTATTCACCCTGTGACTGAGCAAGACAAATATCCAGCGTGTGTGTGTGTGTGTGTGTATGTGTGTGCACTCGTGTGTGTGCCTTGATTTACTCCCCTCTTTGCCTCTATAAACACAGAAGAAAAAAAAAATAGGACAGCAAAAGAAAAATGAGACAGGGATTGAAGGGTGAGAGACAAAGAAGAGGGAAAACACTGAGAAAAGATGGGAGAAGGAGAAAAAAAATCAGCAGACTTCTGGGAGAGAGATATAAGAGGTAGATAAGTGAGTGAAAGTGGGGCCTGAGCCTCCCTTACTCACTGCCATAAATTCAGGATAACTTGGCAGAACCTGAGGCTGGGCAAGGGTCAGGACCAGACCTTGAGGAGAGTTAGCATCTGCCACCCTTACTCATCAGGAGCAGCACTCTGCTGTCTGCCTTGCCTGGACTTGCTTGTCCTTGGTCAGCGTTATCCCTCTGCAGCCAAATCCCACTCTCTGGTTTTAGGGAGGTGGCAAGTGCCTGGGAAACAGCAGTGTCATGCTATCCCCTTCTCAAGGTGAAAACAACAGGATCAGCAAGCTGCAGGGGAAAGGCCAGCAAGGCTGCTTTTCTCCAGGCAACAGCACAGAGGCTGTGTTTTGGTTGCTGGCATTCAGGTGGAGGTGGAAGCAAGGGGCAGGTAGTCCTTGACACAGCTTGTCTTCCCAGCTGCCTTATCTGCTCCTGTCAGAGGCCACTTGGTGTTTGGGGCTTTGTTCTGCAATTCAAAGGGAGCATGTGGACACCAGCCCTGGCTTGCACAAATGGGAGTGAAATTTGGCATCCAAGGAGAGTCGTGGCTGATGGAAAGTGTCTGATGTTTGCCTTGGAAAGGAGCTGGGGACAGGCTGATCATGGGAGCTCCTACGTCACTGGCACTGAGCTCAGCACCTGTTTACACCTTCTCCCAAGCCCCACTGCAAAGTGGTGGGAGCTCAGACCTAACCTCTCCTCATTCTCCCCCTGCTGTCCCAGCTCTCTGTCCCAGCTCCTGTCTCTCTCCAGATGCATTCTTGCTGCTCTGGGCAGTCCAGAGGGTCACCTGCACCCCAAGCCCCCTTTACAGCCTCCCTGTAACCAGCCCCATCTTCCTGCCAACTCTTTGCTTCACTCCTATGTAGCTGGGTGGCAGAAAAAGCTGTTCCCCTCTCCATCCCCACCCAGCAAAACAAACATCTGAGGCTTTCTCCAGCTCAAGAAACCCCTGTGGCAGGACCTAACTCAAAGTCAGAGGTGGGAACAGGCTGCTTGGTGGCACAGGCATGGTTACCCACTGCATCCTTGCCCCACAGATGCCAGCCTGCCCATCCTATCCTCTCACCTCTCACCCCAGGGCAAGACTTTTTGTGTGGCTAGCACGTGGAGCTCTCATGCAGACCTGGTGGCAGGTCTGTCACTATGCAAACAGAAAACTCACGGTGAATTAAGTGCCCATAACAAGGTGCAGGGTAGCAGACACTGGCAGCAGCAGCAAGGGGCAAGGCCTCAGGCCAGGTATCTGCCACACTCCTGTGTGCCAGCCAGCACTGTGACTACCAGAGCAGGATGGCCAGTCAGGTTGGAGAACTCTTTTGCAGCTGCAGGTGAGCTTGGGAAAGTGCCCAGCACCCAGAGGGCCCAAAAGCTCCTGCATCCCTGCCTCCCCACCTGGCTGGCTCCTTGCACAGCCTGCTTCTGCAGCTGGCAGAGAGGCAGGATTTGGCCTCCTCGTTGGTGGTATAGTTGTGAAAGTGGGTAAAATAATGGGGGAGATTCCCAGGCAGCTCTGAGCCCTGAGCTGGCGCTGCAGGAACGCCAGGGAGTGGAGAAGGGCTGTTGCTTGGTGTGCATGGGCAGGGAACACCTGGAGCTTGGGCAACTCAGGGAGCTGCTCTGCTTGGCTCCTCGCAGGCACTGCCTGCTGGCCTTTATTACATTAATTGCATGTAAGTGTGAGGCTCCATCAAGTCCCAACGCAGCCTAACGCAGCGTCACGGGGCTGGCTGGCACCCAGGGAGGGGAGCCAAGCTCTGGGGGAAGATGGGCTGAGGAAGCTGCAGGCCTGGGAGCTGCAGCTCCCTGCTGGTGCAGGGAAGGGCAGGCTTGCCCTTGCCTTGCAGTCCCAGCCTGTCTCCCTGTGCCCTGGCAGCAACAATCCTGCCCCCTGGTTTGGCTGGGACAGCCTTCCAGGGCAAGTTCCCCAAGGCAGGGGGGTGGGCATTGCCATCCAGGGCCACCTCTGCCACTCCTGGGGAGGCAGGGCACAGCAGGGGGTTGCTTTCACCCCCTTGCTTGGACTTAAGGAGTTTCCAGCCCCTGGGGAGCAGGAGAGAGACCCAGTGTGTGGACACACACGAGGGACACCTTGCTGAGGGGAGCACACGCTGCTCCCCAGGCAGGTGAGGAGCAGGTGGTTGGCAAAAGGTTGTTTCAGAGGGGTCTGTTGCACGTGGCTGGAAGGTCCCCACGGCTCTCCCCCAGCTTCAGGGCTCAGCTTTTCCCGGGCTCCCTGTTCACACCTTGCCTGTCACCAAGGGGGAGTGAAACTGAGGGCACCTCTTTACAGAGCAGGGCTCTCTGAGCATCCCAGTGGTCGTGGGGAGACCCTAGGCTAGCTGGTATGGACCACCCCAACCCCCCCTCCCCTCTGCCACATCTG
>NW_009952719.1:523376-532496 GCF_000747805.2 Chaetura pelagica
AGCCAGGGCTCCTCGGGGGTCTGACGGTGCCTCTTCCTCTCCCCCTCCCTGCTGGAATGCCCCAGAAATGATAGTGGGGTTTACAGCACGGAAAACACCCTGGATTTCTTCGTGGGGGGGAAAAGCCTCTCCCAGCCCTGCTTGTGTGTCCTAAAAAACCTTGTCCCTAAGCAGCCTGAAATAAATGCTCAGGAGTAAATGCTGGTGCCTCTGTAAGGTGCCAGCAGGGTATTTCCCACACACTCTGCAGGAGGCAGGTAACAGGTTCCCCCTCAACATCTTCCCCCCTCGTTCAAGTCAGCCAGTTCCTGCACTATCTTATCAGCACCCTCATTATACCCTCAGAAACACAGGGTAAACATCTCCAGCAAACTGCTCTTGATGGCAATTTCCTTGCTAAATAAGCCACTTCCCTGCTTGAGTGATGGTTAGGAGAGAGGATTTTTGTAACTGCTGCTGTTTGAACAAGTGAGAAGTAAATACAGGTCCCTTCCTGGGAGCACACACCTGCACCTGCTCTGGGAGCTCCATCCCAGGCAGAGGTAGGAAGGTGTCTGTGGGAACTGCTCATTAAAATACTGGCAGCTCCTCACTGCTGCTTTGTTCAGTTTCTAACCTGGAATTTGGCTGAGGGAGGAAGATACGACTGGCAGAAGCTGCCAAGGGGATTTTCATAGTCCAGGCTGCCTGTCAGACAGTTGGGTTTACATCTTATTCCAAAGGATGGTTCCTCCACTGGCACAGCATCTCTCAGAGCACTGACATGGGCTGTGCTGGGAAGAGCTGGGTTGTGCTGGGGATGACAAACTGGCAATGCTGCTGGCTGGGCACCCATCAGTGAGCAGAGCTGTGCTGAGCAGCAGGAAGGTGACAGAGGACCTGCCAGCTTCATTCAGCCCCTGCCTGTCTCTGCTTCCATCACCTGCCACGGCTGCTGTGGGATTTAGAGCAGTCCTGGGGCTGCTTCACAGCAGGGAATGCAGCTGGATGCAGGCAAGCTGGGACCTGTTGGGGATTTCAAGTGCTTCCTCTGCTCTTCTGCAGAATTTTAGCTCAAGCACAGCCTAAGAAAGCCCTTTCAGCTTCCTGGGATGTTTACTCCTTCTCAGAGTGACCCAGTCTGCCCCATCTCAGCCTGTACAATCTGGCTGGAGCTGAGCCCTTGGCTGCATTGCCCTCCTATTCAAAGGCAGAAAGAGGGAGGATGGGGAAAAGGAAAAAAAAAAAAACACCAAACCAAACAAACAGAAACGAAATTAGTCTCCCAGCTGGTAGTAAAGCTTCCTTGCAGCAATTCCAGAAGCCTGTCCAATTTCTTCTCCCATTACAAAGCTTTGTTGCAGACTTTTGCAGCTTGCCTTCCCCTCCGTGAGCTCTGAGTTAATTCCTCCCCCAGTCTGGGCTGGGATGGCTTTCTCAGATGGGCACCTTCCCACTCCAGCTCTGCCTGTATCTCTCTTCTTGCTCCTGTTTCACAAAGATGTATTTTTTCCTTCCTTTCCCCCTGTAAATAACACCACATATGGCCACAAACAGTGTGTTCAGCCAGCAGCTCTGCTCCTGACAGGAGCCAGTGCTAAACTAAGCAAACAGCATCATTCAGCAGCCTGGCCTGCTGCCCACCTGAGCAGGCTGAAGTAATGCTTTAAAGATCAGGGAGAGAGCAGAGACATCAGGAGGTGAAAGTGAAGCTTTTTAAAGAGCAAGTCAAATCCAGATGAAAGGCAGAGGACAGAAAATCCCCTTGGTGTTCTGCACAGATTGCTTTGGTTGGGTTCTTGCAGGGATGTTGTGGCACTGGAGCTGATTTCTGTGCTGCTCCATGTGCAGCAAAGTTAGAGCAAAGTACTTTTGTACTATTGTGTTGGTGACTAAGAGGAAGGTTTAACAGAAAGCAAGATCTAAGCAGAGACCCTTGGTTTTTAACTCTGCTTTTTTGGAGCTGGAGGAATTAGAAGTGAGAAGGAAGGTCATGTCTGTCCATTCTGTGCTGAATCTTGGTTCCAGTGGATATCTAGTTGAGGGAAGTGCATTTCATCCCCTTTTGCAGCAGGCCCAGCTTTCCAGGCAGAGGATGTATGTGATGAGGTGCAGGAGCAGCAGGCTGGCTGGAAACCTTGCTCTGAGACAAGATCTGAAATAACTACAGTTCCCTGAGGGTATATATGGTAGAAGGGGCAATGCAGAGCTTTAGAGTGAGAGTCCTCCAAGTCTTGACATGCCATGAAAGGAATCTTTTAGACTTAAAATTGGTGGGGAAAGGAAGCTGGGCTGATCCTGGCATTGTGAGGGAGATGTGCTGCAGATTTCTAGGGTCAGCCTGGGACATGGAGTCCTGCATAACTGTTGGTCTGATCCAGAGTGAGAAAGTGTGTTAGTCAGGAAGTGGAAGTCTCTCATTAGCATGAAAAATCCATGCCATGAATAACAGAAGGGAATATATTCTAGCATGTGATAGTGGGTGAATTTCTTCACCAGTTTTCACTGAACCAGTGAGGAAAGGTATTGCCCTGAACTGGAATTTGATAAGTGATGAGGACACTGTACTGAGAAAGTAACCTTGGATTCAGAGAGTAACTGCTGATTTGATTAAAATGAAATGGAAAGACAAACAAAGCCTGCAAATAAGGTTCTTGATTTCAAACAGGCAAATCTTTGTTGGGTAGGAAGAATCCACAGGAATGAAAATTGGACTCAGCAGCTCAGAGGAGCCTTGAAATTCTTCCAAGTTAAAAAAAACCAAAAACAACAAAACCCAAAGCTCAAAATGTTTGAGAGGTGGGAACACCTTCCAAGTGTGGTTTGCAGTTCTAGCTAAGATGAGCAACCACCTCAGAAGGCTGCTGACAGTGATCAGAATGCCTGCAAGGGATGGAGAAACAGGCCAGATCAGCAGAGAAAGCAGCAGCTTAGAGGTCAGCATGTGGAGGAATCAATGAGAGCTGTCAGAAGCTGAGATGACCAACCTCACAACGGGCTCTGACACAACCAGCCCTGAGTTCTTTGGGTGTGGAAGAAAAAGAGCAAGGAGGGAAGGAAGAAATGGTGATGCTCTGCAGTCAGCATGGGGTAGAGATGAAGGCAGGTCTAATTGCCTCAGCAGGGCTTAATCATCAGTGGGAAACAGAGCTAAATGTGGGGCAAGTGAAGGCAAAGGTAGCAAAAGGGAAATTGCCAAGTTCCTGGTAGAAACAAAACTCAGAGCTTGCTTTCTGGTGGAGGGGAGGCAGGGAAATACCTTCTCCCCTCTGGTTCTAGAAGAGTGGAGGAAATCACAGACCTTTCATCAGGAGTTTTAAGAAGTCTGTGTCAGCTCAGCATGATCACAGGAGCAGAGCATTCGATACCTACAATTCAAAAGGGGATGAGGTGGGCAGAGATTATTGCAGATGATTATGGAAATGCCACCTCACTTCTCAGCACCATGTCAGAGCCTATTTTGCAGAAGTGTTAAGGCTACACACAAATGGAAAATTAAGTTGTGGCTTCCTGGGAGGGAGTAGTTGTTTCTCTTTTCTAAAATAATCCACCTTGTAGATAGAGTGTGGGGAAAAAAAAACCTACAAAACCTTTCTAGGTTGCTTTAGATGAAGCTTGAGCTATTTCAAGGAAGGGAGTGTGTGATACAGTTTCTCCTAACACAGTTTCTCCTTTGTGCAGCCTGGGCTGGTGGGAGGTGTCCCTGCCCATAGCAGGGAAGTTGGCACCTGGTGATCTTTAAGGTCCCTTCCATCCTTAACCATTTCATTATTCCATTCTATGATCATTTCCCAGGAGGAGGAGACAGGCCTTCTGAGAAGTGGTGCTGCTGATCAGCTTGGAGGCAGCAATGCCCTTCAGCAGCTTTCCTAATTGCCTCTGAAGAGGCAGTGCAGGCCAGAGTCCAGTTCCTGGGTCCTGCTCTTGGCCTTCCCACCACTGGGCTGTGTGTTTGTGGCTGTGACCCCATCTCTGGCATCACGGTGCAAAGATGAACGAGGCTGGAAGAGCTGCCAAGTATCACTGCTGGTATTTCCAGCCCCAGCATATTCAGGCCACCTCCTCCATGTCATTCCATGCTCTCTCACTCTCTGGCTGCCCTGAGAGCTCAGAGTAACCCGAGTCTGTCCTTCCCCTTTTCCTTACTTTCTCTCCTCTTGCTCAGGCACGTTCCTGAGCAGGTCAGAAGTCAGTGCTGCTTCAGGAGGGAGCCCCTGATGCTCTCAGCAGGGACATGGCAGGAGAGGAGCCAGCTGGCAGGGAAAGGAGTCCGAGGTGGCAGGAAAAGGCAGAAAGCACCATGAGAGAAGCAGAGGAAAAGTCAAGAAGAGAGAGAAAGCATTTCTGGCTCTGATTGGTGGGGAACCTCCCCTTTGCTGTCCCTTAGCAAATTTCCCCTGGTTTTGTAGCTGCTGCAGCCTCCAGCCTGGGAGCAGGGGAAGAGGAAAGAAAAGGAAGAGGTGGGAGAAGGCCCAAGTCTTGCTGAACCAGTGGGCTGTGGAACCTGCTGTCAGTGCTTGCTCCCTGCTTGCTCCCTGCCCTTCCCTGTCCCCAGGAGCAGGGTGAGCCTGCAGGAGAAGGAAGGGGCTGCAGAGAAGCAGCAAAGGCAGCAATGGAGATGGGAAGGGGGAACAGGAGGGGGGCTGTGCTGCTAGCCCCTTGCTGCAGGCACCTCAGGGTCCAGCAGTGACACAGGACTCCCTCTGGACCATTCTTTGCCAGCCAGGAGTTTCTGGTACAGCCAAAAACTTCCTCCCTGGCTGGCAGGGAGCAGTTGGACTCCAGTCCCTGCTTCCCCTCTGGGCACTGGAGGAAAAGATGGGAAGATAACTCCATTGGAAGAATCTGTTCTGAGTTTGGGGGTTTTGTTCTTTCTTTTTTTTAAAAAAAAACAAACAAAACCCACAGTAAATGCCTCTAATATTAAGCTGGGCTGCCCATAATTCTCCAAATCTTGCAGTGAGCAGGCCCACTCCTGCTCTGACTCAGGGCAGGAGATGTTCAAAGTGCTCCTGCAGGGCAGGGGAGGGGGGTTGGCAGCTGGTTGCTTCATCATCTCTTCCAGAGCTGTTTGTTGACCTTGCAGCTTTGCACTCTCTCCTGTCCACTCCAGCCTGTGGCCTCTGCCTTTCTCACAGCTCTCCAAGTCCCCTCCTCAGTGTCACTTCAGGGCTGTGTCTGTGTGGCAGAGCACACCTGCCTTCTCTCCAGGTGCTCTGTATGGGCCAAATAATGACCAGTCAGTCCCACCCATCCTGAGGGGCTGTGAGTATCCACCCCCAGCTCTCAGACAGAGCCTTCCCCACACACCAGGCATGAACACGAGGTATTACAGCAGCCTACAAGCCTTCCCAGCCAGGATTAATCATTACACCAAACGTAACACTTCCCTTAAAACCTGAAACTGCTTTGGCCACACAAAAACCTGAATGACTTCAGTGACAAGCTAGGCAAGGGCTGCCCTGCCCTTGGCTGTCCTTTCCTCCAGCCAGTCCCTTGCAGCCTCACCAGGAAGGTGTTTGTTATCACCAGGTGCATCTCAGGTTTGCGTGACAGCTCTGCCACCAGCCTCAAGGGTTCCCTTTCCCCTTCCCACCCCACCTCCAGTGTCTGCAGGTGTGTGGCAGGAGCCAGCCTTGCCTGGGACCTGGGCTTGTTCTCCTCATCAGCATAAACCACAGCAGAATGTCCTGGCCAGGGAGGAACCAGCAGCAGAGCTGGGACAGTGCATGCCCACCACATCTGCCCTGGCCTGGGGAGGCTCCTCCATCCCCTGCCTCCCTGCTGCTGCTGCTGGAAGGCATGGGAGGGCTGCCTGGCATCTCCTGCTGCCTGGCTTCACAGCTGGTGACTTTAATGGGGGGGAAGGCTTTGCAGGGAACAGGCCTGTGTCTGTTTGGAGCTTGTGTTTTGAACGGGGGGCCCCTCTTTCTGACCCCACCTCCTTCCCCCTGTTTTACGAGAAGCTGGCCTCTTTCAACTGACAGCAGGGCTTTCCTGCCAGGCTTGTTAGCTTGAGCTGGGAACAATTTCCTTTGAACTCAGCTTGAATTAACATCTCCATGGCAATAGGATCAGGGCTTTGTCTCCTGCAACCTGCCCTTCACCCTCAACAAGAGGTTCTACCGGGAGCTGGGAAGGGAACACTGTGCCACCCAGCACCACCACCTCCTCCCAGGGGAAAGCAGAGGCGTTTGCTGGGAGGGCAAGGCAAGGATGATTCTCCTCTCTGTAACTTCCCCGGAGGAGGGGAGGTTCAGGGAAGCTGCAGCAGATGCTGGCAGGTCCTTGCTCGGTTTAGATCAACTCGCAGCACAAAGTGCCAGCAAGTGAATGTGTGTGTTGGGGGTAGAAGGAAAACAGTTTGTTTCTTTTCGCCTTAAACAATCCCAAACAAACACAGTTCCCCTGGGACTGGATTTCCCTGGTGCTGAGCCAGTGCAGTGGAAGGAGAACAGTGCTCCTGCTTTATCCAGAGGCAAGTGTTTTCCCTCCTGCCCTGTGCTGTCACCCTACCCCTCCCAGAGCCCCCCAGTTCCACACCTCCACCTCTTCCCTGTTTGCTCCTTCACCTCCACAGCTTGGGAGTCTGCAGCTGCCCCAGGAGGCTGGCTGGGTGGCTCTCCCACCCTCTCACCAGGTGGGGTGATGCCCACAGCACGTCCCACCAGCTCCCCTCCTCTCCCTGCAGCGTGCAAGAGCCCTGTGCAAGTCAGTGACCTGCCTGCTCATCAGGTGCCCCTCCTTACCCCTCCCTGAGGCTCCCCAGAAGGCAGACCCCCTTCTTCAGCCTGTTATGAAACTTGACCTTTCCAGCTATGCTAACTATGCATCACCCCCAGCCCAGGCACCAGATAAAGGGCCACTTTATTCCCTGCCTGTCTCCCTCCTACTCCCAGCCCTGGCCCACGTGGCTCTGTCTGCTTGGCAGTGCTGGGATCTCACTAACAATATGGGGTGGGTTTTTTTTTCCCTCTGGTAGAGTGAGAGGCTGGTTTTCCAGCCAAGTCTGTAGGTGGGAAAAAAGAGGCCTTTTCCTTTGAATGTTGGGTAAATTCTTTGGGAGCTGCCTCAGGGAAATCAAATCTCAGTTCCTTGTTTTTTTGGGGGGCAGAAGAGGGGGAGATGTAAACACTGGAGGAACCACTTCCCATTCTCCCACTTTTCCTCTTCTGTTGAATTTCCTTGCTCCTCAATACCTTGGGAAGGCAGTGCCCTCTTCCTGCTCCAAGCCCTGCAGGTGCCTGGGCAAGCCAGGGAAGTCCCAGATGGATGTTGTGTGTCCAGAGAAGTTTTCTGGGCGTTACACTGAAACCAAGGCCGTGGCAACTCTGGTCCCCCAAGAGGCTCAAGGAGGACAATGTCCTCTCCAGCATATGGATACTGGGGTCAGCATGGGTTCAGCACAAGGAAGGGAACACGGGAGCAATGCTCAGAGCTCCTGGTTGTGCAAGGTGGTTGTGCTTGTTTGATTTCCTTTCCTACCTCCTCCTTCCCCCCCAGAGTGTTTTTTCCTCCCTCCTCGGACGGAGCTCCAGCAGCTGGATCCCAGCAGGCACTTTTCATTCTCTGTTAATGAGAAACTCCTGCACTTTGTCCCTTGAAACGGAGCCATGTTCTCCACGTGGTTGTGGGGAAGGGCTCCAGCTGAGGTTACGGTGAGAAAGGGAGGCCAAGGGATAAGGCAGCTCCCCTTCTCCGGGGGGTTCCTGTGCCAGGGGCTGAGCTGGGTGCTGGGAAGGCACCAGCTGAAAGCCAGTTGCTGGGGGAATCAAAGCCTGTCTGGCCTCACCCTGCTGACCCTGTGCTGACTCAGCGGGCTGTCTGCATCTCTTCATTCCAGGGAATGGGAATTCATCCCTTTACACTTCCCACCTCCCCCAGCTCCATCCTCAGCTGTGATTAGCACGCAAGAGGCTACATGCACGTACCAGCCTCCCTTCTACAGTCACTATGAATCATAAACCAGTGGGATGGTATCCTGGAGCTGGAGAACAGGGGTCATTCCTCATCTTTTGGTGGAGCTGGGCTGGCCTGGCTTATTCCCATGGGAGTAGCTTTGGGTCAGGACCTGGGAAGCTCCTAGTGCTGGAGCAGCCCCCCAGCTGGTCCCTGGGGCAGCAACCAGCAGTGTCACTGAGCAGGAAGGGGAGTTTCCTTTTTCCCACCCCAGGCTTTACTGCCTAGAGCCAGAAACCTGCCTGGCATGCCAGGAGGTGCAGCTTTCCCCATTAATCCAGCCCCCCTGTTGCAAAATTGGTATCTGAGCATGCTTGCAGGGGTGGGTCCCCTCTGTGCACCCCACCAGGGTACAGCATCTGCTTTCTGAGCTGCTGCTCTCCTGCCTCTGCTCTCAACAGGCAGAGCACAAAGCACCAAGCTCTGCCTCCCTCCTGCTGCAATTAGTGCCTCTGATCTCAAGCAGGATCTCTCTCATTTCTCACTAACACAGACAAGAGTGCCCTGACCCTTTTTGTGGCTCCATCCCAGTCAGGGATTCTTGTTTCCTTGCAATCCTGCCCTCAGAGCTGTGAAGGGAATATGATGTGATTCCTCCTGGGGTGCTAAGAGCTGCTGAACTGACTCCAGGCTGCAGCCTCCCTCAGAGTGCCCTGCAAGCAGTGGGATGTGTTCCCTCAGCCTGGGCACTCTGGGTGACTTGCAGCCCTGGAATGAGCTGGCAGGGCAGCTGCAAGGAGGACCATCTTGTTCTGTGCTTAGCCAAGCTCATGCCACAGTCCCTTGGGCAAACAAGGGGACTTCCCAGTGGCAGCTGCCTGACTGCAGCTCTCACGTCCCCTCTCTGTTTTCTTTCACACTTCTCTGCTTCCATGAATCACTATCTGAGGGGCTGGGCTCTGGTTTTCTCCACAACGTGACTGAAAAAGACATATCCTGAACTCCAGAGTAGCAGCTTGAGCCAAACCTCTTCAGACTTTGGGTTATGTGCAATTCAGAGCCCAGCTCTTTCAGGAGGGAGGGCTGGGAGCTCTCAGCTTTGGGATCAGGTAGCTTCATAAAAGGTGCTGCTGATCTCTCCCTTCTGCCAGGGAAGGCAGAAGCTTCATCCCTTTGATGCACTGGAGGGGAGAAAAAAAACCCCACAGCTTTCCAGCTCTGAAGCTCTCTCAGCTTTTGCAT
>NW_009952719.1:532744-540392 GCF_000747805.2 Chaetura pelagica
TCCTGCTTTCCCCAGCTCCTGAATGGAAGGGTGGATGGGGGAAGGCAGAGCAACAGGAAACTCTGACAGCTGGGATTTTTCACCAGAATCCGAGGAGCTGTCTGAGCTGGGCAGCTGCACGGGAAGCTGGGTCATTAAAATGACACAGCAACTCAACTGGGCTGTAGGGAAGGAGAATTTCCCAGCATGGGGGGGGGAAGGCTCTGGGAGCTTAGGAGGGGGAAAAGCCCCTTCTCCAAAATAGCTGGGGGAGAGAGAAAACCAGACAAGGAAGGACCTCCTAGGAAGATGGAAAATATTCCTCTGGAGTCCTGGTGCTGTGCCCAGCCAGTGAGTTGCTGTGGTTTTGTAGCCACTGGACTGGGAGCAGGAAGAGGGGGTGGAGGTGGGGGGTGTAAAGGGTTACCTGGAAGAGTTAAGTTCCCTTTGCTGGCTTTTCACACTTTGTCAGTCCCCCAGCAGTGCTGGAAAACTGAGGCCAAGCAAGGAAGAGAATTTTGCAGTTCTCCATCCCCCAAACGCCACATCAGCACAAGCTGCAGGGTGACCTCAATGAGGAACAGATTGTCCCTTGGCCTGTCTCCATCTCCCTGCCTGCAGGGACATCAGGCTGGAGGACCTTGAGCTGGGAAGAGGGAGATGAGGGAGGAGGGACTATTTCCAGGAGCCACACGTTGGGATAATGGCACCAGGGAGCTGGAGCCAGGGTTTGGGAGCTGCAGGAGGGACTGCAGGAACAGGCAGGGAGGGGGAGACTCTTTCTGTCATCTCTGGTTTGATGACACTCTGGCAGCACCCAGCAAAGACTGGCAACTGGTTTTATGTCAAGAGCTGGGACCGACTGGTGAAGCCACCACCAGGACCTGGACCTGAACCAGGTCTACTCCTCCCTCTGAAGCTTCACTTCAGAAAGTGGAGGGAGGTGACACTCCTCCTGCACAGGAGCTTCCAGCCTTCCCTGGGGAGGAAGGAAAGGTGCCATTCCCCTTCACCTGCCTTCCCAGGCAGCTCCTTAGCCCCCTCCAAGGTGGAGCAGACTCCTGAGTTTCTCTGCTTTAACCTCTTCTCATTAAATCCATCTCTCCAGGTTGGATAATCATTTCCTCACTTACTACACTTCCTGAAGCAAGACCTGGGCTTCTCAGGTAAGTACCAGGATCCCACTGGCCAAGTGCTGTGAACAGGCAGCACAAAGACACAGCTTTAACCCCAGGGGTACTCAACCCTGGGTAAAATCTTCTTTGTCATCATTGTCAACCCCATCTTCTACCCTGCTATAATAACCAGTGATGTTCCCCGTCATTTTTCAAAGCCTGCTGGGTTTTCATACCCTTTGTCATGTCTTCACACACAGCCCATGATGCCCTGAGGTGCCTTTGCTGTGTTTCAGGCTGGTCTGGAGAGCACTCACCCCCCTGGAGATCCCCAGACCAGACTGAGTGCTCTGTGGCTTTGGGGCTTTTGTTTCCTGATTCTATCAGCACGATGATTTCAGCATCTATTCAATACTGATGGCAACCACCTCAGCAAAAGAACAGGATGTGAAACAGCCTGGTTGGGAATCTCCACTAATTCCCAGGGCTGGATCCAGCTTGCATTTGCAGTCTGTGAAATCCCCAGAGCCAGATCCTGGTCCCTGTGCTCCCAGGAAGCAGCACAGTCCCTCCCAGCTGGTTTCAGGGGAGAATCCCATCATAGACTGGTTTGGGTTGGAAGGGACCTGAAAGATCATCCAGTTCCAACCCCCTGCATGGGCAGGGACACCTCCCACCAGCCCAGGCTGCTCCAAGCCCCATCCAACCTGCCCTTCAACACTGCCAGGGATGGGGCAGCCACAGCTTCCTTGGGCAGCCTGGGCCAGTAGGACTAAATGCTGGGGCAAAATCCTTCTCAATGTAAAATTATACAAATCTTGCACAGCAGGATGACTCTTGTGACCTGTATGATTTACTCCCTCGTGATAGACTGTAGCTGAGGCTTATTCCTGTGTTCAAATCATCAGAAGGGTTCCCAACAGCCAAAGGAAAGCCAGAGGCTGCTGTGGGAACCAGGGCTCTGGGAGCTCCTCCTGGACTTGGTGTGGAACATCTAGTTGCTGGTCACCAGACCTATTTTCCAATTTCCAGCTCATTTGTTAATTCCAAGTGTCACATCTCATTCCTTTCAGCTTGGGCTGGAATTTCAGAGCTGCTGGATGCCTGCCCACCTCCTGGATTCCAGGTCAGGAGGTTTTGCTTGCAGGCACCTTGAGACAGAGGTGTGGGACCCCCAGCTCTGCTAAGGGTGGCTTGTTCAGTCCCTCTCCCCTGGTCATCCCCTGAGGTTTAATCCAGTTTCAAGGTGATCCCCATGCTTAGACCCCTCGTGGCTTTGATGAGAAGAATATAATACCTTTTGCAAGACTATTTTCAATTAGGTTTAAGACCACATAAGATGAGGTGACACAGCACAAAGTGCATCTGTCCATAGATGAAGTGATCACTTGGGTTGTTGGGTTTGTTTTCATAAAGCCATTTGATTCATTGAGCCCATCAGTCCAACATTTTTACATTGATGTTCCAGGAAACCATAGGAAACATTTCCAGCCAAATCTGCAAGAAAAAATATTTGCATTTCCCTCCAGGCTGATTTCTAACCTAGATTGTGGGGTTGGGGGTTTTGGGAGGGGGTTGTTACATTTCAGTAAGTTTCCACTCACTGTATCTTTTCCTTTATTCTGGAAAAAAAAATGAAATTCAGACCACTGCAGATGCTCAAAATGACTTTCAAGCTCACACACACTCACACAAAATGAAATTGTAAGTAGAAAACATATGGTACTTTGTTTTGGAATAGGATGGGAAGGGAAAAGCTCGACTGTAAAGCTTCACTGAGGACATTTTATTATTCAAAATGAAAAGAAAGAGCTTTCTTTCAGCTAAAGGAAAACAGGATTTTGAGTAGAACTGACTATTTTCTGAAATGGATTCTTTTTTTTTCCCCCAAAGACAAGCAAGAGCCTTATTAATTATTTGTATTGTGGTTGTATTAGGTCACTTATTAAATCATTAAAGGGAAAACTGAAAGACCCTCAGGCATTTCTTTTATGTGAAAGTGGAAACTGCCAGTGAGATCATTTTTTCCCAGTTTAAGAGAAAAAAAAACATATTAACCACTGTCTCCCTCTGCAAACACAGATGATTTGGGACAGTTCTGCCTTTAAACATGGGAGGCAAAGGGGGAAGGAGGGGTTTATGGCTCAGAACTGAAGGGGGAAAAAAATCCCCCCCATCCTTCATTTTATTGCTTTCCTGTGCAGAGGAAAGTTTGAAATGGAAATGAGCCTCCCTGGGGAAGGAGTTTCAGACAGGACTGTGGGGAAGGAGTTTCAGACAGGCCTGTGCTGGCTGCTTCTGTTCTTGTCACCTTGTCTGGAGGGGACAAGCCATAAACACCCCTCCCCAAGTTCACCCTAATGGCTCTGAAGTGGCCCCACAGCCTCAGCACTGAGCACCCAGCCCCTCTGCACCCTGCTGGGTATGGCTAAAAGGTGCCTCACCTTTTCCTTTGGCCTTTAAACTGGTTCCCAACTCTCTCCACTGCTGGGAGGGTCGAGGCTCAGCATGGTCAGACCCTCCCAGCCCCCACTGCTTTGTCAGGGCCCATGGAGAGGGATGGATGTGCTCAGCCATCCAGGGGATTATGCTCATTCCCACAAAATCCTGCTTCACTGAGCAGCCCCCAGAGCTCCCAGGACCTCGGGCTGGAAGATTCTGAAGTTCCCCTGAGCAGCCCTGTCGTTATCTTGCCTTCATTGCATTTTCCCCAAGCAAACATCCCCATTTGGCTTTCGTGCCCTTCGGGTAACTTGGCTCAGAAGTGACTGACTCAGTGTTGTGCTCAAAGGAGAGCAGCTCTCCTGACCCCCTCTGCAGCTGGAGATTATTATAGACTCACAGAATGGTTTGGGTTGGAAGGGACCTTCAAGACCATCTAGATCCACCCCTCTGCATGGGCAGGGACACCTCCCACCAGCCCAGGCTGCTCCAAGCCCCATCCAACCTGCCCTTCAACACTGCCAGGGATGGGGCAGCCACAGCTTCCCTGGGCAACCTGTTCCAGTGCCTTCCTACCCTCATGGTGAAGAATTTCTTCCTAATATCTAACCCAAATCTCCCCTCTTCCAGTTTAAAACCATTACCCCTTGTCCTCTCACTACACTCCCTGTGAAAAGTCCCTCCCCATCTTCCCTATGGGCTCCCTCAAAGATTAGTTTGCCCTGAAGCCACAGCACCTCATTAACCTTCTTCTTTCTTTTCTTTGTAGCTGCAGGTGTTTTTGTTGCTCAGAAACCTACCCTGGTCCCTCTTTTCACCTATTCTCATCTTCTGGGGGCTGTGATTCTTCTTCAAATGTCCATTTATAAATCACTTTAATTAATTTTGTATCATTCTGTTTTATTTATATCACTTGATTTAGGTTTCAGATTGCTTCCACTACCTCTTATATATTGCTTTGATTTTATTTATGGTGTTTCTGGTACATTTGCATTGCTTTCCTTAGATGGATATGATTCTGGCTGGATTTACAGTGTATTTCTTCAGTTAGATTTATATCACTTTAATTAGATTTACAGCCCTTTAGAATTTGAGGGCTTCACTTAGATTTATAATATCCCTTTTGCTGGGCTTGTTTTGCATGAGAGATTCACATCCTTTTTGTTTTAAAGGGTAGTGCTTAACTCAACACTGATGCTGCTTTATCAGCCTCCCAATTAGATAGATGAAGCAAGAACTCACCACCTGCTTTTTCCTCCTCCCCTAATTTCCACTGGGATTATCCCAGCATAAACTCTGCTGCTTTAAATTAACCTCTTCCAAGTCAGCACCACCAGGAATGTAGTAGAAATCATCTCACCAAGTGGGTTCCTCAGAATACTCAGTGGGAGTTGGTGGGATACCACTTTTATTCCTTTCTTTCCTGTACACTAAATATCAAACCATCACAGGAACCCTGAGCACAGTCTCCCAGCATGGCAGGGGCCAGGACTGGGCTCTCCCAGTATGCAGGATCAGTGTCCAGTTGGGTCACACAGGCTCCAAACTGGGTTTTCCCTATTGAACAAGTGTCCTTAATCATGAAGGAACTGGGTGTGGAGGGAGCAATGGCATTTCCTTCTCCTCTTCCCTTTTTCCAGGAAAATACCCAAAGATTTTTAAGACGAGCTGAGAGTTGGAAATTCCAGGTAGAGTTGCCTCTTTGTCCTCAGCACCTCTGACTTCCTGGTGTCCCCAGGAACACAGTTGTGCAAGGGCAGCTGGTACCAAGGCAGGGCTGTGCCCCCTACTCCTCATTTTAAGCTGAGCTCTTGCAGGGCATGAAATTCCAGTGGAAGAGCCTGTCCCTCAACACCCCAGCCAAGACCACAGCAGGAGGAAAGCAGCAGTGCCCTGGAAAGCTGCTTTCCCAGTTAACAGGGAGAGAGAGGAGCTGGCTTTGTCCTTCCTGCCCAGCTCTGCTCACAGCAGCGAAAGGAATCAGCTGGAAGGGAGTGAAGCCCACGTGCTTCAGGGGAAAAGCCAAGCTCGGGCTGAGATGGGTCACTGCTTGTCCCTCAGGGCTGTTATTTCAGATGTTCACAGCAGGGTATTTGGTGGCTTTCCCAGAAACATGTGACTCAGGGCTCTGTTGGAGAGCAGGACAGTGGGCCAAGCGGACCACGGCTCCCAGACCTTTCTCTCTAAACCCACCAAGGGCCTGAGCTGATGGTGTTTAATTTCTATTAAGATCTCCAGCCAGAAAGGTGGAGCAGATGATCCTTGAGGTCCCTTCCAACCTGGCATTCTCTGCTCAGGACTCAGCGTGGCAGGGGAGCACTCACTCTGGGGCCTCACACCAGACAGATGCAACCTCCTGAATCTCTTCTTTCCTCGAACACAACGTGATGCTGGAGCTTGCTGTGTGTCCAGGGGTGTGAAAAGCTTCTGAGACATGAGGTGCTGGGTGAGATACCTGCCAACCTAAGGAACAGGGCAGAGGGTTGCACATCCCCCCTGTCCCTCAGGCAGCAGGAAGGTTTCCCTTCTCCTCACTGTGATCACTGCAGGGCAGAGCAGCAGCTTTCATGGGGTGGTTTCTGAAGGCTTTTGCAGTGGGCTTCACTAAGATCCCTGTATTTGGGCAGCATTTGTGAGCCCACAACAAGCAGGCCAAGAGCTGGGCTCAGGAAAGGAAAAGAAAAAAGCTTTTCACCTCCCGATGTCTTTGCCTCTCTCTGACCTCCCCCTCTATGTGTTTGTTCCCTCTGTGAAGCAGTGAGAGAGGCAAGGAATGTGCTGCAGAAAGCCTGGTGTTTGATAGTTGGATCCAGATGGGAAGGGAAGGAGCAGAGTTGTGTGAGGGGGACAGAAAAAGGCTGGAGCAGGAGAAAGCAAAGAGCACCAAGCCTGCCCTGCCATCTAGCCCAGAGAAACACAAAAGGGATGTGAATTTGACTCTTCAGGTGCTGCTGCTGTTCTGCTCCCAGGAGAAGCTGGACCAAAAAGGGAAGCCTGCCCAGATCTTCAGTGCAAGATAAATACTGACCCACAGAACCTGCTGAATTCTACTGTCCTATCCCAGTGTGATCTGTTTTGTCCCACACCACGAGGAGTCTCCTGAGCCTGCTTCTCAGAAGCAGCTATCACTCATGGAAGGAGCTGTAAGACTGTGTTGGGCACAAGGGAGATTTTTCAAGTGTTTCCCAGTAGCTCCCAAACCTGCACCGTCAGCATCAGCCCTCTCCTTCAGACAGACCAGACTTCTCCAGGTGTTCCTTCCAGCTCTCATGGCCTTTCTGAAGAAGGGCAGTCTAGATCTTGACTGCTGTTAGTGGGTGGTCCCCACTGGCTCCCAAGGTTCAGGATTTCTCTCTCAGAGCTTCAGGTTCCTTGTGAGGGATCCTCATGTCTTGCCTGGTGTGGCTTCAAGGGTGTTACTTTTGTGCCATTTCCCTGTTCACCCCCAGCTATGAACCAGGTCACACTGAGCATGGCAGGAGCAGGGCCATGATTTTGAGTCCCTTCCTATAAATTTACCCCAGAGAGAAAAGGGGCAGGACCCCTCCTGCACACCCCAAGAACCACTCTGGCTTCTCTCCTCCCCCCTTCCTCTGCCTTTCTCATCCTTCCTGCAGCTGCATCCAGCCTCTGCATAAATGAGCATGGTATCTCAATTAATGCACATCTAATCAGGACAGCAGCATCTCTGGAAGGGAGTCTGCATCAGCTGTAGAGGCTGAGCACCCAGTTAACCTCCCAGTGCTCTGCCACTGGGGCTTCCTCATTTAATTACACCCAGGCTGCTGTACTCCTCAGCCTTTTAATTGCTCAGGCCAGAGCATAAGGTAGCAAACAGGTCAGAGGCAGAAGATGCTGAGCATTGTTTTAAGACAGTAGAGCTGGTTTTTAAACACCATTCAGAAGCTTATTTTATCTAACTGCTGAGGAGGGCCCACAGGAGGGGCAGCAGGGAATGCTCAAAAGTCATCCTGAATCGTTTTTTTAATTAATGAAAAATGACTTGAAGCCAGATTCCCTTCTGTAAGATCTCTGCTGAACACCACACCAGTCCTCTCCTAGAGCTTCAGATCAAGCCATAGATCCTGTGCAGTAATATTCCTGATGCTAAT
>NW_009952719.1:540739-543916 GCF_000747805.2 Chaetura pelagica
TTCCTGCTGGCAGCAGAGCAGTTCTCAGCAAGCCACTCTCCCCACTGCCCAGCCTCCCTCAGCCCAGCTCCCCACTGACTTACCCAGAGTGTTTCTTAGAGTAAGCAGCTCATTCACAACAAACAGCCTCACTCTTTGATCTATTGGTGGTACTGTTGTTGTGGTGGTTTAAATACCTTGGTTTCATGCTCATAATAAGAAAAGCTGGCCACAGAGCCTTACTGTAAGTTGATGAGAAAGTAGCAGTAATTATTGCTCTGTCCTCCATGGGAGGGTCAACTTCAGATGCTTAATGGCCTCGGGAGTATTGACTGATTACTCACTTTGGGGTGAAACAGCAAGGGGAAAGGGCCTTCATTCTCTTTGGTCTTGGATGCTCCTGTGTTCAGGGGGCTGGGCAAGAAGCATCTGAGCCTGCACAAGAGGTAATTGCAGCAGCCTGATTTTGCATTAAAAGGAGAAAGAATTTGGGGGTGGAGAGGGCTGGGGGGGGTGAGGGATGGGGTGGATGGAATCCTGGAATGGATGAAGGGTGAAGCCAGTGCAGGTAGTGATGCATCATCCAGCTGGACAGCAGGTACACAACAGCAAGTGGGTGGTAAGTGGTGAAGACAGGCTGGCTGCAAACATTTGTGTTTGCCTGATAAATTTGCATGCAGGGAAGGCAAGGCTGTTGGAAGCAGTTTACCCACAGAGCCTGTGTGGGATGCTGTAGGACTTCTCACACCTCCTTCTGTTTTTCCCTTGCCTCTGCTAAAGCTCTAAGCTTTTACAGTCGTGAGTCCAGGTCTCTGTGGGCACTGATCCTTTCCCTCTTTTCCAAGGGGCTGCTGTGACACTGAGCTGCTGTCAATGAAGTCTGGAGGTGAGGAAGAGGGAATGAAGATTTGTAGCTTGGCTAAATATTGATGGTTTTCCCCAGGGATGACAAAGGATGCATCTAAGGCACCAAGGCAAACCCCAGGTCAGATTGTAATCCCCTGCTCCCACACACAGCCCTGGAACTTCACAACAAAGTCCAGTGCAGAGTGTTTTCTTTTAACAGCATATTTTTCATTAACCTTGTTCTCAAACATTGGCTGAGGTATTTTAATGGAAGTTTCCTCCATAGTGCACATACCAGAAACTCTTGGCCCAGACCATTAACATTCATTACAACTAAATGTAACTCAGCAACTGATCCTGCAATGGGAACACTGAACTGTTAAGGCATGTTCCACCTTTCCTGTAGCTCAGGAAAGAGATGCCATGCATGAAGAGCTGTCCCATATTAGCAAACAGTAAAGGTAGAAGAAGCTGATTAACACTAGTAAAGTATTAGTTTGGCCACTCAGACCTGTCCCAAAGTCTTTGAGCTGTTCTTGCTGTTCAGTAATTCTCCATCCACCACTAACCTGTGCAAACCCTCTCACTGGGTGCTGACCAGCAGGGTCTGTCCCTTTCACCTGTCAGCTTTCAGTCTGATTCCAATCTCAGCAAAGTTCTCTCTCCTGCACTCCTGGATTACTTTTCTCTATTATCAGCTAAAGAGCTACTTGCTCTTTTATTCTGTTGCCTGGCAGTGTTCTGAAGCCCAGTGTTTCTTGTCTGCATGTCCATTCATTCTGGGATCAAATCTACCATTCCCAGGTCAGATTCCAGGTTCAGTTTTGCCCTGCTCAGATTCCAATCTGCAGGACCATAGCATTCCTGGCAAGGTGCTGAGCCTTGGAAAGAGCTCTCTGAGACAGCCTGCTTGCTGATTTCCTCTGCTCATGGAGGTACCAGGAGAAAAATGATCCCACTTCTTCTCAGCTAGTTTGGCAACAGAGTGCAGGACAGTCTTGAGTTCCCTCTTATACCCCAGGATCCAGGTTCCCAGTGGGCACAGCTCAGACCTCCAGCTGGGATTCTCTTCCTGCAGATTCACAGATCCATCACTCTGGCTGAAAAAGATCATCAAGTCCAACCACTACCCTAAATCTACCACGTCCACCACTAAACCCTGTTCCCTGGCATCGCATCTGTCTTTTTAGATGTCTCCAGGGATGGTGGCTCAACCCCCTCCTTGCACAGCCTGGAGATGTGTAGAGCCTTTACCCCCCTTTCTCCCCCAGCTCAGAGGTGGGACCGTGCTGTGCTCTGGTGCTTGGGGCTCAGCTGCAAGATGCTGGGCCTGCAGGAGCCCTGGTGCAGCAAGGAAGCTGATTCCTGGTCTGGCCCAACAAGTGAGTATGGCCCTGTGGACTGGAAGCCTCCCAAGGGTTATTTGTGCCCAGTGACCTCATGGCACTTCTCTTTCCAGCCCCTGCTGGGGTCCTCCAGTCTTTTTGCATAATCTCCTCTGGATAAATGTGAGTGGGGCCTTCTCCTGTGTAGCTTTTGTCACGAGGAACTGTCTTCCTGTAGGTTTCTACCTTGTGGGCCCTGCCTCTCTTTTGTATCCCTTTCCCATTTCTTTTCTCCCTTGTTGGCACCTCTTAACTTTTTCTTCCCCTCTGCTCTTATTTCCAGCCCTGCTGTTACCCTGAGAAGCACTTCAAGGAGACCATTTGTTTGAGGGAGGCTGTGAAAATTTAGGGTTAAAAACTTGCACGAGGCCCCACAAAAAGCAGGACTTGTACAAGTGTGATCTCCTTGCCTGGGAGCACAGATTGAAATGGTTGTTTCTAATTATTTCTGTGCTCCTCCTTGCAAAGCCCTTTCTCTGAGGCCCTGATCCTGCTGCCACCGTGACCTTTGTGTTTGCAGAGAGACCTTTTGAAATCAAAGGGGCCCTTCACCAGCCCATCTGCCCATCTGGAAGGGATTGCAGAGCTGGGTGGGTGGAGGGCAGATGGGGGAGCCTTCCCACTGGGAACTGCAGGTCCTGGAGTGCCCCAGGGCCCACATTCCTGGGGGAAAGGGAACCTGGCACCCTGGGGACAGGGAACACGGGCAGCAACACCTCCCAGCAGCCCTGAAACAGTCGCCCTGCCCGAGCAACCACGTTCAATGTTTGATTCACAACAGCAGCGCGTTGGGAAGACCCTGATCCCTGCGGGTGTTTGCGGGAGAGGCGGGCTCGGGGGTCAGGGCAGCCCTCCCTGCCCTTCCTTCTCCCTCCCCCCTGCCCAGCGCAGTGAAACCCCAGGGAAAACACCCAAAGCAAGTGCGGGGGGAGCCCCGCAGCAGGAGGGACCTGCTGCTCCCAGTCTG
>NW_009952719.1:545591-547074 GCF_000747805.2 Chaetura pelagica
GCGCCCCGCCGCCGGGCCCCGGGTCACCCTCACCGCCGACTTCAGACAGGTACGGGCTGCGCTGGGGCTCGGGATGCCGCCCCGCCGTCGGGGAGGGACATCCCCGAGGTGCTGGAAGGGGGTTGCGGGGATGTCCGACCCCTCTGGCCGCGCTGCGGGGCTGGGCTGGTCCCTCCCGTGGGGAGGGATCCCCGCGGGGATCTGGTTTTTGCGGGTCCGGGCACGCACGGTGATTCCCAACTGGGCTGGAGTGGGATGAGAAGCCGGCCAAGTGGGAATTCTGGCCCTTGGCACCTCGCGGGACCGCGGGTGGGCTTGGCCAAGGGGGCCGGTGCGTGGTTTGGTTGCGGGAGGAGCTTTGGGGATAGCGGGACCCGAGGTGCTGCCGGACCCCGGGACAGACTTGGAGCCTGGGAAAACTCTGTCCGAGGGTTCGGGAGCCACAACTGTTTCTGAGGAGCGGAGGGTCCCTGTGCACGTGTGAGGGGAAGCCCTGCCGCTCTGCAGCCCCCTTGTCTTTGTTTGCAGTGTCCGCGGGGCAGTTCCCACGCACGTGGGAAGGCTGCTGTCCCCAGGGCTGTGACACCTGGAGCGAGCACCGCCTCTGCGGTGAAAAGAGGTGGTGAGGATCCTAGTGGGATGGGTGGAAAGCCTTCCCCACCCCCAGCTGGCCCTAGCAGCTCTGGTGCTCTTAGCTGAGTCGCTGGGAGTTTTGCACGGGAGGCTCAGCAGCAGCTGGGCACGGAGCAGGACTAGGGCAGGGGGCTGTGTGTGGTGGGATCTCAGGTTCCTGACTCCTGGATGGGGGTGTTCATGCTCTGCTGTACCTCCAGGACATCTCTCCACAGGGTTCACGTGGGGTACGGTTGGTTCCCCAGGTGGGCTCCTGCTGGTTTGGGGAGCACAGGGCTGTGTTTGTGGTGTGGGCAGTGTCTGACTGACAGCTGCCCGTGGGGCTGACAGCAGCCCTTCCAGAAGAGCAGCCTGTCCCCCTGCCCAGTGCTGAGAGGTGGCCTCTCAGCAGGGAGGTGATGCTTGCTGAGCTGCAGCCCATGGTCCCACCGTTCTCAGCAGGAGACGGCGGCTGCTGGGCCAGCGTGGCATCCTTTGGAGCGTGCCAAGCCTGGCTGGATGCAGGGAACCTTCTGTTGCACAGGAAGGAGCTGTTTGCTGCCATGTGGGTGGGCATGGTTGGCAGGGTGGCAGAGCAGTGTTGTCTTGTTCCAAGCCCTGTTTGCTCAGGTGGACTTTGGTTCACCGCCCCAGGAAGCTCAGACCCGTGAGGTAGGAAGGTGTTGTGTCCCAACCTGTTGTGAACCTTGGAACCTTTTACTAGGGATTGTTCTGGTGCCTTCTTCCCTTGTGGCTACACTCTTTGGTCTCAGTCTTCTTGCAAGCCTCTGAGATGGCCTCCTGTCCCTCTGGAGGGTGTAGTGGCAAGCCCACCTCTCTGGGATGCCAGTAGGAGCTGGGATGATTCCTC
>NW_009952719.1:547112-559023 GCF_000747805.2 Chaetura pelagica
GCAGTCCCATGAGTCCTGTTAAAAAATAATCATGAAATGATAGACATTTGAAGATGACATGGCACACCAGGGAAGTTAAGGGAAGGGGGAAGGGCTCTTCAGCCTGCAGGTCTCAAACTTGCCTACCACAGCATATTCCTGGCTAAGGGAAATCCAAACTCCTCACAGATCCTTTAGGTGGGCCCTTTGGAAGCCTGAGATGACTTGGGGAATTCTAGTGTCCTGAGCTGCTGATTGAGGATTGAGCTCTTTTTGAGGGAAGCTCAAATCTCACCTATAAACCAAAAGAGTGTGTGTCAGCTCTTCTCTCACCCTCATCCTTTGTGTAGTTGAGCTGCTTCTGGAGACAAGTTTTTTGAAGGTATCTTGGCTTCAGTATGTTAGATCCTGGGCTCCATGCACCCCCTCTGCTCCTGCTGGAAATTTCCAGGAGATGGTCCCTGGAAGGCTTTGCAAGCATCAGACTTGCAGAAGTCCATTCTTAATCTTCCATTTCAGAACAGTTGGATCCTGGCTCCCTCTGTTCCACAGCTTTGCTGGAAAATAGCTGAAAAAAAGCCAGAAAAAATATATAAAAGACCAAGGAGCTGAATTTGTGGTGCAGTGAGTAATGATGTGAGCAGGCAGCTGCCTGGCCAGGCTTCCCCTTCTGACCTGTTCTCCTGGCTGCATGCAGCGTTTCCCTCTTCTGCTCTGGTGCTCATCTCTGACATTACACAACCTCTTCCCTCCAGAGAGAAGGTCTTGAGGCTCTGAGCCTTGGTAAAAGCAGCTGGGGTGGTTGGTCTGGCTTTCCCAGGCTAGATTGTGTGGTCATGCTGTGGCCAGGATGCTGGGGTTTTGCACAAATTATTTTTCCACTTCTCTGGCTTAAACTGCAGGGGGTTAGTCCAAAGGCAGATTTTAAATGGGTTGTTTTATTTTTTTGCTTTGCTAACGAGGAGTTGCTGCTAAAGCAGGGGCTGGAGAAGGAAGGGATTATGATGAGATCATGGTTCATTCCTCAGCTCTTTGTCGCTGGTGGAAGTTGGGTGGAACTTGAGCAGTGGCTGGGTCTTCCACAAAGGTGGGATTTTCATGTCTCTTCCACCCCTGCCTTCCCTCCAGAGCTGAACCTGAAGGAGTCATGTCCTCAGATCACACCAGCTTTGGGGTTTATTTCTTATTCTCTAGTGCAGCACAAACTGGTCTTTGGGAGTCCAAACTGGGACCTGATGTTTTCTGGGCAGCAAAGACCATTTCTGTTCTTGCAGCTTGAAAAAATGTGATGAAAACTTTATTTATTTTTCACTGCATTTTACTGTCGGGCATGAAATGCATTGCAAAAAAAGTGAGAGGGGACAGGAACCCCAGATGTTGTGTCTGATTTGCATAGCATGATCTTGCCAGTTGTGGAGCAGTGGCCTGAGAACAAAGTGGGTGGTTTTGTTCCAAGGTCAGCAGAAAGATATGGAAAAGTTTATTTTTCCTTTTGATTGCTGGAAAAGTTGTGTTGGAAACACAAGGGAGAAAGCATGGGGAATGGTATTTTAACACTTGCACTGCCAGTCCTTTCAGTCTCCTTGTTAGTAAAGCTGATGTTATGTGATCCTCTGGGGTGGTGTTTTGAGAACTCCCTTATGCCAGAAGTCCCTTGTGTTAGTTGCTAAATAACCAGGTGATACAGGAAAACATCTGTCCAAAAACTGTGTCTGTAATTAGGAAAACAGTTTCTTCTCTATAGAGATTCCAAAAATACAAAAGGAGGGTCATTTGAGGGAATTGTGGAGTGTGAGGGTGGTGAGAGCCTGGCCCAGGTTGCCCAGGGAAGCTGTGGCTGCCCCATCCCTGGCAGTGTTGAAGGGCAGGTTGGATGGGGCTTGGAGCAGCCTGGGCTGGTGGGAGGTGTCCCTGCCCATGCAGGGGGTTGGAACTGGATGATCTTGAAGGTCCCTTCCAACCCAGCCCATCCCATGACTCAGCACCCCCTGGGAGGGCAGGAGGGATGGGGTGGGCTTCATTAAAACATAATCCCCACTCAGTCAGGGTAGCTCAGCTGGCTGGACCCCCCGTGGCTGCAGTAACACGTTCTGTTGTAGAAGCCCAATGACTTTCTGGCTATAGCTGTTCCCCTGGGGCAGGGCAGGCAGGGCCCTGAGCACAGCAAAGGCAGGGGGAGGAATTGAGCCCAGTGGCATGACCCAGTGCCCCCAGCAGTGTGTCCCCTTTGCATCAACCCCTCCGCTCTGAGCAGGCATGTGACAGCAAAGACACAAGTGGGTCCCACAGCAGCACTGATATCCTTGGGGGAGAGAAACTTGGCAGGGAGGGAAGCTGCAAGGTTTGTGGGGAGCAAGGCATTGAAATGATTTATTTCCCTGGGAACTGGTTTGCTCCACTCAATGGGAAGTCGAGACACTGGGCTCAGATCTAGACCACACAGGCTTGTAAGTCTGTACTGGAGAAACCCAAGAGATGGAGGTTGAATTGTTCTCCCACCCCAGATGACAGTCCCTGGAGGAGCTGGCTGAAGGCAGCGTGAGGAGGGGCAGAAGTTCAAGGATTTCACTGTTCCTCCTTGCAGGCTGGAAGTCTCTTTGGTGGGCACAGGCAGCCTGGGCTGATTTCCTTTCTGCCTTGAGGAACCAGGAGCTGCTCTCCCCTTGCTGTGGAAGCCAAGGCTGTGGTTACCATGGGCAGAGGACAGCAGCAGAACTGGTTGTTCTCTGTCACACCGAGTGTTTGTCATCCAAACTGAAACAATAGCTGTGACTGTACCCACCACACGAGTGCAGTCCAGGGCCAAGGATTCTCAACACCCCCGGGATGAGTTCATCTGGAGAGTCCCCATGTTGCAAGGGCAACGTGCTGCTGGGACTTGTTCCCTGCTGGGAAATTTTGCAGAAATCCAGAATTAAAGGTGCTGTTTGTTGCCTTGGCTGGGTACCCACCTTGGCACTGGTTCATCCTGCTGTTGCTGGGGGGGAAAGAGGTGAGGTGGCTGGGGAAAGAATGGTGCTCTCTGAGCAGGAAGAGCTTTGGTGGCTCTTCCCAGGTGAGGAGCATGACAAATTTGTGATGAGACAAGCTTTGCTCCACCTGAGGTTGCATAGCCAGGGCAGGGAGAGCTGAGGAAATCCAGGTGGAGGTTTTGAGGCAGAGAGATGAAGCAGAGGGAAAGAAAAGACTCTCTTCTTGCTCAGGAGAGAGTGGTCAGAAAATGGGCCAGCAAGCAGCAGAGTTGTAGCCTTGCTGTGAGATCTACAGCAAAAGGTTCCTTTGGGTATGCTCAGGGGGGTGGGATTTCTCTCTTCAGAACAATGCATGGCATTGGAGCCAGCTCCTTGGAAAAAATGGCTTGATTAAAGCTGACTGTTGGCTCACTGGCTATTTCAGTGCTGGCAGAGCCCAGGCCATCCCTGTCCTTCCCAGTGCACCTCTCTTGGTATCAACAAAGCTGCTGGAAATCCCTGACACCTGGAGTTCAGGGAGCACCACGACCCTCTTTGTAAAATCATGGAATGGTTTGGGTTGGAAGGGACCTTCAAAATCACCCAGTTCCAACCCCCCTGCATGGGCAGGGACACCTCCCACCAGCCCAGGTTGCTCAGAGCCCCATCCAACCTGGTGTTGATGCCAGAGTTGCTTCCTTTATGTGCCATGGAGTGAGATGGCTGGGAGAGGGATGTTGGCCACAAGCACTGGGGATGCAGGGAGAAGAAGGAGGAGAAGTGACCCCCTCTCTGGTGCATCCAAGCCCAGAGAGCAGGGGGCTGGGGGCAGCAGCTCAGGGCAGTTGTCCTCTCAGCCAGCAGCACCAGCAGGGCTGGTGGACTTGGATAAAGACCTGGCCTTACTGGTGTGTGCCCGGGGGCTGGAGGGGAAAGTCTCTTCCCCCCCTTTCCTCTTGCAGCTGTAGCACCCCCACTGCAATCCCACCTTTCCTTTTCTTTCCCTCCTTCCATCCCTTACCAATGAGCTCTTAGATTTTTGCAGGGATCTTTGCCAGAGGTTACATGGGCTCACAGGCCTATAAATCAGTAAGTACACAGAGATAGGCAGATTAAATATTTAGATGAGCTGAGCAACAGTCCTGGGGTCACTTGTGTGCTGGTGTGATGGGAGCAGTGGGACTTGTGAGTGTCTCATCCATACCAGCCATGAGGAGGAAAGAGGACTGGGTGTCTGAAGACTAATTTTTAAATAGGCAGATCAGAAGGATTAATCAGTTGCTCAGCATGTTCCCGTTTGACAAAAATTGCTTCCAACCTGGCAAGAACTGCACTGGTTTTCACCTCCTCCCTGCAGAGGTTTTTGGTGGGAGTGCAAAACTTGGCAGTCGCTGTTTGCTCTTTCCAGGCTGAGTGCTGATTGTTCAAAGGGAATTGAAATGAAAACTGCACCTGAAGAACATGCCAGGGTCAGTTTTAGTCTGCTCCTTGCACAGTGTGGGAGCTCAGAGCAGAAGAGCTCAGCTGGAAAGTAGCTGGACTAAGTGTAGTTGGGAACATGGACCATTCCAGTGGTGCCAGTGTCTCAGTGGGAATTCTCACCATTAAAGCTGTCAGAAAAGAATAATTCCATAGTAATTTCACATGCATTTTTGGCATCTCTTTATTCCTCCTTGATGTAAAAAAACAATTCCATAGTAATTTCACAAGTATTTCTGGTATCTCTTTCTTCCTCCTTGGTGTCCTGCTCTTGAGAGTTTTCAGTCAACAAGTACACACAGCAAAATAATTTCTCCTGTCCTGGGAAGGGAAGCAGGTCCTAAATTGTGGCTGTTCTTTAAGATGTCCAGAGGTGTAACTGAATTGCATACCCTTTCCTCTTCTGGACATGGAAGTGAAGGCAGGGCATAAATAGTGAGCTGTATGAGCCAGTCTGCAGAAGAACTCAAGGTAGATAATGTTTAGAGGTTGTAGAAAAGAGAAAGGTTCCCTTCTTCTTGGGGCAGAAAGAGGTTTGGATGGAGCCTTGGCTTCTGAGCTGTGCACCAGGAGTAGCTCAGGAGGAGAGGGATGATCTTAGTACCTTGGCATAGCTTCTGCTTGCTGGTCCCCAGCCACCAGTATCTGTCCAGTTCTCTGTGGAGGACCTTGTTAAGGCTGATGGTGGTGGGCGGGTGCCAAAAGGCAATAATTGCTCTTCACACTGAGAAGGTGGCAAGATCCATCTGCTGAGCCCTTGTAGGGATATGGTCTGTCCCAAGACAGGGCATGGTGGGTTCCCACAGAGTGCCCAAATGCCTCTAAAGCCAGAAGCCAGATGGATTGATACCTGCATGGAAAACAGTGTTGGTTTATGTGAGAACAGGATGTAGGGAGGTTCTGCTATTGAACAAGGTTTCCCCTGAGTGTGCATGAAGGGAACCATGGCTGGTTTCCAGGCTGGTTTTAGACATGGGCTACAATCCACATCAAAAGCTCTCTCTATGAAATACCAAAATGCTTTAGCTGGGCAGAAGAGAAGGTCAGCTGCAGCTGATCAGAACGGGTCCTTCTGGCTTTAACAATATGACTTTCATTTCTGTTCCACGTGCTCTTGGGTTCGGAAATGAACAAATTCGTTCTCCAGGATTCTGGTTGCTCTGAAGCAAGTGAGGGAAGGCAGCAGAGGAAATCTGGGGCTGCTTGCCCTCAGTGATGTGTGGAGATAATGGCTATCTGGTATTTATTTAACAAAACCAAAAGCAGATTCCTTGGAGGCTTGCCTCCTTCTTGGTGAAGGACAGAAGCCCCCAACTGTCATTTGAGGAGGCCAGGGATGTGGGGTGTGACCTGGCAGCAGTTTGTCCTTGCCACAGGGGGATTGTGAAACCCCTTGCTTCTTTGCCAACACCAGTTGTTATGCTGCAGGTTTTGGGGTGGGATTGAACCTGGGACAACACCCCTGTGCTGAGACACCAGAAGTATGAGCCCTTTGGCTTTGTCCTTTAAGGCTGGAGCCTTTCTCTTGCACCCCAACATCTTCGTTCACCCCACTGTTGCCAAAATTCTGTGACTCTCACTCTGCTCATTCCTCTCGTTGTCAGGAGGTGAAGATCTTTCGTGCCTTAATCCTGGGGGAGCTGGAGAGGGGCCAGAGCCAGTTCCAAGCCCTCTGCTTCGTCACGCGGCTGCACCGCAACGAGATCATCCCCAGCGAGTCCATGGCCAAGCTGCGGCAGGTGAGAGGCTGCTGGCACTGCCAGCCCATCCTCCAGCCCATCCAGGGCTTCTCAGAGCTGTCCTGCCTGGATACCCTTCCCAGGCAGCTGCCCAATTGTTCAGCTATTAGTGGTGACCACCACTTCTGCTTGAGGGACTCGGTGTTCCTGGAATTGTGGAATGGTTTGGGTTGGAGGGACCTGAAAGATCATCCAGATCCAACCCCTGCATGGGCAGGGACACCTCCCACCAGCCCAGGCTGCTCCAAGCCCCATCCAACCTGCCCTTCAACACTGCCAGGGATGGGGCAGCCACAGCTTCCCTGGGCAACCTGGGCCAGGCTCTCACCACCCTCACACTCCACAATTCCCTCCTCATCTCTCACCTCAATCTTCCCTCTTCCAGTTTTCATCCCTCCCCCCGTGTCCTCTCCCTCCCTGCCCTTGTCCCAAGTCCCTCCCCAGCTTTCCTGGAGCCCCTTCAGGCACTGGAAGGTGCTCTAAGATCTCCCTGGAGCCTTTCTCTTCTCCAGGCTGAACAGCCCTAACTCCCTCAGCCTGTTTAAGTTCATCAATACTATTGATCCCATTCCACTAATATACTAGAAGGAGTACAATTTAGTTCGGCCTGGTCTGTATCAAGGTGGCTGGATGGCTGGGCAATCAGCATGAAAACCCCTGCCTCCTGTTGCCCAGGGGTGTAAGGGCTGATTTGGGACCACTCTTGAGGACAAGGCGTTGAGAAAGGATCCCAGGCAAATCAGAGCAGTGCTAAACTATCATGGAATCATGGAATGGTGAAGGTTGGAAGGAACCTTCAAGATAATCAGGATCCAAGCTCCCTGCCAGGAGCAGGGACACCTCCCACTAGACCAGGCTGCACAAGGTGATCACTTTCAGTGTCCCTAAGTCTTTTAAGTGCCTTCCATTCAAATAGGATGCAGGTGCCTTTACAGGGGAACATCCATTTCCACGTCTTCTGGTGTTGGCAGGAAATCATGACATGCTACAAAGGAATAATTTGCTGCAACCAGGATCCAACCTTTCATTATTTCACCCTCTGCAGAAAAACCCCAGGACAGTGAGGCAGGCTGAGGAGGTGAGGGGCCTGGAGCATCTCAGCATGGATGTAGCTGTCAACTTCAGCAAGGGAGCCCAGCTGAGCTCTCACATCCACAATGTCTGTGCAGAGGCCAAAGAAGCAATTTATACCCGAGAAGAAGATGTCAAATTTTGGCTGGAGAAAGGTAAGTTTCCTTCAGTTTCTTTGGAACAGCTCCTGTCAGCATGTTGGCACTCTGCTCTGAGCTGTCCTGCCAGGCTTCTGGTGATCAGCACAGATCATTTTTGGCTTCTTTCACTGTCTTCACAGTGGGTAAGACACATGCTTTGCTTGCCTGCACATTGCATAGTCTGTTTGTTAGCATATCTGACTTCTTCTGGTGGTGCTTTCCTGGTGAACCTCATTAGGCAGGTATTAAGAAAACCTTTCACCTGGTCCAACACCCAGAAGAAATATGTTCTTTGTGCACTTTGTCTCTCTTTTGGCTTGCTTTCCCCAGGGCCCTGGCTTCTCCTGTGGTTCCTATTTATGTCCAGAATGCCCCTGAAAATGCACTGTCTAACCTCATTCTCATTGACTCTCCTGAGGACTGTGCAGAGAGAGCAATGCATGCTGAGGTGGCTTTCTCCTCTGGCCTTGCCTCTTCATGGTGCCACAAGAATGATCTGAGGGCTGGAGAACCTCTGCTGGGAAGACAGGCTGAGAGAGTCAGGGTTCTTCAGCCAGGAAAAGAAAAGGCTCCAGGGAGACCTTAGAGCACCTTCCAGGGCCTGAAGGGGCTCCAGGAAAGCTGGGGAGGGACTTGGGACAAGGGCAGGGAGGGAGAGGACAAGGGGGAAGGGATGAAAACTGGAAGAGGGAGATTGAGGTGAGAGATGAGGAGGGAATTGTGGAGTGTGAGGGTGGTGAGAGCCTGGCCCAGGTTGCCCAGGGAAGCTGTGGCTGCCCCATCCCTGGCAGTGTTGAAGGGCAGGTTGGATGGGGCTCGGAGCAACCTGGGCTGGTGGGAGGTGTCCCTGCCCATGCAGGGGGTTGGATCTGGATGATGTTTCAGGTCCCTTCCAACCCAACCCATTCTGTGATGCCTCTGGTTTCTCCCGCAGGGGTGGATGGCTCCATGTTCGAGGTCCTGCCCCAGACAGCTGACCTGCCTGGCCTGCAGCGCTGCAGGCTGAGCTCTGAGCTCTGGAAACCCTGCATCTGCAGCTACTCCCTGAGCATCGAGTGGTACCCCTGCATGCTCAAGTACTGCAAGAGCCGTGACGCTGCGGGCAAAGTTTCCTCTTACAAATGCGGCATCCGCAGCTGCCAGAAGGGCTACACCTTTGATTACTACGTGCCACAGAAGCAGCTCTGCCTCTGGGATGAGGAGACCTAGCAGAGCCAGGCCAGAGCTTTTCAAGGGGCAGCTCATCTGCCTCCATTTATCGTCCTAAGAGCCTCCTGGCGCTGGCTGCTCCAAAGAAGGAACGAGGTTCTCAGCACCAGGAGGGCTCTGTGTGTGAGTGCCTTGCCTTCTTGGCCCCCTGGGACTCCCTCCCCGCCTCATGCTGCCTCATCCTGTGATAAGCAGGCTCAGCTCACTGTGTTGATGCTCTCCTGCCAGCTGCTGGGTGATCTGGCTTCCTGGAAGCAGCAGGAGCTGCAGGTCTCTGGGGGGAAGCACCGGGAGGGGTGTGTTCTGGAGTTGGCAGTGGTGAAAGGGGGAAGCTCAGAGCAGACACCAGCCTGGAGAGTCCTGCTAAGTGCTCAGGGTAGGGAGGGAAATGGTCTCAATGACCCAGGGTGTCAATCATCAATGCCACTGAAGGAGCCCCTTCACTGATTTCACCACCTCCTGGTGACACAACAGCAGTTCCCAATGGGAAAGCAGCTGCTTTATGGGACCCCATACCCTGAACAAGGAAGGTACGAAGCCCAAAGCCAGAGCCTGCCTGTAGCTTTTTCCAGTGGCCAACTGGCTGTTCCATCCTTCCTGGGGCTAGAAGATACCATGGGGGGATATAGCCCAGCAATGACTTGTGCCCCTAAAGGGCTCTAATTAATCTCAGTTTTAGACTAGTGAAGGCCCAACTTTTTGTGTTGGTCCTGTGACTCTCCCACTAAGAAAGAAACATCTGGAAGCTTGTGACTGCCATCATAGCACTGTGGTTGCAAGGGGAGGGGATGATAACACTGTCTTTTTGAAGAAGACAACATCCAGTTTTGTGTCCTACTCTGCCAGCTACTCACAAGAAGCTCTTAGATAATTGTACTGCTTTGCTGTGCCTTGGTTCCCCCTATCTGTAAAATAGGGATGACACTGAAGCTGACCTTGGCCCTTGTATATTCCTGGAGGGCATCAGACAAAAAGCCCTGCAGGAGTGTTGCCTGGTTCCTGTGTCCTCTTCCACTCAAATTAGAACAAGCAGGGATGGGAGAAAGGCCATTGGGGTCATTGTGAACCCCTGTACCTCCTGGTAAAAAGCCTTCACAATGTGCCTTTTTGCCTAAACTACAGGAATTTTTGGAAAACAAAACCAAACCAAACACAATATAAATAATTTGGTCACAATTATTTTTGTATTGATCACTTAAGCGGGGGGAGAAGGGAAAGGTATTTTAATATTGCAACATGAAGTAAAACACACTTGAAATGATTTTTTTAAAAAGCAAATTATTTATCATTTTTAAGGTAAAATAAACTGATTTTTTTTTTTAAAAGCATCCCTGGCCTAAATGATTCTCTGTGCATCTTAATCTGTGTGTGCTTGATCCAGTTGTTTGGTTAGGAGTTGTTCCCTTCTGGGTGAGTCTCAAGCCTGCACCTAGGACAGTGAAAGTAAATGGATGGAGGGGAACATCCTGATGTTCAGCATATTCTGGAGAAGAGAAGGCTCCAGGGAGACCTTAAAGCACCTTCCAGTGCCTGAAGGGGCTCCAGGAAAGCTGGGGAGGGACTTGGGACAAGGGCAGGGAGGGAGAGGACAAGGGGGAAGGGATGAAAACTGGAAGAGGGGAGATTGAGGTGAGACATGAGGAGGAAATTCTGTGCTGTGAGGGTGGTGAGAGCCTGGCCCAGGTTGCCCAGGGAAGCTGTGGCTGCCCCATCCATGGCAGTGTTGAAGGGCAGGTTGGATGGGGCTTGGAGCAGCCTGGGCTGCTGGGAGGTGTCCCTGCCTATGCAGGGGCTGGGACTGGATGATCTTGAAGTTCCCTTCCAACCCAAACTGTTCCATGATAGCAGTACTTACCAGTGTGGTCCTGCATCTCCAGCATGCTGTGCACCCAGCCCCTCAGTTGAGAGGCAGTTTTGGCTCCTGCCAAGCAACTGGGAAGTTCAAACCTGAGCTCTGGTTAAAGGAAGAGACCAGCAGTAGAAGTAAATCCTGAGGTTAGGGAGGCTGGTGCCTGCTCCTCTCTGCAAGTGATGGTGGGATCCCGTGAGGGAATGTTGTGCAGATGTGGCTGGAAGCTTCTCTGGGTCCAGCAGCCTCAATAAACTGTTCTTTGTCTCTGCAGCTACAGCTGAGAGGAGATGAGGGCAGCAGAGTTTTGGGCCAGCTCGGAGCTTCTAGCTCAGTGGCTGCTCGAGGAAGCAATGTGGAGTGCTGATTCCCCCTAGTGTGGTGAATGCAGAGATGGGACAAGGACTCCTGCAACCTCAGCCCTTCTCCTTTTTGAGTCACCAAAGCAACTTTCTCCCTAGCTGTGATTTCCAGCAGAGCTGTAATTGCTCCTTTTTCACTGGCAGGGACAGGATTTACAGGAATGTGTGCTCTGCTGCCTCTGCTCCTGCTGCAGCAGGACACCCTGGGACTTTGCTCCTGCTTGCTGGAGTTCAGTCCAGCTGTGGGGTGAGATGGGCTGGGAGGGGAGTGGGAAGGACTCACAGGATGACTGTGTGCTGATCTGGGAACCCTGCAGAGCCCATTTCCAGCTCCCTCCTGTGCAGAACTGCTAGAGGGGAACAGGAGCTGGCCCGGGGAACTTTGGGGCACAGCCCAGAGAGCTTGGATGTGCTTCTTGTGCAGCAGTGATGCTCTGGGGTGCCTGGATCACAGGAACACCCCTGGTTCTTTGCCTGGGGTGTCCCCAGGCCACCTTGGGAAAGCAGCAGGGTGGGCAGCAGCACCAAACCATCTCCTTGGCTCTGAGGGGTGATGGAGGAGGTCAGAGAGTGTTTTGAGCTTCTGTGTGCAGCAAGGCCAGCCCGGTGTCGTGGGAGCTCTGAGAGCAGCAGATAAGAGAAGGACATGTGCTCTAACTATGGCCACTATAGACTGAGCTCAACTTGATAGTCATTTCTGGATTTCTGTGTGCTCTGGTGGAGCAAGAGGAGAGGCAAGCAGCTGTGGCATGTCCTCCAAAGCGTGGGAGGGAGCTGGTGCCTCTGCTTTCCCAAAACTAATGTCACCAGCCTGTCCTGAGGCCACCAGGGCCTCGAAGGTGTCCCCAAGGGGCACCGTGAGTTTCTGGAGCAGCTGCTGGAAAAGGTTTGCCAGGCCATTGGGAACAGCCCGGGGGGCTTGGGAACCGAGGGGGCTGCCTGGGGATGGGGAGGGGTCTCTGCCCAGGGGTGGGGGGCTCAGCCTGGGGATGGGGAGGGGTCTCTGCCCAGGGGTGGGGGGCTCTGCCTGGGCATGGGGGGATAGGGAATCCTGCTCGGGGCTGGGAGGGTCTTGCCCGAGGCTTGAGGGGGGGTCTTGCCCAGGGATGGAGGGTTTTGCCTGGGGGTATGG
>NW_009952719.1:559626-561061 GCF_000747805.2 Chaetura pelagica
GGGGAAAAGTTGGCGGCCGAGCCTCCCCCGGGCTGGGCGAGGGATGCTCGGAGTCGGAGAGGGAGGTATCGGGGATGTCTGTGTTCCGCACCCCGAATCACAGCCCTGCCTCTTGTCCCTGCGAGAGGTGGCAACCTCCCCAGCCTGGCTGGGAAAAAAACCCCTTCTTCTTGGTGCACCTTGGAAAGGCAGATGTTGCAGGTGGAGAGGAGAGACCCTCCAGGCACAGAGAGAAGGTGCAGTTGGCCGGGAGCACCGGTGGGAATCCTTGCAGCTCGGGAAAAGAGCCCAGGGCAGAGGCACAGAGATGCTGAAGGGAGGGGAACATCTCCCTGCTGAGGAAAGGCTGAGGGAGCTGGGGCTGTTGGGCTTGGAGAAGAGGAGACTGAGGGGTGACCCCATTAATGGTTACAAATATGTAAGGGGTGAGTGTCAGGGGGACGGAGTTAGGCTTTTCTCAGTGATGACCAGTGATAGGACAAAGGGTAATGGGTGTAAATTGGAGCACAGGAGGTTCAAGGTGAATATCCGAATTTTTTTTTACTGTAAGAGTGACAGAGCCCTGGAACAGGCTGCCCAGGGAGGGTGTGGAGTCTCCTTCTCTGGAGACATTCCAACCTGGACGTGTTCCTGTGTGATGTGCTCTGGGTGCCCCTGCTCTGGCAGGGGGGGTTGGACTGGATGATCTTTCGAGGTCCCTTCCAACCCCTAAGATTCTATGATTCTATGAAAAGCAGTGGGGGATTTTGTAAGCCCTTCCTGCAGTCGGTGCTTTCAGAGCCCAGCCAAAGGCCACCCTCCATAAACCAACCTGCAGAGCTTATCTTCCTCCGAGAGGGGAACCAACTCAGGCAGCAGGAGTGGAGCAACACATGAGTGAGGATGGGAGCAGAGGGATCACTCAGTGCTGGCCGTGGAAAAACCAAACACCAGAGCAGTGTATCTGCTGGCATCTGGCAGGGAGCATCCCAGGGCAGAGGTGAAGCAAATCTGTCTTTGCATGGAGCAGGTGGTCTTGTTTCCACAGGGAAAAGGAGGGATGATGCTATGATCCCTCCCTCTGTTTTTTCCTTTCTCTGGTGTTTCAGGCACCATCATCTTGCCCACGTGGCACAGACACCAAGGGTACCCAAGGTGAAGGGCTTTGCTCCCACAGCTCTTTGGGGTAAAAAGCACCGAAATATTAAGTGGTTTATATTTTCCTGCTGTTCCATTGACCACAGAACGAGAACAGATCCCACCAGCTGGTGGCTGGAGGATTTGGGGTTGGACTAGATGATCTTTCGAGGTCCCTTCCAGCCCCTAAGATTCTATGATTCTATGATTCCCGGTGTGGTAGCAGAGCACAGAAAGGATGGAGCTGTGGTAGCACAGGGACAGTGACATGGGCTGGTGTGGGAGCTGGGGGGGTTTTGCTTCTAGTCTTTGCCGTGGG
>NW_009952719.1:562838-564262 GCF_000747805.2 Chaetura pelagica
GGGGAAAAGTTGGCGGCCGAGCCTCCCCCGGGCTGGGCGAGGGATGCTCGGAGTCGGAGAGGGAGGTATCGGGGATGTCTGTGTTCCGCACCCCGAATCACAGCCCTGCCTCTTGTCCCTGCGAGAGGTGGCAACCTCCCCAGCCTGGCTGGGAAAAAAACCCTTCTTCTTGGTGCACCTTGGGAAGGCAGATGTTGCAGGTGGAGAGGAGAGACCCTCCAGGCACAGAGAGAAGGTGCAGTTGGCCGGGAGCACCGGTGGGAATCCTTGCAGCTCGGGAAAAGAGCCCAGGGCAGAGGCACAGAGATGCTGAAGGGAGGGGAACATCTCCCTGCTGAGGAAAGGCTGAGGGAGCTGGGGCTGTTGGGCTTGGAGAAGAGGAGACTGAGGGGTGACCTCATTAATGGTTACAAATATGTAAGGGGTGAATGTCAGGGGGATGGAGTTAGGCTTTTCTCAATGATGACCAGTGACAGGACAAGGGGTAATGGGTGTAAATTGGAGCACAGGAGGTTCAAGGTGAATATCCGAATTTTTTTTTTACTGTAAGAGTGACAGAGCCCTGGAACAGGCTGCCCAGGGAGGGTGTGGAGTCTCCTTCTCTGGAGACATTCCAACCTGGACGTGTTCCTGTGTGATGTGCTCTGGGTGCCCCTGCTCTGGCAGGGGGGGTTGGACTGGATGATCTTTCGAGGTCCCTTCCAGCCCCTAAGATTCTATGATTCTATGAAAAGCAGTGGGGGATTTTGTAAGCCCTTCCTGCAGTCGGTGCTTTCAGAGCCCAGCCAAAGGCCACCCTCCATAAACCAACCTGCAGAGCTTATCTTCCTCCGAGAGGGGAACCAACTCAGGCAGCAGGAGTGGAGCAACACATGAGTGAGGATGGGAGCAGAGGGATCACTCAGTGCTGGCCGTGGAAAAACCAAACACCAGAGCAGTGTATCTGCTGGCATCTGGCAGGGAGCATCCCAGGGCAGAGGTGAAGCAAATCTGTCTTTGCATGGAGCAGGTGGTCTTGTTTCCACAGGGAAAAGGAGGGATGATGCTATGATCCCTCCCTCTGTTTTTTCCTTTCTCTGGTGTTTCAGGCACCATCATCTTGCCCACGTGGCACAGACACCAAGGGTACCCAAGGTGAAGGGCTTTGCTCCCACAGCTCTTTGGGGTAAAAAGCACCGAAATATTAAGTGGTTTATATTTTCCTGCTGTTCCATTGACCACAGAACGAGAACAGATCCCACCAGCTGGTGGCTGGAGGATTTGGGGTTGGACTAGATGATCTTTCGAGGTCCCTTCCAGCCCCTAAGATTCTATGATTCTATGATTCCCGGTTGGATTTGGCAGCGCCTGCAGGGCCAGGAGAGGGCACTACGGCCCTGCCGGTGGCTGGGACAGCATTCCCCGCCCGGGGGGGCCCCGGGTTC
>NW_009952719.1:564860-579809 GCF_000747805.2 Chaetura pelagica
GGGTAATGGGTGTAAATTGGAGCACAGGAGGTTCAAGGTGAATATCCGAATTTTTTTTTTACTGTAAGAGTGACAGAGCCCTGGAACAGGCTGCCCAGGGAGGGTGTGGAGTCTCCTTCTCTGGAGACATTCCAACCTGGACGTGTTCCTGTGTGATGTGCTCTGGGTGCCCCTGCTCTGGCAGGGGGGGTTGGACTGGATGATCTTTCGAGGTCCCTTCCAACCCCTAAGATTCTATGATTCTATGAAAAGCAGTGGGGGATTTTGTAAGCCCTTCCTGCAGTCGGTGCTTTCAGAGCCCAGCCAAAGGCCACCCTCCATAAACCAACCTGCAGAGCTTATCTTCCTCCGAGAGGGGAACCAACTCAGGCAGCAGGAGTGGAGCAACACATGAGTGAGGATGGGAGCAGAGGGATCACTCAGTGCTGGCCGTGGAAAAACCAAACACCAGAGCAGTGTATCTGCTGGCATCTGGCAGGGAGCATCCCAGGGCAGAGGTGAAGCAAATCTGTCTTTGCATGGAGCAGGTGGTCTTGTTTCCACAGGGAAAAGGAGGGATGATGCTATGATCCCTCCCTCTGTTTTTTCCTTTCTCTGGTGTTTCAGGCACCATCATCTTGCCCACGTGGCACAGACACCAAGGGTACCCAAGGTGAAGGGCTTTGCTCCCACAGCTCTTTGGGGTAAAAAGCACCGAAATATTAAGTGGTTTATATTTTCCTGCTGTTCCATTGACCACAGAACGAGAACAGATCCCACCAGCTGGTGGCTGGAGGATTTGGGGTTGGACTAGATGATCTTTCGAGGTCCCTTCCAGCCCCTAAGATTCTATGATTCTATGATTCCCGGTTGGATTTGGCAGCGCCTGCAGGGCCAGGAGAGGGCACTACGGCCCTGCCGGTGGCTGGGACAGCATTCCCGGCCGGAGGGTGCCCGGGATTCCTACCGAGGAGGGGGCCCGAGGAGGATCTGCCCTCGTGGAGCATCGGGACAAGCTGCTCGGCTCTGCAGCAAAGGGAAGAGCAGCAGGAAACAGGGAGAAAGATGAGTGAAACTGCTTAACTGGGGTACAAAAGATGCTCTGCTGTAGGGGGAAGGAGAGCTCTCGTGGTCCCCAGCTTTTCCAGGGCTTTCCTCCCACGTCCAAGCTGGCTGGAAGCCACCAGCAAATCCGTGTTTGACGCAGGGAAGACACCTGATCACGTCCGTCTTCGTGATGGGGAAAACCCAGAGGTGGGGGTCACGCTGAAAACACTAGAGAACAGCCCAGGAACACCCCGAAGATCAGGCAGGGCCTGAGTGGCTGGGGCTTTGCCACAGGCTCAGGATCCCTGGCAGGAGTCCAGCCCCTCCAAACAAGCAGCCCTGTGCAAACCACCTCGTGTCACCTTTCTGCTTCCTGGAGCAGCTCAAACATCAGCCCACAGAAATCTCCCCTCTCGCCCTGTCCTGCAAACGTCAAGTCTGACTCCGGAACTTCCTCTCCTCTCTGCTTTTTCCCCTTCCATCTTTTTCCCCCCCCCCTCATCTTCCTCCACTTATTCCTGGTTAGAGTCTCACTGAGCACACCCAGCTCTGGCTGCCAGGGTGCTGCCCTCTCCTGAGGATGCCCTCTCTGACCACACAGGTGCTCCAGCCTGTGGCTTCGGACTGGGTTGGAGGTGAGGCTTGGAGAGCCTTCCCACCCGCCCACCCATCCCTTCAGAGAAACCTGTCTTTCCAGGGAGGGAGAGCAGTATGTGGGAAAGCCAAGAGCCCTGGAACGTGAATTAGCCAGGGAGAGATGAATGTGTGATAGCTTGTACCTGGCAGCCACCGACCCAGCCTGTTAACGCTTTCAAGGAGGGGTTTGAGCAGCACTGGAGCTCAGGTGCTCAGGGCAGGCATCCTGCCAGCCCAGGCCATGGTAGGGGTCATCAGGGGGGTCCATGGCAGGGACAGGGAGCAACCACAGTGCCTGCATCCATCAGGGTGTCAGTTGGTGGCTGTCACAGCACAGAGCCCAGGCTCAGGATCTAGCCTCTGGCAGCTTCCTACCAAAAGCCAACAGTAGGGTTGGTTTGTTTTTTACCCTGGCTTCCCTGGAAGCCAGTTCAATATTGCAGCTTTGAACAGCATGGAGGAGGAGAAAGAGGCTGTCTGCCCCTTCCTGGGGGACTGATGTATCGTACAGGGCCCAGGCCTGGAAAGGGGAGACTCCCTGTGCTGACCCCAGCCCCTGCCCTGTGTCTTCAGCCAGGCCAGGTTACCCTTCTGCTCCCAACTTCCCTTTCTGTGCTGGTGGTTTCATGTGGCATCATTCAGGGTCAGCCCAGATCTGGGGCCTGAAAAGCCTCAGCCACACAGGCTGCTCTTGTGGCTCACTCTGAGCAGACCCCAGAGCCACCAGGGATGAAATTCCAGCAGACCCCAAAGCCACCAGGGATGAAATTCCAGCCACTGGAACAGGCTGCTCAGGGAGGTGATTGAGTTACCATCCCTGGATGTGTTGAAGGGTCGTTTGGATGTGGTGTTGGTGGATGTGGTTGAGGGGAGCACTTCGTAGAGTAGGGATGATGGTTGGACTGGGTGATCCCAAAGGTCTGTTCCAACCTGGACAGTTCTATGATTCTATGATTCTGTGAAGTGAAGGGGCTGTTCCTACAGCTCGGATGCCTTCCCCTCTGGGTGCTGCTGCCTACCCTTGGCTTCTCTCACCAATACCAAGGGCCAAAGCCAAAAGCCTCACCAACCAGGTGGACAACCTGGGGACACCGAAGCCCCCCCAGGCTGGTGCAGCCCAGCAGGCAGGTGCCTCCGTGCAGCTGAAGGGCGGGCAACCCGCCTTCCCTTCTTCCCTCCCCTCCTTCCCACCCCACCCCACGCCCTGGCAGCGCTGCAAGGGACTCATCCATTCCTGAGTTACTAATATGCAAATGGGTGCATTTTGCATGGGCCAGGAGCCAGGCTGCTGGGTGTCAGGGCACCCGAGGGAGCCGGAGGTGGGGCGAGGCGTGGCGAGGAGCCGCATGCTCACCTGGCCCTGCATGGCAACAGGCAATGGAGCTCTAGGTCCCTTCGGGAACGGACCCACGGCCGGTTTGAGAGGCAGCAGGTGGCAGAGGAGGGAGGGCAAACTGGCAGCCCCTGGCAACCTGGGGCTGAGGGCAGGAGGCTGGGCACACCGCGGATTTCCCTCCGCCAGCAGGATGGTGAACCTGGAGTCTGTGCACGCAGGTAAAGGAAGGGTCGGGCTGGAGCTCAGTAGGTAGCTGAGCACTGCAGACTTGGGCAGGAAATGGGGTTGCTGTGATTCTTGTGACCTTTCCTCCCTCCTTTCCCTCTTTTCTTCCCTGCTGGCGTCGGGCAGTGCCTGGTTTCGTGCTCACATCCCTGCCCAGGGATGGATGCTGCTGCAGCCTGAGCCTGTGCAGGGGCTGCCAAGTTGTGCCCACCATGTGGGTGCTCCCCTGGTGCTGCCAGCCCTGACGGGGGGGCAGAGAGCAGAGAGAGAGCAGAAGTCTCTTGGATACCCAGAAAATGGGCATTTAGTGCCTGAGCTGTGAGTCCAGTCGTTGGGATCAGGCTGGGAGGAGTGAGAGGGGATCAGTTCCCAGAGGGATGAGGGAAAGGTGGAGGGAATGGGGTTGTGTGAGCGTGAGAGCAAGATGGGAGGTGGGTCAGGAGAGAAGTTAATGACAAAGAAGGGAAAAGGAGGGAGAAATGAATGAGGAAGGAGCTGTAGGAGGCTGGGTTGGGTGAGGAATGAATGAACGGGAACACTCAAAGAGAGACTCATCCCAGGGGGTCTGACCCAGGGGTACAGCTTAGGGAGTCACATCTCTGAGCAGAATTAGCTGGGGAAGAAGAGCAATCACTGCCAAATCTCTTGCAGCCATGCTGAGCTCTGGCTCACCCTGACAGAATGAGTTGAGCTTCTGCCCTCAGCACAAGCTGCTCCTGGGGAAGGATGGTGTCCCTGGGCATGCTGAAGTTGAGGGTGACACTGGGGTAGGAGCAGAGTGGCAGTGGCAATGAGGGCCAGGTCTGACAGCCCCTTCTGTGGCAGGAGCAGGCACTGGGGGTTTGGGAGCCGTGTGCCCTGGTGCTTTGAGCAGCAGGAGATGCTGTGTCTCATCCCCAGGTGTGGAGGGGAGGGAGCAGCCATCCATCTGGCTGTCCCAGGCTCATTCCCTTCACATTGGCACGCTGCAGGTGTTTGGTGCTCCTGCTGTGCAGGGGAGATCTGGGGGGTCTGTGTCCATTTCTTGTAGCCCCCTCAACAGGCCCTGCCTGCACGTGGACTCACAGGCAGGCCAGCTGGGCAAGGCAGGTGCTGTGACTCTGCCATCGCCTAACACGGTGTCACCCTGCAGTTTGGCCAGCAGAGATGGCCAAAGCCTCTGCTCAGTGCCTGGTCTGCAACCTCCCACAGCTGTGAGCCACCAGCAGCTCCTCCAGGGCCACCAGCACCCTCTGAGCAGGCTGGCTCCCTGTGCCAGCCCCGGGGAGAGCAGCTGGGGACCCCCTGGCACTGCCTGGCAGGGCCCCGAGGATGAGCTGCAGGAGGTTCAAGGTCTTGGCTCAGCCTGTGAGCCCGACTAGTCTGAGCACCTGCTGGGTGTGCTGGGTGTGCTGTGCGCGGTGTCTCTCGGGGACGCAGCCCCCGCAGGCCCCGACCCACCCAGCTGTTCTGCTTGTGGGCGACTCTTTCCTCATGAGAAGATTCCCCAGATCCATTGGCTCCCTGTGCCAGCCCCGGGGAGGGCAGCTGGGGACCCCCTGGCACTGCCTGGCAGGGCCCCGAGGATGAGCTGCAGGAGGCAGGAGGTTCATGGTCTTGGCTCAGCCTGTGAGCCCGACTAGTCTGAGCACCTGCTGGGTGTGCTGGGTGTGCTGTGCGCGGTGTCTCTCGGGGACGCAGCCCCCGCAGGCCCCGACCCACCCAGCTGCTCTGCTTGTGGGCGACTCTTTCCTCATGAGAAGATTCCCCAGATCCATACTCTGCCCTCTGTCAGAGCTGGTGCCATCACTGCCCAGGGCTGGATCAGCTGGGAGCTGCACGGAGCTGGCTGCTCTGGGAACTGCCCCTCCGCCAAATCATCCCACCCCTGCTCCCTGTCAGGGCTGGGGTGGGGGGTTCTAAGGTTTAAGCAAGTCTTTCTGTAGAGCAGAAGACCAGCCTGGGCCCAACCACGTGCCGTGGCCCAGCCGTGGTGCTTTCTCACCCTCGTGCAAAGGCAGTTCAGGTGGTTCAGTCTCGGGGTCCCCCAGCAGCAGCCAGCTGCTCGCCGAGGTGTGTTCTCTCCTCTCCCCCAGCCCTGCGGAGGAGATGCAGCATCACAGGTGAAGGGGGGGCTCCTGGTGCCCCCCACGCTCTCCTCCTCCCTGCTGAGAAGGTTTCCTTGGCCTGTCCCATCCCCTCTTCCCCAGGCGTTGGGATATTTCACCTTCCTGCAGCCTCCAGAGGGGCTCAGGCACAGAAAGTCCAGTATTTTACCTCCCAGAGGGGGCTCTGGCACATAAAACCCAGCAAATTCACTAGAATCCAGGTAATGTTCTCAACCAAGCTGATTCCTCCCCCTCAATTTTCCCTTTTCCATTTCAAACCACCAGGCTGGTTCACCCCGGTGCCCACGTCTGAACAACACCAGGGCTTGGGAAAACTTTTATTTGCTGACACCATTTGTTTCAGCAAAAATAGAGATGCAGATAGATCCCCAGAGAAGTGTCTGCACTGGCAGAGTTTCTTTGGTCTGGGTGAACAAACCAGACTACCCCTACTCCAGGTATGTTTGCTAACTGAGGGAGAGCAGCACATTTTTAATATGGCTCAGGCCGCAGTGGCGGCTCCTAATAGGTATGTGGTTAGGAGTTAGGCAGTCCTAAGTTGCAGTATTTTTTCCCAGACATTTTTTTTCCTAGCCTGTATATTGCCAACCTAGCAAAGCTGTGCACTGGAGCCTGCATTGGGTTGCCCTCAAAGTCCCACAGCCTGGTTTTTTTTTGTCTTGAGATGTTTTGTCAGACCAGGGCAGAGGAGTTTCAAAATCCAGAAACTCCATCAAATTCGTCCTGATTTTATAGTGGAAGACTCTGGGGTGTCTATAAAGAAGGTGTTGCCTTTGTCTTGGCTGCTTTTATGTTAGAAAATAACTCCTCTGGATAGTTGCTCCTTGTTCTCAAGGACCCATGGGCTGATCATGGAATCATAGGATATGTGGAGTAGGAACAGACCTGGTTCTGCTCTGCTGTCCATAGGTCTAAGAAACCATCCCCAAACCACTTGGGTCAAGGTTTTCTTTTTCCTTCTGGGTTGTTTTTTACAACCTCCTCCCCCCACTCCCCAGATATTTAAACTTTTATTACATTTATGTAATAAAAATGTAATAAATAGATGTAAATTTATGATGGGGATTTGAATATTTGTGAAAATAAACTTCTTCTCCTCTGTGCATGAGAGAATCACAGGGCATCTTATTATCTCCTGACTCCAGGAGGTGGTAATTTAAGTGATGGATAGCATGTGATATGTAATCAAGCCAAGCTGCAATTCCTCCTTTCCTCCCCACCCACCCCAGGTTATAAACAGTAGAGGGGCTGAAGCTTCACTCCTGGGAGAGAACTTCTCCTGGTTTGCTTTTGTGACCTCCCTCCTTCAGCTCTGTCTCTTGGTGCCCATGAGGAGATCCTTGGTCACAGAGAGTAGGTAATTTTCTTCCCCTGACTTCTGTGCTCACCATGAAACCTGCATTACTTAATTTTTAAAAGAAACTTAGCAAAGCAAGCACCAAACTTCAGTGTGATTTAAGTTTGGGTGGTGTGGTGTTTTTTTTTCTCCTTATTCTGTTTTATGAGAACTTGGCTTTTTTTTAAAGCTGCTTCTTTTTTTTTTGGCAGCAGGCAAAACTTTGTGCTTTGTAGATTGCTTAAGTTAGGGTCCCTTGGCAGTGTTACAAGACAAGAAGATGTTTATAGCTGGTGATAATTACTCTTCCTGCAGTAGAAATGCTTAGAAGCCCCACTAAATGTTCAGGTCTTAATTGCAGTGGGTTTATTTGAAGGGAAAAAAAAAATAAAAATCCCACATCTCTCCTCTCTTCTTTTTCCCCCCTCATTCCTTAATAGATTTTAAAGAAAGGAAGTTTCTGAAGCACATGAATGTTCCTGCACTCTGGCTCTGGTATAAGACCTTGTGCATTTTTTCTTCTTTCCTTTGCTGAAGGAAAAGTAAAAGAAGCTCTTCCATGTTGGCCAAAAAAGCAGATAATTTGCCATTTGTAGACTGGGAGTTGGCACAGGGGGAAGGAAAACCTGAGCATACAGAGGAAAAGGCCTTTCTGCTTTCGTGTGATTCATAAAGTAGGTCTAAAAACTGACAGGGTGCTTCTCCCTCTTCTTGGCCATTTGGAAAGAATACAAGGCACATATAGGAAAGAGGAAAAGGTTTGCATGAGGCCTTTAAGAAGGTTTCCACCTGCTTTTTCTACCCCAGCAAAACCACAGCAAACACTGGCCCAGCTTCCACACTGTTGTTATTACCCAATGCAAATGGGATGAGCTCTGTGGCCGGGATTGGCTGCAGGAAGCACATGCAAATCAGTTGGTTCTTTATTAAAAAAATAAAATAATAGTATTATCTTCCCTCCCAACTAGACTAGAAAGAGTTAAAATTCCCATGCAGAGGGTAGGAGAGCTGCAGGGGTGTCCATCTGAATTTGAATAGAGGTTCTTCCTTCTTCCACCTGCTGTACTTGGCCAGTTTTAAGGAGATGAGCAATCCAGTGTCAAGTTGACCCTTCCCACCTTTTCTTTCAGCTGTCCCCGAAGGAGAACGTGGCCCGGGGTGTGGTGGCAGTCATCACTTCAAGGGTAAATGACAACTTTATTGGCATTGATAAGGATGGGAGGAAGCAGGCAAAGCACCCTTCTTGAGGCTGGGATGGGGACAGGGCTTTGGAGCCCTGGTTTGCAAAGGGTGTGAGCACCCACATGGGGGAGAGAGCAGAGAAAACGCCTTCTAAGTAGGGATCAGGTGTATTGAAACAGCCTGAGTTGGCTTTATTTGACTCTCTGAGAGCATCTTGTTCTGCTTTTCTGAGGCTGGTCCTCTCTGCTTGTGCTTTGTGCACCACCAAGCACTGGCCTTGTGCTGGAGGGACAAGGAGAGGCTGTGGGAGAGGAGGGGGAAGCTGGGAGGGACCCTCTGCAGGTCTGGTGGGGGACCTTGTCAAACGGGGAGCCACAGCAGCTGCTTTGGGGAGCCTGCCTAAATCTCAGGGGAGAAGCTGGGTTAACCACTGGGAGGGTTCCCAGTGGTTACACAAGCCCTGGTGCTCTGGGTGGGAGAGGAATGAATGGGAAAGGTGAGAACACAACAGCAAACTGGGGAGGGGGAAAGGAATGAGGGGAGGGGGGAGGCAAAGAGCAACAGGAGGGAAAGTGCATCCTCGGAGCTGATGAATATTCTAGTGACTGTATGTTGAGGAATCAGAAATTTGAAAGTCTGATGGTTTATTATAATTACACATTCATTTGTGCTGTTTAGTGGAAGCCACATGTGCCTGTTGCCTGGGACTGTGACCTGTTATTAAAATCAGTTGTGCCTCCTTTTCCAGACATCAAGATGAGCGGTGATGCGGCAGATTCCACAGATACGCGGCACGAACCTGACCAGGTGGAGCCAGGTAAGGAGGGTCCAGGACATGTGGGGGGCAGGCAAGGGAACCTGAGGAGGAAGGGGAAAGAGAAGGAAAAGGGGATATCAGTGCTGGAAGTTTCTCTCCGTGCTTTGTTTGACTCCTGTTGCTGTCACACTCTGCTCCTCCATCCAGCCTGGGAGTTGATCAAGAATGTGCTCTTGGGGTTTGATTGTGTTTGTACCTTGACCAGCCTGCAAGATCCTTCTGTAACAGCAGGGAAAGCAGTGTGTGTGTGTCTCAGTCATGTCCTCCCTGGTTTTAGCTTGGAAATACATCTTGCCAGAGGAATAATGCCATTGGAGTAGTCTTGGTCCTCTCAGCTTAGCACAAGCAGCTCATTTTACACAGGGGTCACGTGAGGAATGTTTCCTGAGACAAAACTCCAGGGGACTAAGCCTTTGTTAGCCTTTTAGTATCTGTAGAAAAATGGGAGAGACTTAGGAAAAGAACATCCAGGTAGTTCCAGCAAAAATTGATTGCTCTTCATCTTGAAGCATGATTGGGTTTCTCATCTCCCACCTGATGGCTGCTCACTCTGCTCCGTGGCTGGAAGCCCCAGGTTTCCTTTTCCCTTGAATATGGAAAGCTGAAGAACAGGGTCGTTCAGGGTGACAGCAGTGGTGTTGGCACTGCCAGGTTCCCTACTGGCTCCTGCACTGCCACGAGGTGTGACACACATCAGAAAAAATCAGTTGTGGATTTTATGGCATCACTGCTGATGCAGTGAGCTCTGAATGCAAGACCTCGAGGCTGTAATTCCACAAAGACTCTTGGTCAGGTTCCTTTTTAGGCAAATAAATAGCAATAAGAAAAGATTTTCAGCACCCACTGGGTATAAGGAATTAAGATTATTAGAAACTGTGAGGCTCACCTACAGAGTCAGAAATAAACCACTTTTAAAATCAAAACAGAGAGATATGATGTAGAAGAATCATTGGTGTTGGGGGTCATGAAGAGCTCTAAGTTTGGGATGGGGGGGATGTGTAACAGCAGATTAAAACTCTGCCTGGAATGATTTTACTCTTTCTCTTTTACTTCAGTCATTTGAACCAATTTAGAAAACAATGAGATCTTGGGAAAGCCAGAGAATTCTAGGAATGTTTTCATGGGACTAAAATTACCCTTTTATTTACACCTTACACTGAGGACTAAAAATTCTCTGTGCACTTTGCTATTACACCGGGTTGTTTGACATAATCTAGAGATAAAATGTGACTCTGTTCAGGTTTTATTGACTTTGGGCAGGTCAGCTTCTGCTCAGGGCTTTCAGATGACCCTAAGTTGCTTTTGGAGAGAAACATTGCAAAGCCACCCACCAACAAACATGTCCCCAAACTTTCCAAGGTGTTTCAAAAAAACCCTGGTAGCTGTCCCAGGGCCTTCAAATGGGAAAACCAGTCTCCTGAAATGTCTTGTGCATCTTGGCACACAGAGGTGATGGATAACAGCAGAATTCAGGTTAGGGAAGAGTATTTTATTGTGAGAGTTGGTATTTGGTCTTGAGTTTGGCTGTTGCTAAGTGTAGTAGGAGATTCTGGCTGCTGCTGTTGTAGTCACTAGTGTTAAGTAAGTGTGAAGCTGGCAGAACAATTGATTGGATAAAATATGTTTTTCAGCTTAAGCTTCCCAGACAGCCATTAGTGTTAGCTCTAGCACCTCTTTCTAGTGGTAATTGAAAAAAGAAAGCAGAGAAGTGAAGTCAATTTGTTTTAAAATAACAAAAAAGGGTTTGCAGCAGCATTAGCTCTGCTCCAGGAGCCTGCAAATCAAGCAGGGAAATCAGAACAAGTAAATCTCCTTCATTTGCACAAGAGTGACACTTCCCCGAGGAATCATCCAAGGAACCTGTTTAAATTATTCTGATTTTTCTTCTCTAATGCAGTCCTCGTGACTGGCTGATCCGTTCAGGATCATCTGGGATCACCAGATCAGACCTAGTTGTGCTGAGAGACACTGCAAGGAGTTGGGATGATTTTTTCTTTCCCCTCTTTCCGACCTTTCTGTTTATAAACAACAAAGCTCTTTGTACTGAACTTCCTTGGAAGTTTTTCTTTTCCCTTAGACACATTGTTAGAGGAATATTTACTGCAACACCTAATAGTTCAGTGTTTTGTTTACTAGCTTCATGTGGGAAAAATCTGCTTTCCAATGAGTCATTAATTGAAGACCCATTTCATAATGAATTAGACCAATCCACAGGGCTCCCTTGGGATCTTGTTACCCCCAAAGCAGAGGGCAGTTACCAAACCAACAATCTTACAGTTTACAAAGAATGGAAATCCTTCTAGGTGCATATTTACAAAGGTCTTTCATCACCTAAAGATGCAGTCTGGCTCCGAGAAGAATAAATACATTTTAAAAACCCAACAAAACTGGAGGGAGTTGGGTGCCAAGATGCTTTTGTAAACCAAGCCCTTGATCTAAAACTGATGCCTAAAGATCTGATGGGAAGTGTCAGTAGCAGAAGCATAATCTCATCCTTTTATATCTCTGCCAGTTTTAGCCTTAGAGGGGGAAAAAAAAAGGGTAATTTGGGGTATTGTTTTGCTTTGAAAGTGTTAAAAATAATCGGGGGGGCTTTTTTCTTTTAGAAAATGGTCAGAATTCTTCCCCTTGCCTAGGAGGTTAGGGAAGCTAAGCTCTTGTCTTGCCTTTTTTATTCACAATGATTGTACAGAAAATGCTTCACAGATTTTCAGTGAGATGTTCTCCAAAACCCCACGTTTGAGTACCCAAACACACGTGTTTACTGGTTGATATGAAACGTTGCTCTTTTCCAAAAAGCTATGATTTAGAAGAAATCCATTCTAAGAGACATCACCTGCCCTGCCCTGAGAATCTCGAGCCTTCCTTTGCTTTAACTCTGCATTTCCTACCCCAGTCTGTGCTGAGGGTGTGAAGAGGGGGACCAGCACGAGTTTCTCCCACCAGGGCCAGGGGTCAGACTGCTTTCCCCCATGGCCCAGGAGCTGTGCAGCTCAGTCCCAGCCCCACCACCAGGTCACCCCACCAGTCTGAGGGTCCTTTTCACCCTTTCCTGCTGTGGGTTAATGCTGGGCTGGCAGGCAGAGCCGCTGACTCCATGGGGGGTAATGACAAGCGTGAGTTTTTCTGGTTGGCTCTGAGCTCTTTTCATCTTCTTAAACTGATGAAAGCCATGCCAGCAAGTTCTGGGTTGATTTTTTTAATGGGAACTGTGGGGGCTTGGCACTGCAGAGTGTCGCCCCTGGTCTTCAAGCCGAGAGGCAGAGATCTCCCCCTTCTTGTGGTTTATCTAAGCCCTCTGTATCTGATGCAACAAAACGCTGAGGTGGGACTTGCCTCTGTCTGTCTGTTTGTTTGTGTCAGACACTTGTTCCCCCGTTTATCTGCTCGATCAAAACAGGTTACACCAAGCAAAGCTACTTCCCTTTGATTTCATCTGTTGAGGCTATGGGGGGGAAGCCAAAGCTTTCACCAAAGGGCGATAGGGAAGCTCTTCAAACACAACCACGGGGAACCGAATAGCTGCGGGCGCTCCCAGCATCTTCCCTCCCCACCCTGCGAGATGGGGGAACTGGCCAGCCTGCCAGCAGCCCAGGGCGGGGTGCACGATGGGCACCCCAGCACACGGGGGGGAGAGAAGCTGGGGTGTGGGTGCAAGGTAGGGCAGCCCCACAGCACCGTCCTGCCCGCCCCGAGCAGCGGGTGTCGCTCCCCGGGACGCCGGGGCTCGTCGCTTGGCTGACCCAGCTGGGTCAGGGCTGGGATCTGGAAGAGCAGCAAGCCCAGGTGGAGGAGTGTGGTTTCATGGAGAGGGCACGTGGAGCCAGAAAGCTGGGCCCTGGGCCTGCTTCTGACTCTGGTGGCAATGGGAGGAGTGTTACCCAAGCCGCAGGGGTTGGGCAGCCTCTCTGGTGGTGTCGGGAAGCAATAAAGCAGGTATCTCCTCTCTGAGGGTGAGAAAGACCCTTTAAACCCCAGGAAAATGGAAATGGTCAGGAGCTGGAGTTGCATCTGCTCTTACAGTCTTGCAAAGTGTCCCTTTTGAGGGGGACACTGCTTTGAGTGTCACTCTTCTCCCCCGGCATCCCCAGGCTCAGCCAGGTTGTGCCTGTGGCAGGATGAGGCACCTCCCTCTGCTGCTCCACACCTGGCAGGGGGGGCAAGAAAGCAAAGGCAGCTCTGGACATGGGCACCAACATCTCCCATGCAAGCAGAAGGTCCTCCCAGTACTCTGGCTTCTGTGTCAGTGCAGACATTTGCATTAAATCCTTACCAGGATGATGATGATGACCAGGATGATCCAGTAGATGGAGAAACAGAGACCAGCCTGCCCTGCTGCCACACACCCCCTGTGCAAGCCCAGTTCAGTGTCTCTCTGTTCCTCAGCTCCAAAGTGAGGGTCCCTGTCTCTTTCCCCACCTTTTTCCCAGGGTCTAAGGTCTTTGATGCAGGTGCTGCTCTCTTGGGGGGTTGGTACAGCTCTTAGCAGAGCCCTGATCTGTGGTGGGCTCTGTCTGGGGAGGCTGCTGTTTATGGTGTTCCAACCATAGGTGTCTGGGTAGGGTCTGTTCTAATGCTGGACTGGGGTAGGGAGGCTCTGATCTCTGTGTCAGCTTTTAACTCAGGGAAAAGGGAATATTCCCAAGCAAGGGATGTCAGACTGAGCAGTGCAAAGGGCTTGTGTGAGATGAGTTGGTGGGTGCTCAGCCTGTGCAGGGACACTCCTTGTTGCACTGAAGCAAAGCTGAGGGATGCACAATCTGAGCCTTTCTTTTCCTTTTGCCTTTTGTTGTTACCTCTTCAGATCAGTCTGGAAACAGATTTCCAGGCCAGAGTCTTTTGAGGAAACTTGGCCTTCCCTGGCCCCACGCTCAGCCTAGTCCTTGGCTGCCTTTGCTCTCCAAGGCCAGCTCTCCCTCGTGAAACTTTCCTCAAAGCCTCCAGGATTTCTCTTGTCTCTTCCCCCTGCAGCCATGAACAGCCCCAGGACAAGTCCCAAATAAATAAAAGCAGCAGCAGTTGGGCTGGCAACAGCTGGTTGCTATAGCAATTGGGCCTGCTCAGGATTTGCATAAGGCTGATGATTTTCATAGCACAGCCACATTTAAGGCAAGCAGGAGAAATTTCCATATTCCCAGCTCCGAGTCAGTTGGGGCGTGGGGGAGGCCAGGAGGGGGATATTTGAAATTCAAATGAGGGTGATTAGGGTTTGAGGTTGGGTGATTTTTTTTTTTATATATATTTTTTTTTCTTCTTCTTCTTAAACATCCCATTATGGAAGAGGATAAAAAAGGATGGGGAGGGGAAAGGGGAACAAAAGGCTGGTTTGACTTGAATTAGAGGGGCAAAGGAAGAGCTGGTCTGATCTCTCTCTTGCCTCTGGTCTAAGAGGAGAGACTTGCCCTCTCCCAGCACCTGCAGGTGAAGTGTTTTCCGTGGGAACAACTGCTGCCCTCGGGTTTCCTTCTGGAAACTGCCCCAGTCTCCCACACTTGCTGTCCTGCTTTCTCCCCCCACTCCCTGCCCCACACGAAGGGTTTGTTGCACTCAGAGCTGCAGTGGGACTAGAAGCTGAGACTTCTTTGAGGCGTTGCTGACAAAGGAAAGATGTTTTTATAACCCAGGGGTTTCCACCCAAGTGAAACACTCGAGTCTTCAGTGAAAGCTTCCCCTGGAGTCTGTAACCATCTGAGTCAGCACACCTTCCCTTTTCTTGCTAGCCAGCCTCAACTTTCCCATGGAGATGCTCTGATGCCCTGGTTTGGTCTGTGTGTCTAGAGCAAGTGGTTAACCTGAAAACTCCAGCTCTATCTGGCTGCCTAGAACACTCCCCATGCTGTTCACATTTTTCCTTGCTCCCTTTAAAAAGCTCTCCTTAAAGAAAGCCTTGGGAACAGTGAGCATCCCAGCAGGGCACATCAGGATCCAGGGAACTGGTGGCTTGTGCTCCCCAGTGTTTGCTTCCCAACTGGACATAGCTGGAGGGAATCAGGGGTGGCCACTGAAGTGGAGAACAGGTGATTTAAATGAGCTCCTACCTAGCCAGGGCTTTTCCTGTTAGTTCTGGAGAAGCTGCTGGTCTGACTGCTGGGGACAGCAGTGAGAGGGCTCCTGCTTGGATCCCTCTCCTATTTCCTGAAGTCTCCAAAGTGAAATGAAATTTTGATGAGTACATTTGATGCTGAGTATCTTTTCTTGCCTACCAGAACCACATCCTTCTCAGGGAAGGTGAGCCTTTCGTTTCATTTTCAGCATGTAGCTCACGTATTGTTTGTAGTTCATG
>NW_009952719.1:579830-614289 GCF_000747805.2 Chaetura pelagica
GAGGTGAGAGATTTGCTTCTTGTCTCAGTTAGTGTGAGCAAGATAGCTTCTCAGCTTCTAGAAAATGTACATTGCAAGGCACTCTGCCCCTGGCTGCTCTGTCAATCTCTAATGCCCTTCTGCCTTATCAACAGGAGTGCTAAAATCTTCAGGATAGGTGAGATTCATCTGAATTTTAGTTATTCAGTACTTTGAGGCTGAAGTCTGACCTGCTCACCCTGGGCTCCTTGCACAGTCAGTGATGAAAATAAGGCACCTCCAGAAGGTGATTCATCTCCCTGCTGTTGATCTTAGGGGCGAGAGGAGTTGCCCTCTGGAAGCGCCCGCTTCCTCTGCATGGCTGTAAAGGGAGCCTAGAGCAATTGGCTCAGAATTAGACACCTAAAAGTTAGACATCTAAGCCCAGGCAGCTGAATCTCCTGCCTGGTGTCTGCCTGGCACTGTTCCTCCATTGCCATTCAGCTGTTCTGAATTTCCCTCCCAAATGCACGCGGCAAAAAAACTGATTCCCTGTGGGAATTCCCCAACACCTGTTCAAGATTGAAATCACCTCTCATTCCCCTGTCCCTTCTGTGCAGCTGAGATCAAACTGCGAGGGGAGTGAAGTGTGGAGCTTGGGTGGGAAGGGGAATGAGGTTAGCCTCCTGCTTGCAGCTCTGGTTCTGTTGGGTGAGAAGCCAGGGGCAGCTGTCGCTCCCCGTAGGTGACATCTGCATGTTGCTGCATGTGTTTGCCTTGCAAAGATGAAGGCACACTGACTGCAATCTTGATTTTACTTTTTTTCCCATTATGGTACTTTTATCCTCAAGTGCTGGACTGGCTCGGTGGCTTCCAGTGGGAATGGTGTCAGTTCTGATCGAGCACTTTGGTTTTCAGAGCAAACCCAGCGTTGCAGGCAGGGGGAAGAGCAGCGGGTGGGGGGAAGGTGTCCGGAACTGTTCTGCTGCTCCCATCCCTAGAGAAACCTCCCCAGGCAAACTCGCACCAGATCTGATGCCAGTGCTATGCAAAACAGCTGCCAGGTGAACCAAGGAGAGCGGCAGAGTCCTTGTCTGCTGGGCTGTGAGGAGTCAGCTGAGCTTATCACTGGGTTGTGGTTTTTTTTTCCCCCCTGTCTTTCCCCATCCAAAGGGGGATGAAGGTTGGTTTGATGGGGAAGCTCCTGGGAACCCTAGTGCTAGGGGACTCATGGTGATCTTCCCCCCATTGAAATCCCAGGGCTTCCCCAGTTTAATGCAATCTAAAGAGGGGGAGGAATGCATCTAGCAGATGGTGGAGACTTTGGATCCCATAGTGTCTGGCTGGTGTAGCAAGAGGCACATTGTTGGCTGGTGTGAAGCTCCAGTAAAATCAGTTCTGGCAGTTTGCAGCAGCTGAGAACCTGCTGCCACTTACACTTTTCTTTCTTTTTATCTCCTGGAGCTAGAAAAGATTAAATCTTAAGTGCAGATCCTCATTGTTTGAACAGCTCGTTTCTTTAAGGAGAGAAAAGGCTGCTCCAGTGTGAGGCCTGTTGATAGAAAACTGGGAGGTGATAGAAACCGGGAGGAAACAGAGTCTGGTTTTAAAAAAATATTTATAGGAAAGTTACAAATATAACTGGAAAGGGAGAGTTGTTATCCCTGTCACACCCAAACCTTGGCTTGCAGCTGCAGTCGTTGTCATTTTCTTGGAACAAGAGATTTTACTGAAATAGAAAAAGATGAGATTTGTTTGCAAATAAATCTGTGCACAAACACTCCCTGGTCCTGCTGAGAAGCTGAAGAGATTGTTGCATCCAGCTCCCATTTACATAACCACCAGGAGCAGAAATCACCTCGCCCAGTTTTAAATATCTCACTATTGGACATCTAAGTCTGAAGTAGCTGCCCCTGAGGTTCCTTTGTAGTCAATAAAGGGAAATACTCATCTCCAGAGGGCCATTCATCTCAGCTCAAGATAGGCGTCTGAGATAGGTCAGATGAATGGCCTCTGGAGGTGCCTATTTCTCCCTGCTGTCTACCAAGACAGCCTGGGGCAGTTATCTCAGACTTAGACACCCAAGCTGGGACTGAGTTCATGTCAATCTCCCTGCATGTTTGCAGCGTGCTCCCCTGTCACAAAATACCTGGCTGAGGCTCTCCCGAGCAGCCCTGTTGGTCTGTGCTGGGACGTGCAAGGGAGCAGAGGGTGGGAGGTTTTTGGCTTGTAGGAGAGGAAGGGGGAAAGAAAGGTGAAGGTCTGTCAGCTGGGTGTGCTTGTTCAGGGAGGGAAAAGGGAGAGAGAGGGACCTTGGAAGTGGAGGAAAGGATGAGCTGGAGAACTTGGGCCTGGTGGTGGCACTTGGGGTGGAACTCTGCTCCAGCTGTGCATCCCAAGTTCAAAGTTTTGGGGTGTAGGACAGTGACTCAGAGCCATCACCCCTGGGACCCAGGGCTTTCCCTCCAGGCCTTTGAATCTCACCTCATCAACATGCTGCACCTGAATGTGAGTGAAACTCCTCCATCCAAGAAACCCGAGGATTACCTTTTCCTTCCTGTTCTATTTTAGCAGCTGGGAACTTGATCTCCTCCTCCTCCTCTCCTCCTTGCCTCCCTTCCCTTCAGCTGCTGCCTGCAGATTGCATCAACCCCCCCCCGTGGGGTTTTCAAGGTAGAAACTGCAGGCCTTGAAGATCCTCACGCAGCCCTGCTCAGGTGTGTGGATGCTGATTGTGATCACCCCTGCACACTATCAGCATTCCCATCGTGCTGTGTGCAGTTGTTGGCTCGTGGGGAGAGGAGCTGGAACACCATGAATGAACAGACTCCTCGGGCAGGAGCAGCTGGAGAGAGGTGGTCAGGGAGCAGCTGGTTCCAGCCAGAGACACGGGAGCACGTGGCAAGCTGGAGGTTGCAGCAGAGTCAGGAATGACATGGAGGGAGATAAAGACCTGAGACTGGGAAGAGAAAAAGCTCGGAGGGAGGGCAGAGCTTTCAGCCCAGCAGGAACACAGGCTGGGGGAGAAGGTGCAGAGCTGGGGCTGGACTGAGTTGCAGGTGATGAGAAGATAGAGGAGATTTCAGAACGGGTGACTGTTCTGCTGTGAGATAGTGCCCTGGCATTGTCTGATAGTGAAGATGTACAGCTCAGCCTAACAAAAGCAAGAGAGGCAGCTCAGTTTGCACAGTCAGTGCTGTTAATGTGGTGCAGATTAAATCTCCAGAGCTGTTTCTCGACAGCAGAGAATAGGGTGCAATGAAATTGTTATCACTGACTCTTAAAATATTTTGCCATCTCTGAATAATTGCACCCAGCACGTTCCCCCCTGAGCATCACACAGAACCGTGCTGATCCACCTGGGAATATTCTGTGTAGGGTGCAAGATGGAAAGAAATGCCTGCTGGATTGGGGTAGAGGCTGGTGCAGCTGAAGAAAGCAAGTCAGTGGGAGAGCTGGACTTGCACTCCTGCCTGCACAGCCTCTTCCAGCTTCTTGCAAGGCATGAACTACTGAAAAACACGATGTGTTGAAGCTTGATCAGATCACAGGGCATGGGCTCTGCTTTATGGGGAATGTTACACTGGAAAAAAAAAACAGGAGGAGGGAGGCCTGGGGGCTCTTGCTGGTGGGATGTGAAGAGTTTAAGGCTCTTTATCACAAACTCAGTTGGACTGGAAGAGAATGGTTTAGGAATGGGTTGCAAAGGGAAGGGGTTTCTTGGGGTTGCCTTTGCAACTGAAGAAGCTTCATGGAATCCCTTAAAGCATTCAGATCTGTGGAGCACACAACCTTTCCTCTGTGATGTTCTTGATGAATTTGGCAGGTGTGATGGGGGGGGTTGGGGGGGGAGGGAGAGAGAATGTTTATCATCAAAGGGGAATGAGTGAGGGCCTGTGCGGTACCTTCAGGCTGAAACCTGTCTGATTTTCCCCCTGTGCCTGCCAATCTCTTTTGGAATCAAGGAGACGCCTCTCGAGCACAACCCCACGGCACCCTCTGTTCCTTTGGATATCCCGGGGTTGCTCCGTGCCACACGGGCTCCTGAAGGTCCCTGCTTAGCAGCCTTGGCCACCTGCTTGCTAGCCCCTCTCCTGCAGTTAGGTTGTGCTTTTATGTACCATTCCCTGGGCCTGGATTTCCCTGGAGGTTTGTAACATCCTCCAGCTCACCCCTGCTGGAATCTCCCTTGTGGTCAGTGAGCTTTCCCCCACCCTTGCTGCTTGGCCAGGTATCTCCCAGGCAGGAGCACTTCTGCTACACTCCAGCAAAGGCTGATAGCACCAAACATGGAAAAGCACCTTCATGATTCCATTGCTGCACTCACAATGACTCCACCTTCCTCCTCCTTCCCTAGCTTTTATAGTAAACTGCTCTGGGTTAGCAGCCTGTCCTGGGTGGTGTGTGTTCTGAGTTCTGGAAAGTTCCCATCAATGCTGACTGTCATTCATACTGAGATATGTTTCTGTTTGTTTCATTGTAGGAAATGAACAGAATGGGCTGGACTTTAACAGGCAGGTAAGAGACTCCCTGGGTTACCAGGTATTCTCCTGCTCTCTTGATTTACTGTTTTTTAATTGCTCATCTTGCTGAGTCCCAGGCAGCTTCTGCTGAGAGATAAAAACTCTCAGGTCAGAAGCTACCATTAAACAGACCACATAAGGACTTCCCAATTCCCCTTGTGGGATAGAATGACAGATTAAACTTCTGGTTTCCAGGCCTTCCTATTTCATAGCAGTTCAGTTAATTAGAGAGTTTCTTTAAATCACCATTTCTTGAGGCTTTTTTGGTTGTGTATTTTTTTTTCTCCATTGTCATTTAGAAACAAAAGGGGCCTGGGTTCCAGTGGCAAGTGTGCAAATCCCACCCCAAATCCCTGTGCATTTGTACTGTTTGTGACACTGGGGCTGAAGGCACTGTGGGAGGCAAGTTCAAGAGCCCAGGGCTGACTCACAGGAGTATCAACAGGATTGAGATTGAGGTGGTTTGAGGTCTTGGAGTGTGTAGGTCAAGACCAGGCCTGCCTACGATGGCACATTCCTCTTTGCAAGACAGTGGGGAAAGGGACAGCAGGTAAAAGCAAGTGCTTCTTGCAGGGCAAGCAAGCCCTAAGTGCACAAGAGTGTTTGAGGGACAATGGTCTTTGCTGTGTTTGCTGTTATCCCCCTGCTTCCTGCAGCTAAAAGCATCCCCTGTCTCACCGAGTGCCTGGAGATTTTTTTTCATGGCTCTGAGAAGTCCCTGAATGTCACATCAGAATTGCAAGGGGAGGCAGGTGACAGCCCTCCAGAGGGTACAGAGCTTGGATCTGTGCAGAGATGAGAAAATGTCCTCTGAGTCCAGAGCTAAGGGCTCCTGTGGCCACCAGTGGAGCTGGACTCTGACCTTGGAAAGAAGAAGAGGTCCAGAGAGCTGCTCCTGATCTGCTGCAGGACTCCTGGGGTTGGCCAGGAAAGGGGCAGTGACTCTGGGTAGATTGCAGCAGATGTTGGCTCTAACAGCACAGCAACCTCCCTGCTTCCAACCCTGCTTCCCCAGGATCAAGAGCTGAGGTCTTTGCAGAGCCTTCCTGTGCTGCAGGTGGCACCTTCTTGCAGGGACTTCCCTGTCCCTCCAGCTTGCCTGGGTGGCTCTTGTCTGACAGATGTCAGCAAGCTGCTGGCTTGCAAGCTTTGGCTGCTCTGGTTTTTGGGTGGGTCAGAACTTCCTATCAAAGGTGTCTTAACATGTTCAGCCATTTTCCAAGTTTTTTTGGAATACCCAGCTGAAAACAAAAAGCTTTGTGTCTCCAGCTCTGTGGAGTGCAGAGCCCAAAGCACAGGCTTCCCACAGGCCAAGAGCAGAATCCAATCTGCTTCTGAGCAGTGATAAAAGCAAATTCCCCCAAGATAGAAAAGAAGTACAAGATCATTACACGCTGCAAACTTTTTCCTATGGCAACACCACAAGAGATGATAAAACTGGGCTGGGGTTAATCAAGGGAAACATGATTGATTGTGGTGAAGCAACACTGATTTAGACCCACCAAAGATTTGACCCATGATCTTCAACATCCTAATCCCCTGCCTGTCACTGGTGAAGGTGTGGGGACAGGCAGCCTTGCAGTCATTAGGATTTGGGCCAGAGTTTTCTTGACAGAAACGCCCTCCCCCCCCTCCCAAAACAAAAAATATTGTGGTTTTCTGACACTTTTTTTGCAGCATTCACTTCCCACTTCTATTTTTCCCCTTCCACCCAGGGTGTACTACAAAGTTGGTGCCATTTGTGCCAGCACATCAGTTTGTGTCACTGAGGGGTAGGTTTTTAAAAGCTAAAGCCTGTGAACAACCACATTTTTAGTGTGTTTTTTTCCTAAGACCTGGTGCAATTCCCCAGCAGGTGAGGGGTTTGCAGAGCAGGGGTTTTGCAGTGATGTTAGGGAGCAGGTTGTAAAAAGTCCATGGGAGTGGACACCACGGCTCTTTGTCTCCCTCTCTTGGCTCTCTCAAGGCCATGTGTGGACCTGAGCCCTTATCCTTATTGTTTTAAATCCAAACGAGCCCAGATGCTCCCAAGTTCCACACTCACGTTTCAGCCTGACCTCAGCTATTGGAGAATTCATCTCCAATTCAGCAAATAGATTTCAAATGATGAGAAAAAAAAAGGAAGAAGGGAGATGTGAAAATATCAAAGTGTTTTTATGTAAAATCAGGTGCTGAGCTCTTTCATTAGGGGTGGAGGTTGGTGGGTTTTTTAATTTTGGTTTGGTGTTTGAGGTTGATTTTGGGTGGCTTTTTTTTTGTTGTTGTTACCTTGCAATTCAAGTTTTCAAACTGAAGCCAAAGTGTGGTTTGAAATCCAACTCCAAACCCAATGCAGGAGCTGCTGAGCTCTCTTTAACTTTATTTGGAGTTCTGGGCCCCTAATCTCTTTGAAGATCATAAATCTCACATCATTTAAACCTCTCCCCGTGTCTTTGTAGATGGCCTACATTTCAGTTCTGTTTCCCTCCCATGTTCTGCTTCAGGCAGGAAGAGAAGGGTGGAGTGACCTGGTTAGACCCCATCCTTGCCTACCAGTTCCCTGCTGTGGCTGCTTTCACCCTGCAAACGGGGAGGAGGGAAACTCTTGTGGAGTTTGAGGTTTTCTAGCAGTTTGTGGGTCAGCCCTCCTCTTTATGAGAAAGCTGCCTTCTGATCCCTCAACCTATTTGGCAAACATTTCTTCCCCCCACTGCTCCCCCCTTCCAACTCTCCTCCCACCTGGATGCAACAGTCATTTGTATGTGAATGAGAGGGAAAAGGGTGTGTATGGAAAAAGCAGCATCTTCTGCCTTGCCTATCTGGTTTGGCTTTTTATTTAGTGAGTCTAATGCTGGTTGTTTCCTGTTTATATCAAGGGAAATGCAAAGAGATAGTAATAAACTTTCACCTTCAGTGCTGGCAACCTGAGGAGGGACATCTGCTCCTTGGTGGTTTGGGATCGTGGCCAGAGCTTTTCAGGGACTGAACTGAGTAACTTTGCAAATGTGGCTGCAGAGTCTTGGCGTGGAGGGGACTTGAGTGGGACCAGAAGGTCTGAGAAAGTGTTGAAATCAGAATTTTCCTCGCTGTAATGTGGTGATCCTCCCCAGGTGATGCTGCTGTGGTGTCACCAGGTCTTGTTTGGTTTGTTTCCCTGCTGGTGCTCTCAGCAGTGCTGCAGTGTCTGTGTGTGTAGATGGCTCTGAGGGGAGCAGCTCTAGAGAGTCAGGAAACCCACCCACTGCCTGCCCTTCATCCCTGGGACACTGCTGCCTTCTGGAATAGGCACATGGAGTTGGGGCTGATGGTTGTTGGAGATGACAGGGCTCGTGTGAGTGTTGTCACCCAGCACATAGTGCTGTGCATCAGTCCACAGCTGCAGGAGGAAAACAGGGCAATGCTGAATCACTGATTCCTTTTCCATCAGGGAGGTGATGGGTAGGACCGTGTCTTCTGGTGGTCCTTGCAGCAATGCAGCCTCTGAGGTCCAGGGAGGAGCAAAGACTCAGATCTCCTCTCCTTCCAGAGGACTGAATGAGAGGTTATCTCTATGCTCTCAGGCACTGAACTGCACTCTAGTGCTGGAAGAGAACACATCTCCCTCAAAACGAAGCTGAAAGATTCTGTGTTCCCAGTGCAGGGAAGGCTTGGCAGGATCTGCATGTGCTCTGTTCCTGAAGATGTCCTTGCAGTTTCACCCCAGCACAAGGCTTAGCTTTGCAGACTGGTTGTTATTTGTGTAATAATAGTAGAGGTTTGATACTTGTATCAATGCAAAGACAAACCTGCCGTGAGAACTTACAATATTGCAGACAGACAAACAGTCACTAGTGTGTTTGAGCAGCCCCAGGGCTCAGCACTGCTTGGATTTTCCAATTTGCTCTTTATTCCTACGACTTTGTTTTAGACCAATTGGGGGATGTAATAAGGATAGAGAGTCCTAGAATCATGGAATGGTTTGGGTTGGAAGAAAACTTAAAGATCATCCAGTCCCACCCCCCTGCATGGGCAGGGACACCTCCCACCAGCCCAGGCTGCTCCAAGCCCCATCCAACCTGCCCTTCAACACTGCCAGGGATGGGGCAGCCACAGCTTCCCTGGGCAGCCTGGGCCAGTGAACCTCTCTCTTTCAAACAGACCCCCTAGAAATAGGATTTTGGGGTGGATCTCCCTAGGAAAAGGAGGTCGCTTGCAGATGTATTGCTGGGCCAGGAGATGCCTTCAGAACACCAAGGGAAGCATCCAGAACAGAATAATGAAATAAGATGTGGAACTGAAGTGGCCTCGTGTTTCACGTGCACATGAGCCCAATGTCTGTATTTGCACACCAGGCCAGACCTGCTGCCATGTGCCAGTGCAAGGGGCACTTCTCAAAAGCCTCCTCTTCCAGGGGTCAGTCAGCATGAAACAACTGAGCTGCTTGAGATTCCCTGCCAGCAGGACCTGAACAGACTTTTTTCTTTTGCCAATTGAGAGTGTCTACTAGTGTATCACAGCAGAGTGGTGAGGGAACTGGCTCTGGTGAAAAAAAACTGCTCCTTTTCAAAAGCAAGTGAAGGGGTCTGTGTGTTGCTGTCCTGCTCTCTGCCAGGGGGGCCCAAGGGCTTCCTCTCCCTGCTCTCTTCCTACCTGACTGAGTCACTGTGCAAAGGAACTTGAGTTTTTGAGGCTTATGTGGAGTTTTCAGTGGTTGTTTGAGGTGATTGAGTGAGTTGTCTCAGGTCTTCACAGCTGGTGTCCTGCAGCCACATGACAGGGGAAAAAAAAAAGTGAGCAAACTGCACCTGAGATATAAGATCCCTGGTGACTTTCAGTGCCATTAATAACACTCTGACCTTGATTGGTACTTTCCACCCACACGTCTGAAGGTACTTTGCTAATGAATTTAGCACCCCCATGCATCCAGAAGGTAGGAAGGTGTTTCACCCTGCCTTCCAGATGAGGCAGACACAGCCAGACTGCCTGGCTTTTCCCAAAGATGCTGAGCACCACGATTGCAGTGGAAATCAGTGGATGCTTTATAGGACAGTTGCCTGTGGACATTGAGGAGTATTTTAATCCAGGGACCTTCTCCCTGGCAGAGCTGGGATACGGACTCAGATGCTCTGATTCATAGTCTTGTGCTCAACCACAGACAAGTTCTTCCTCCCCTCCATCCTTTTGAAGGTGGAAAGGAGGGCCTAACTTGCTAGGTAGTCTGTTATTAATATCTGGGATGCAAAACTCCCTGCAGATTTAATTTTGCTCCATCAGGGCTTCCCTCCCCCCAGGGATCTCTCTCATAGTTTTTCATTCCAGTTTGTGTTCCCACCTTCCCCTAATCTCATGTGTTCCCTCTATGTCATTTCTGTTCCTGCTTGGCTTTTCCCTGTGGGTAACTCAGGTTTCAGTCTGCCCTCCAGATTTCCATCCCAGTCCTGTTTTGCTCTCCTCTCAAGGGGAGATTCACATCCTCCTTCCTTCTCCCCTCTGGGGATCAATTCAGATTGCACTCTCTCTTCTTCTCTGCATTGCCCCAGGGTATCAGCCTGCGTCTTGCATCTGCTTTTCATCTCTTGAGCCTTCCCTAACTGGAAATCAGCCCAGCTGGCCCTATCTACCTCGACTGACACTGGATCTAAGCTCAACACTGCCTTGGCCTTTCCCTTTTGAAGTTTCCTGGCTCTGTCCTAGGGACAGACTGATTGCATAAATTTGTGTGTGTGTGCTGGTTCTTCATTGAAATGCAGCCCTTTGGGAAAGCATGAGAGAAAGCCCTGGCTGGAGGGGAAGTCCTCTGTTTCTATATATGGCACTGTTTTGCTTAGGACAGAGATGTAGAGGAACCTCTTCTTCAAGCTAGTTTTGTTCTGACGCCTTGCTGAGCCTCTCAGGTGAGATTGGTGGGAATCAACTCCAAAACAGGCCAGTGAGCCTCTGGGGAAGCTCAGGAGGGAAAGTGGGATGGAAGCAGGAGGAAGGATTTGAACTTTTTACATTTTTTTCTCTAGAAGTGGACTGAAACCACTGCACTCGTTATACCTTGGCCAAGAACTGTTGACAACAACCCAGAATTGCTTCAGAGCTGGCTGGACTGCATCTGGTTCATAGTTGTACCTGATGATCTTAAAGGTCTTTTCCAACCTAAACAATTCTGTGATTCCTTAAGATCCAGTTCAGAAAACTCTTGTTTTCCTGCTCCATCCTCCTAAAGAGCAACCTGCATTTAGAAGGTCTTTTCTATCTATACTTGTTGCCTCAGTCCACTGGCAATATACCTTGCACAGTTTCAAAGCTGTTCCAGAGATGAGGGAGAGATAAATCTCTTCTTTGTGGCATTTCCCCTCTCCTACTGGGTTCCTATTATCCTTTGGGAGACATTTTCTAGGCTTGCAGGGGACAAGCCCTAGTTTCATGGACCTGTCTAAAGGGACATAACAATGGTTTCCAAAATAGAAACTTAATTCAAAATAGAAACTTAACATGCTCAAGGCAGGGCTGTCAGTGTCAACCACTACTTAGGTTGCCCTGCACCTTCTAAGTGATGAGTTGCATGAACTACTGTGCATGACTCCTCTGCCTACTAGAGAGTGGCTCATCAGTAATAAGGAGAGGACTCTGAATTCTTGAAGGCCTTTCATCTGGTGAGCTCCAAGAATTCAATCAAAAGCCTGCACCACCCAGCAAGGGTGGGGCCCTACACCCATTTTGCAGAAGGGCAAGTCATAGCACAAAAAGGTGAAGGCAATGGGGTTTCAAGCAAGGCCTTTAATTTGGGAAGCCTGACATCAGAGTGCACTTTCTTCCCAGAGGTGCTGATCTCCTCGCGCCCCGTGTGAAATCACTGAGCTGAACTCAGCCCCTCAGGGGTCAGAGGGTGGGTTTCTGCCAGCAATAAACCCCATTGCCCTGGGTCCCTGACACACAGAAGCTGCCCAGAGCCACCAGGTTGGAAGCAGAGAATTTGTTCTCAGCTCCCTCTTGCCCTCAATCATGAGACTTCATACCCACCACCCAAAAGGAAAAGCTGTGTGATACTCTCCAGTGAAGCTGATCTTTCTCACTCTCCCTTTTTCTTTGTTTAATTATATTACTCCTGTGTATTTAATGCAATCCCTCTAGCTGCTCTTCTTGTGTCCCAGTTCCCTGGGGCACAGTAACTGGAGCCAAAACTGCTGGGAACCAATCAGAGAAACCCAAGGAACTGGGATAGAGCCAGACCCAGTCACGGGAGCCATCTGATTCCAAGTTAATTCCTTCCAAATGTGGGATGTGGTGGAAAGTGCCTTGCTACTGAGGGCTACCTGCCCTGTGACTAGCTAGGCAGGCACTGCTCTGCCCTCTTGGTGGGTGACAAGGACATCAGTGCTGTACAGTGCCAGGTATTTAGATGTTTTGGGACTGGTTGGCTGTCAGAGGGCACAGAGAACCAGCAACAACCACTGATTGCTCTTCCTTGACAAAGAGAAGGGGAAACTTTTTATGCAGGGGATTTGGAGAACACTGAAGGGTCTGGTTCTGGCCCCAGGAAAGCCCAAGAAGGCAACTTTGCTGCTGACTTCAACAGGAACGTGCTGAGGCTCCAGGGAACCTGTGTGAGCATGCAGGAGGGCAGGGGAGAAGCCATGGAGCCTGGCGTGTACGAAATCGGATTGATAAGGAAAGGGGCAGGGATGCAGCCCAGGGTGGGAGCAGAGAAGATAAGCACAAAGGTGTAGGCAGAGGTGGAGTTCTGGAGAGCTTTGGAAGTTGGGCAAGTGAAACAGGGAGCAGTGCTGCAACGCATGAGGACGTTGGAGGAGAAGGGCAGGACTTCTGGACTGAGGATGGCTCTGGAGGAAGGGGCAAGGAGAGTCCTGGAACAGATAGAGCAGACAAATCACAGCCTTCATGGTGGTAAAATTGGTTTTATGCTTTGTTTGGAGGTTCTCACCATTCTGACTGAGCAAATAGCATCTTCCCCTCCTCATTTTAAAAATGCTTCCAATGGGGCATGTCCACAGGCCTCTGCAGAGAAGGGGCCACATGCCTGAGTACCAATAGTAAGAATAAAGATGTTGTAAGGGGCTGCTTTTCAGCCTCTGCTTGCCAGTTCCATGCCCCCTGAGCACAGATCACCTCCTGGAAGCACTTGCCAGCTTCTGTGTTCCTTTTTTTTGCAGAGGCTGAGTCTCTGATGTGGAGAGCAGCCCTTCATCAGGACCTGCCAACCTGAGCAGGCACCAGCATAAGGGTGGCCACTGAGGGCAGGTGCAGTTCCCACCTCTGGTTCTCCACTCCCTTGCCCAGCACCTGCTTTTGAAGCCTGCTGTGCTCCACATGATCATTTTGAGGTTTATCTTGCAGGGGAGAGGAGTGCCTGACTTCTTTTTCCTGTTCTCTGTTTACAAGCAAAAGCTCTAGGGAAGTGCTGGATCACAAAGCCCTTGACTGCAAAGCTGAGTGTGGTTCTGTTTGTTTTCTTCTGTGGAGCGTGTAGCCTGGTTACTCTGAGAGTTTTCATTTCCCACCCCCACTTTTACTCCAGCTAAGGCACAACTATTAACATTCTGAGCTGCAGCTCGCAGGGTAAAACACATCAGATCAGGCCTCAATTAATAAACTCAAAGGCCTCTTACAGCTCTGCTGCAGGTGTGTTGAGGTTAGGGATTACAATTTAATTTTTCAGTGTGTTGTCACTGCTGAGTTTTAGGATCCAGTCTCTCAGGCAATCAGCATGGGATTAACTCCCTTGGTGTCATGCTGACAGCTTCTGAAAAATCCTCCCCTTCAGTGTGAAAGGACATCAACTATTACAGGGTGAATATCATGTCCCTGACATTAGGTCTTTCTGCTTCCTTCCTGGGTGTCTGTTAAGCCTTGCTGCATGTGCAGGATAGTACATGTGGAAATCATAATTGCAAGCCCATTATTCTTATTGCTATAATTTATTATTAGTGTGTGTTTTTTTATTTTATTTTATGGTGCCCACGTGTGCAGGTAATTCAGAGAGATGCACGTTTGTGCCATGGGAAGGAAGGAAGGTTTAGTTAACTGCTCCAGCCTTGGATCCAGCTATGATACCTGCTTCTACCATAACATTTACTCCTTGGGGCAGCTTCAGACAACTCCGTGTCGAGTGGTGTTTTGGGGCTGATTCAGCTCTGGAAGAACCATCCTGTTTGTTTTCAGCAAGGGGCAATTGGTTCAGAGTTTTAAGTCTGGGTGCACCTGACCCTCTTCTATCCAGGGAAAAAGGGCCTTGCTGCTCTGCAATGAGAGGGGAGGAGGGATAAGAGTGAGGCAGACTCTGAAACACTTCTGAGCTGCTGACTGTGAGATAAGCCAGATAGGACTGCAGATGAATATCTGTTTCCAAGAGGTTACTGTCTAAATAGAAACTGCACAACAAAAAGGGTTGTCTTCTCTCTTACAATAAGGACCACAGCTCCTGCCTACTTGCTGGGACTGGAGAAAGCTGGCAGGTCCTTGAATGGCCTCACTGGGGCAAGTTATGGGGATCTCTTCTCTGGATTTGGGGTAAGCAACCCAGGCTCTTAGCACTGAATTGGTCTAAAGGTCCCACCTTGGTGAAGAGGATGATGGTGCTTGTGTTACATCCCAAGTGCTCAGCAAAAGGAGGTGGCCTGGGGCTTCACCCAGGCTGCCCGCCCTGGTGTCCAGGAGATGAGGAAGACCCGATTCCCAGTGAGCAGTGATCCTAAGCTGGGCTTAGACCAGGAGGGCTGCAGCCAGAGTGAGGCCCGACCATCAGCCGATCGGACCGAGCAGGGTCTGTTGGTCGCCCTGCCTTCCCCACGCTGCCATCAGAGCTTCTGAGGTGAATCTTTCCAACTTCCTCGTGTAAGGCTGGGTTTTACAGCCCTGCAATATGTCTGCAGGATGTTTTCATGAGCCGAACGTTTGCCAAAAGTTCACAGATCAGTTACAAAACAGATGTACTTTTTTTTTTCCTCCCCTTCTTCCTACTGGTAAGGAAGAGTTTCTGCAGTAATTGCAGGCAGGTTGGGAGATGTTTTCTTCATAATTCTCCTTCTTATGAAATGTTTATGAAACACCTTCCACAAATTGGTTACGCAAGCAAGCTGGAGAGCTTTGATCATTTTCCATCGCCCTCAATATGTTTCTTAGTTTGTTTTGCTTTTTGTTTTTGTTTTTGGGCCAGAGATAGGTAAGAAATAACGTATCCTTGGCCAGGCCCAGCAGATGTGCCAGCCAACTAAGGAAAGGACTGTCTTTCCATCCAGTCACCCTTCCTGTGTTTTTCACACTGATTGCTCGGGGGCAGCTGACCCTATTTTAAGGCTGTGAAAACATCCAGTTGAGATTTGCAAGTGTGATTCCTTTCCCATCCTGGAGAAGCCCCAGGAAGCTCCACGCGCCGGTGCCGCCATCTGCCGTTACCTCCTCGGGAGGAGCTGGGACCTGCTCCCACGTTCATTCCCCTCCAGCCCAAGGGGAAGAAAGTGCCTGGAGATTCCCAGGCTCTGCACCTCTCCCGAGGTGTCAGGGAGCATCAGGGGTGGTTTTGCCATGCATGGCTTGGCCCCCTTGTTTCACAAGTTCATTTTCCTAAGCTGGTGTCACGTCCCCAAATCCAACTCCATGGGAAGGATCTTAGATTTGATCTCAGTGACTTCTTGTTCCCCCTTCCCTGTCTGGTCTGATTTATGGCAAAACAAGGTCCTGAAGAATCACAGTGGGACCTTTTTTTAATGAAATCACTGTTGCTCACTCGCAGTGTTTTAGCAGGGTTCTCATGAGATGTTTCTGTGATCATTTCCACCTTTTTTTTTTTTTTTTATTCCTTCAAGAAAACTTTCACTGTCTTGCTAGAAGATGCCTGCAAGTCCAAGGCAGATGCACTGGGAAAGGAGGAGGCAGCTCCTCCCCTCGCTTTTATTCATTTGAAATTTACATTGTTTTAAGGGAGTCTCATGATATTGAGTGGCCTCGCCCACAATGTGTGTGGTTTTTTGGGGTTTTGGGTTTGGGTTTGTTTAATGTAGAGTTGGTAATTCTGCCAGTTTAGCCAGGGAAAAGAAAAATAAAAATGAAGGTGCAGGATTTGCATAAACCATCCCAAAAGTTTTGGATATACCCCCAGCTCTCACTAATGAACAATTAGCCAGCTGCAGGCCTGGTGGGGAGAGGAAGAGGAGGAAGAGGTAAAATTGAGCCTAAACCCAATGAAAATAGGTGCAGGGCAGGAGGATTTGTCAAGAACACCCAAGTTCCCCGCCCACTGTGCAGGAGGGAGCCAGAGAATTCCAGGGACGGGGGAAGGAGCAGTGGGAGATGTTGTTGTTTTCAAATCGGGAGCCAGTCCTTTGCCAAACCCACCTCCCGTTCCCACCTCGTGTGATGCCGGGATGCAGCAACACGCCCCTTTCACCCTGGAATGCTTCCAAACCTTTCCACTTGGCAGCTGGAAACATTGATTTCGGTTTGGAAATGGCTTGTGCTTCTTCCACACTCCGCTCCTATCGGGATCATAACTTAGGCAGGACCAAGTGCCTTGTCCTCTAAGACGCGGATAACTCGGCCCTTTGGCGCCCGTTCCGACCTGGCTGGGCTGTGTGAGGCAGACACACCTGAATGGCAAGCGTGGGGAATTAATTGATATTAATTTTTACATTTTTATTCATTTTCTCCTCTTTTTTTGGGCTCCGGTGACTTTATTTTTTCCACGCACCCAACGAAATTCAAAGCAAAAGGGCAGAAACCCCCTTGCCTGCAGTGGATGGCTCAGAGGTAACGGTGTGTTCTCCTCAGCCTTTTGTCTGTCATCGACTAATTTAGACACTATCCACCTTGATAGTGATCAAGAAGATCTTTCCATCTGATTTTTTTTTTGCCTTCCGCCAGGCTGAGAGGGATGATCATGCCAACCTGAAAGGTAGGAAAGTGCTGGAATTCATAGCATGTGGAGCTCTTGCTGCAAGGAGTTGGGGTTATTGCAGAACTAGTTTCGGCAGCGTCCAGAGCTCCGGTTGTACGGAAGGGAGTTGTTGTTACTCTCTTCCCCTTTGTAGCACCTTCCAAAATGCAGAGGTTGATTGTACAGGGCCAGCTCTGATCCTCTTGGGAGCACATTTTCCCCTATGTAGAGATTTTGTGGGCACGTTCTCTTTAACCAAACTGAAATAAAAAACCTTCCTCTACCAAAAAAATATTCGCTGAGGCCGTTGTACGATCGTTGTACGATTCGTAGCTGAATTTCTCCTGTCCCTCTGCTGGCAGGAGGTTGTATGACCTAAAGGCCCCATCACCACTGTAGAATCCTGGTCAACGAGACCCTGCTCGTCTTCTGGGGGATGTTGGGCTCAGGTGTTTGGTGGGAGATGTTGGGCTCAGGTGTTTGGTGGGAGATGGTGAGGTTCAGCCCTAGTAGTAAGAGCAGATCTGCAGAGCTGAGCCTGTGGACAGGGTTTTCAAGACTTGACCTTCCTGGTATCTTCCTGGTTTTTCTAATTTGTGAAAACTGGAGCCTATTCTTGCCTTGGAAAGCTTAGGTGAGGAGTGGGACTAACGATGTGAGCCTTGTTCCAGGCGTTCTCATACTTAGAAAAAACTTCAGCCTAAGTTTGGAAGTGGTTGGATTGTTGGCTTGGATCTTTTCTTAGAGAAAACGTGATATAAGAGCCCTGGGTGACTTTTGTCTCCTGGGTGTGACATCTGCAAATAGACACTCCTCAGACAGCTTTCAGGAATGAATCTGAAACTTTCTAAGTCTTCTCCCCTTCTTCTAAAACTTCTAGGTCCTCCCCACTCTGCTGTCCTAGACAGCCTCACCAGAAGGATTTCATCCAGTACAAATTGATACAAAGTTTTTGCTGGCTTTTTTTTTGGTAATTTTTATTTTATTTTAATGTAGTAGCAATGGTAGAAATGAACATGGAGACTGGAGTGAACAAGGCAGAAGGATTCACTTCTGGTCCTTGGGTAAATTCTTCTCTTAAGAATGTGGACTCAAAAATCAGGATTCTTTTATAGGCAGGAATCCTAAAAATAAAGTAGGCCAAAATGACCACTGGGCAAAAGGTTGACTCCTGTTTTCCAGTTCTTTTTCCACAGCTTGTCCTAGCTCAAGAAGCAGATTTTTCCTTGCTTGACCACCACAATTTCTTGTTACTTTCTGGTAGAAACTGAACAAATATGTTTGGTACCTGGAGTGCTGCATTTTCTAGTCTGGAAGGTGGCACTGCTTTTTGAGGTATTTTACTTGATGATCTGTCCTTTCCCACCCCCTGGTACCATTCTCTGCCCCCTGCAGAACAAAATGGGAGGTCATCTACACCCCAGGCCACAGTGTTTGAGAGCTGTGATCTCTAAAGGAGAATTGCTTTGTATCTTCCTGATAACTCCACAAAATGCAGCATTGTGTCTAAGGAAATCACTCACTTGCTTTGTACCCTAAGTTGGAACTTGGTTATTTCCTAAAGTGTTTTAATTGAGCAAACTGCAAAGCTCCACTTGGCAGAGAAGGAAAATAATGTCCATGTTATAAACTGAGGACCAGAGGAATAGAATGATCATGCCCTTCTGTAAAGTCAGGAGTCCTCAGTCTTCTCTGAAAGGAACCCTTTCCTCAGCCCTTCCACCCTCCCAGCTGCCCCAGACCTCCTGCATCTCCTTGTCTCTGCTCTCTGATGTTGCAATTCCTTTGCTTTTTTTTAATTCCTTTGCTTTTTCTGCAGATTAAAACCGAGGACCTCAGTGACTCCTTGCAATCTACGATCCCCCCTCGGTCAGGTCACCTTGTGCAAGGGTCATCAATGATGCCTGGAAGCCAAATTGCAGGGGTAAGTCTGAGCTGGCACAGGTTAGTGAACCTCCAGAGAAGAGGCTAGTGTTGGGACACTTGCCCATATTGTCTTTTGGCAAAAGGAGACTTGGGGACATGATGGGCACTGAATTGGAAAAAGTGAATCCGTGTTGGCAAAAGTCACCTCCCTCCTCAGCATCTGTCTTCTCTGCAGAAGGTTTTGCATGGGTTCAAAGGCAGACTGGACACATCCTTGGAAGAGGTTCCCTTTGAGGGTGTTACTAATTTAACAACCCACACCATGCCCAGGAAATCCCTTGAACTGAAAATAGTCGGAGGCTGAGATAACACCAAAAGGAAATGTCAGACATGCTTGGCCTGCTCTTCCTCTTGCATGAACTTCTGGTTAAGGCCATTGTTGGGAATCCTAGGCCAGATAAACTCTTGGTCTGAACCATTATAACCACCCTTGAATATGTTGGCTCAAATTTATTTACATGAGAGAACAAAATTGTCCTTTATATATATATTTTTTTTTCCTAAGGCAAAAAAAATGGAGTTTAGCACTTGACTCTTGTTCCATTCTAGTGAGGGCTGGAAGCCAGAAGGCCACACAGCTCCTCATTATCTCTTCCCTTGTTCTTTCCAGGGCTATTCAGATCCCTTACACAATTCAAGACTGTTCAAGTTCCCCAAGGATCCCAAACAGTTCTTGAGAAGCTCAAAGAGCTCATTTTATTGAGCAAGGAGCTTCTTGGAAAATGTACCTCTAGTTGGGGCTTCTTTTTTTGTGTGTGTGTCTGTCCCATGCAAATGCAAACTCTTATTCCCTAGTCCCAACAAAGGACCTGGAACTGGGACCTCAATAATATACAAGAGCACTAGGATATAATCCTCATTTCTCTGTACCTATTGTCTGCTCTGCTCAGTGCAGGGTGAGGAATTCCTGGTGTCTGCATGGCAAAGAACAGGGAATATTTTTTGGATCTGATCTCTGTATCCATTGCAACTCATCTGCCGTTGGTGCAGAGGATCAGGGCGTTGCTTCTTTCCCAATCTCAACACATTGTTGGCTGGGAAACCAGCCTGCTGTGGAAAGCAGGCTCGTGGTGTTTGTGAGCTGGGGCAGTCAGCTGCAATTTCCTGTGACATTTGATGAAAATACCTGATCTGGATAAAATTGAAACAGAAGAGATTTCACTGGTACTTCCAACAACCAGGTTTTGATTGCCAGTGCCTCAAAAAATGTCATTTGCAATAACTGGCTTTTTCAGATAAAGGCAGGCAACTCTCTGTGTGTGTCTGTGTGCTCAGGATCCTTCCTGTCCAGCTGCCAACTCCAGGTCAGGTTGCACCTCTGGATCTGCACCTCCCCAGTGCCTGGACCACCCAAACCTGATGTGTTAAATGCAAACTGTGAATGGGGGCAAGGACGGGGTAAAAGAGAAGGGAAGCTTTCTAGGAGGGGTGATGCTGTGTGAAGGGCAAGCATCTGAGTTTGGTCATTCCCTCTGCTTCTTCCCGTAGGATATGAGCTCTCTTCACACCCTGCAGCAGCTTGTGTTGCTTCCTGGACACATGCAGTCAGTTCCTCAGTTTCTTCTGTCTCAGTCTCAGGCTGGGCAACAAGGTAAGAGCAATCCATCCTGGAGGGGTGTTGTTCTAAGCAGATCCATCCCCAGGAAAAGCCCCTCTGCTGGTGACTGTTGCTTTTGAGCTGCTGTGTTGGGCTGGTGCCTGTTCCCCTGCTGTGGTACCAGCAGCATTTCCCCCTGTGCTGCTTCCCACACCTGGGATGATGATCCCATAGCCATGGAGCTCCCCTGGGAAGGGAGATGCTTCTGGCACCTGTGGCTTGTGTGCATCAAGACTGCCACCTTGGGGCCAGGCTGGGCACACCTGGGAGGGATCCCACCTCTGAAATTCAGGGCAGCATCAGCTTGGCTTTCAGCAGAGCAGCAAGGAGTCTGCTCCCTGGGGAGCTCTGGGAGCCCGCCTGGCTTGGGGGAGCACTCTGCACTGCTCCCAGGAAACTGCTGAGAGGCTGAGCTGATCCAAGTGTCCTGGACGGAGTCCAGGGAAGGAGCTGAGCTGCTCTGGTGGAAGGACAATGTTGGCACTAGAACAAATAGGTTGAACCCAGCCAGGAGCAACCAGGGATGAGAGCTGAGAGGTTTGGAGTTGCCAGTGGTTGTTCCCAGACCTTGCTCCAAGGCAGGAGAGGACAGGAGATCTAACTACTTCTAAAACACTGTGTAACCAGCTCCACAGGGATGAAAGGCCTGAGGACTGAGCTCAGTGCTTGAGAAGAGTCCCTGTGTTTCTATTTTTACCACTGATATTTGTTCTGGCATTTCTCCAGCAGTGGGGGCACAGGCAGCCATTGATGGAGTTTTATGCTGCTTCTGGACAGACAAACGTGGGCTTTGATCCATAACCTGGCAGATGCACAGGGACTTGGGTCCTTTGCTCACATCCTTGTTTTATTCTAGCACAGAGATCCCTCTGTATGAAGCAAAATTCAGAATTAAAACCTTAAAACCCCTGCAGCTGGAATCCACTGGTGGATGTGCCCCAAAAGATAATCTGTATTGTAGACAAGTGGGAAACCTATTTCTTATTGTATAGCAGCTCTTCCCTCTGCCAAATGATGCTGAGTGAAGTACAAAGAAACTACTAAAATTTAGTTTGTTTGAGATGGCAGGGTCAGGGTAATCTATTGCTTTCTGCCTCCTTTTATCCATCTCTAGCAGGAAATATGTTCTGCTGCAAAACAGAAATTGCTTCCTTTTATAGAGTTAGGTTTTCTTCTGTTAAATTACTTCCTTTGGCAGCTCCAACAGATGGCCACTTGCTTGGCCATGACCTTTTTTGGTTCCAGACTTGATGAAGACAGGATGTTCTGGCCAGCAGCCAGCTGTCTGTGCAAGGGCATTTCCATCTGCATCAAGGATTGCCAGGCTCTAATGATCCTTTGCCTCCTACTTGCACAGCCACTGGGGAGGGAAAGTGAAGGCACAGGTGGGTTTTGTGGAACCAGTTTGGTACAGATAGAGGTGGAGTGTTCCTCACCCCAAAGAGATGCAGTGAAGTGATATTCCTGAAGTTGTTCCTCAGGCCAGTGTGTGAACACCCAGTTCCCTCAGCTCTAACTGGTGGGTGCATCACTTGGTGGATTTCATCTCCAAAGGGACTTGGCTGTGGGCTTGTCCTTTCCAAGAGAACATGAGATTTGCTTCGGTTTTCATGTTTTAAAGCTGGTTTTGAGGCAGTTAGGTACCCAGGTCTGATGCAGTATGGCCTGATGGGGCTAATGCTGGCACTCTGGAATAAGGGGCTTGGGAGCTCTGCTCCATGAAGGTGGAAACAAGCAGCCAGGTGAGTGCTGGGAATACTGCCAGCCAAGATATGCCTGCTGAAGTCTTCATTTCAGGAAAACAAAGCCCCATCAGCTGTCAAACCAGTGGTTCCTGAATCCAGCCCATCATTTCCATTTGAGCTGGAGCTTGGCTTTCACCAAGGTGTTCAATCATTATTTTAAAGACTCCAAATGACAGAGCATCCCCCGTGTCCCTAGGCAAGCCATTCCAGTGATTAATTACCTCCACTGTTCAAAATGTGCACCTCATTACCAGCCTGCATTTGTAATTCAAAGTTGTTCCAGCATTAGGGAAGGCTTGTTGAAACACCAATCTAAATAAATGGGATGCCTGCACATTCAGATCTAAATTTAAAAAAAGAGGGGGGGGGGGGGGGAGGGAAAGACAGAAGGAGAGAGAGGGAGGGGGTGTAATTGATTCTGGAGATCATGTTTCCTTTTTTTTTAGCAGAAATGCATAAATTCCTGTAGTGTTCCTTATAATTGTCAGTTACAATCAATGAAATGTATTGAGTGTTTCAAGAAAGGTTGTAAATTCTCACTGAATTCTAGAAGCTTCACCCACAACAGGTTTGAAGAATTTAAACTGAATTTCTGGGGAACTGCACTGCCCTGGTCACTACTTAATCCCTCAGGATGTTCCATGCAAGAGATACAGGCTTGTACTTGGCAGTTTGTCAGCTAAACAATTATGCAGCACCCATAAATACTAGTTTTTATTAGTTTTAAAGATGTCCCTGGTTTGTTTGGTTTTTTTACTTTCAGCATTTTGTGTCAGTTTATATACTCCAAAAGAAGTTCAATGTATTTGAAATACAGTAGGGTAGAGAAGAAAGGGTCAGGTGGCTTCAAAATGACACTTGAGCATGAAATGTGTAGTAGAATCCACAGTGGGTTGGTTCAACTGTAGGATCAGGAGCTTTTAAAGAAGATCAAGTGGCTGAAAGTTGGAGTCAGAAAAGCTTCTACTGGAAATAGGAGGGACATTTACTTTTGCTTTGACAGCTACAATGATTAAGCACTGGGAGAAATCACCCTAGGAGTATATTAAATTCTCTTCTGCTTGGTGTCTAAAATCAAAGTTAGATGTTGATGTAAAATGTCTGTGCCCTAATTCAGCCTGAGGTCAATGAGCTACGTGCAGGGATTGCTGGAGGAGATGTTCTACCTACATCATTATTGGAGGTGGTATTTGGTGGTGAGAGCCTGGCCCAGGTTGCCCAGAGAAGCTGTGGCTGCCCCATCCCTGGCGGTGTTGAAGGGCAGGTTGGATGGGGCTTGGAGCAGCCTGGGCTGGTGGGAGGTGTCCCTGCCCATGCAGGGGGTTGGATCTGGATGATCTTGAAGGTCCCTTCCAACCCAAACCATTCCATGATTCTATGATTGCATTAATCCCTTTCAGGTTAAAGAGGCACAAAAAGAACCTTTCCTTTTTCATCATGCAACTCAGAACCCTCCATGTTGTTCATGGCTGAAATTCTCCCATTTTGAACCAGAAGAACACTAATGTTTTCCATCCTGAGCTCCATGAGCCTGTTCTGAGCAGGGTGATGTTCAGCTGCCCGGGTGCTGCTGGAGGAGCTGGGCTGACCAGATGTCTCTCTCTTTCCCCAGCTTTGCAGCCAAACCTCCTCTCCTTCCCTCAGCAACAGGGCAGCCTTCTCCTCTCCCAACCAGGACCCAGCCTGGCATCACAGGTAAGTGTTGAAGGGCAGGTTGGATGGGACTTGGAGCAACCTGGTCTGGTGGGAGGTGTCCCTGCCCATGCAGGGGGTTGGATCTGGATGATCTTGAAGGTCCCTTCCAACACAAACCATCCTATGATTCTATGAACTTGCCTCAACATACTCCTGAGAAGCACCCATCTACAAAACTGCTGCTTCATTTAAGGTCAAATGGCAGAGAAAATGTTGCATTTGTCTATTGCTGTGACTTTAGGCATCTCTGGTGGTGTTCTCATAGGCTGTGGGTCGTTCTGGACTCCCTGGCTCATCAGTTGAACCCCACCTGGATGTACCCCAGCATTTGCAAGTGGCAAAGCACCTCAATCCATCAGGAGCATCTGAGGAACCCAGTGACCTGGAGGAGCTGGAAAAGTTTGCCAAGACTTTCAAACAAAGGCGAATCAAACTGGGCTTCACACAGGTGAACAGCCCCGTCAGTGGGAAGGGTGGTGTCACTTGTGGTGGGGACATGTTGAACTGGGGAGGGTTGTGGCAGAGGCATGGATGGAGGAAGGGCTTGATTAGATACAGTTGGGCTTTCTTTGGAGTATCTCCTTCTAAATAGGTGAAGAGACAAATCTTCCCTAACACCACAGCCTCAATATCTGCACCTTCTCCAGAACACAAAGGCTCAGGGGCTTGGGGCAGATTCCTGCGGGGAGGGAAGTAACTTTTTTTGGAAGGCAGGTCATGGAAACAAGGCTGTACCTATTCTGGGAGCAAACTGAGAAGTGGTCTGATGGTAGGAAGCTGGGAGGGGATTTCCTGAGCTCATGTGGTGATCTTCTTTGGCAGGGTGACGTTGGGCTCGCCATGGGGAAGCTCTATGGCAATGATTTCAGCCAGACCACCATCTCCCGCTTTGAGGCTCTCAACCTCAGCTTTAAGAACATGTGCAAGCTCAAACCCCTGCTGGAGAAGTGGCTGAGTGATGCAGGTAAGTGACATTCCATGCAGAATGGCCAGAATGAGAGAGGATCCATCCAGGAACCTCCAGTAACAACCAGGACAATTGGAGCTGGAGCCAAGATCAGCCCAGGAGCAGTGATTAGGAAGGTGTTGCTGCAAGGAGAATCCCCAGTAGCAGCAGGACTGGGCTGGTGTCCTCATCTGCTTCCATCAGCCCTCCAGGACTTGCATGTTTGACCAATTTGTACCAGGAGGTGTCTCAGCTACGTGTGGCCTGATCCCAGGGGTGTAAATCAACATCTTCAACTGTGTGAAGTGAAAACCGTTGGAAAGAAAATGTGTGCTCCCCATCAGGGGAGGCTGGAAAGGAAGCTGGAAAAACAAAGGAAAAAAAATAGCCTGTTGGTTAAAATTTTAGCACTTGTATTTATTTTGAGTTGGACAAGATAACTGGTGGGTTTGGGACTGACGGGGCAATTTTAATCATCAGAGGAAGGACCCACAATGTAGGAACGTTTCACTTATTTAAGAGGTACCATAGTTCCCAGAAAGGATCTAGGAATGAAAATGTGAGTTATCTTCTTTAAGATAAGTCTTCCCCTCTCTCTTTCCCCAGAATCTGCTCCCTTGGACTCTTCCATGAGCACCCCCAACTCTTACCCCTCAGTGAATGAGATGTTTGGGAGGAAAAGAAAGAAGAGAACCAGCATCGAGACCAACATCCGCTCCACGCTGGAGAAGAGATTCCAAGATGTGAGGGGAAAATCTTTCCATGTCTTGTGAACTTTGGCATTTTTTTGGGGGTCACAGTAGCACTGAAACTTCAAAAAAAAAACCCCAACCAAGCCCGAATCTTTTTGGTTTTATGTCAGGTTAGAAGATGCTTGAGGAGGTTAATAGGAAAAGTTTCAAAACCAAAATCAGACCAAACTGTTTCCTTGGTAAATGTTGTTTCCATTTCCTGACAACACCTCCCCATTATCTTTCACTGATCAGTGCTCCAGCCAAGAGTGTAATGAGAACAAAAGACCTTGTCAGATTATTATGGGCACCTCAGTTTTAGGCATTCTTTGTAATGGGAAAACTCTCTTGGCATCTTCTTGGTGGGTATTTTTGACCCTCAACCCTTCGACTCAGGATCAAAGCCCATAATACTAAATGCACCAGAAAATGTCTGAGTGAGAAGACAGGATAGGTACTTATTTCCCTTAATAAATGAGAGATGGAGGAAGAAAGAGAAGAAATGGTCCTTTTGAGGTGGTGCAGGTAGGGGTGAAACCAGCACTTGGGGCTCATGGTGGCGAGAAGACCAGCAGTCATCAGCTTCCCCTGAAGCAGTGACTTTGGGTGCTGTTAAGATCAAAGAGCATGGTGCTTTATGCAATAATAGGACCAGGTTCTCTGACTCACCCTCCTCTGATTCCATGAGACTTGATGTTGAATTAGAGGCCCTTTCTGGTTCACAGAATATAATCTCTCACCTAAATATTTACCTTTTGTCTTAGGAGCAAATTTTCTCCCCTCCCCAGTTTACAGACAACCCCACCCTTGCCCTCTGCCTTTCCAGCAGCAGAAGTGCTGGAAGTTACAGCTTTTGGGGGGCTTTCTTTAACCTCCTGCCCTTTCTCAGCAGAACCCCAAGCCCAGTTCAGAGGAGATATCCTTGATAGCAGAGCAGCTGTCCATGGAAAAGGAAGTGGTTCGAGTCTGGTTCTGCAACCGGCGCCAGAAAGAGAAGCGGATCAGCTGCCCGATGCCATCCCCCATCAAATCACCCATCTACAATTCCAGACTGGTGAGAGGCTGTGGATTCAGGAGTTCTACATGCTAGACAAGAGGAGAAAAGGGTGTGGGGGGAACCAGCAGGGTTTGCTTGGAAATGAAAGAGGACAGGAAGTTTCCTTGTGCACACAAGTCCCTGAGTTGCTGGCAAGTCCAGCCCAAAGCCTGGGGGGGGGACAAGACCTGCAGGGGTCTGCAGAGAGGCACTTGGGCTCACCACAGCTGGACATAGACACACCATCCCAGCTGGAATGGAATCTCATGCCTGTACTTCTGAGACATTTGTTTTTATTCTATTAATTAAGATAATAAAATGAATTACAAGTTTCCTAGAAGATACAGGTCAGTTTAATTGCAGGATAATGTGTCCATATAGGGGAGGTCTCCCAAAAATTTTCACCTTGAGACTGGTAAATAAAAGCTTTCCAAAATTCAGGAGGAATCAGCATTCCATGGAATGAGAACTACACCCATGCAAGGCCATTTAGTTGTTAACTCTGAAACCTAATGGGACCAATTGATGTACCAGTTTGTCATTTTACATCTGTGCAGAAATGCAGAACATACTCCAGCAGTGCTAATTGTCCATATGTTCTACACTTATGTTTTGACAAGGGCATTTTCATTGCCAGGAATGATGAGGAAAAGAGAAACTGTTTGGAAAGGTGGTGAAATCACATCCTTGTAATCTATGACCAGTGGCTACTGGGGATAACCAGCTACGATTTCTTCTAGTTAATAGTTGCTTAGTTGCTTATAAAAGCAGCAGGAACCTCCCTGCAGTGTTGTTAGAGCTGGAGCACTTGAGTGGAAGGGAGAGTACATATTAGCAAACAATATTTTATCTTGAAATCTTTTGGGTTTTGGAATTATTATCCCTCAGAAGGCAGGAAAACATCACAAGAAGTTTGGCTGCTTGTTGCACAAGGCATTTGGTCACACAAACCAAACTGCAGCTTGCAAGCCATGAATTTTTAAAGCAGTAACTTTGATGAGTAGTTTTCCTGTGACTGTGTTGTACAAGGGAGGCCTCTGCTCATCAGTCATTCTGAACAATGTGTTGCCTGTGGTTAAAACATCACAGTTGAACAAAAAAAATGCCCCAGGCCTGCTTTGATTGCAGCCACCAAATGACTAATTGTCACCTAGGAATTCATACCCATCAAGAACTCCCTAAAAGAAAAGGGATTTATTATTTGTGCCCAAGACCAGAGAGAGCTGGGGAGTTCCTGGCTGGGAACATCCAGTCTGAAATATCTGAAGGGCAGTGGCTGCTACCAATGAGATTTCAGGACTTCCAGGAATGTTGACTTGCATTTGATAATTTCATGCTTTTCCATAGCTGATTAATAAATTTCAAGCTGGGTAGAGAATATCAGGTACATGTAATCCTCATTCTGATTTCTTTGCATGGCTCTGGATATAAGAACTGTGCTTCTACACTGGAGTACAAATAGAAATACCTGTGGGAGCCTCAGATACAGATAAGAAGTCTGCCTGGGAGCCAGCACACTCTAAGGGCTGTGTGAAGGAAGTGGCATTTTGTCAGCTCTCCCCTCATAATGCCAAGTCCTTACTGTTGGCTTCTCTTTCTCTCCAGGTCTCTACCTCAGGGTCCTTGGGGCCCCTCTCCGTCAACCCTGTGCACAGCACCATGCCTGGGACTGGTAAGCCTTGAGAAGCCACCCTCCCTCACCCTTCCTTCCCTCCCTCCTCTGCTTTTGCTCTCTTAGTACTCTTAAAAACACCTTTGGGTCTGGCCAGGGAAGGGATCCCCACACAGGAACAGCCAAGTCTTTCTCTTGTCTAGAGCAAAGAGACAGAAATCTTCCTGGGCATGGTGACATTCCCAGAGTAGTTCTAGGCAAGTTTTACTGGGGAGTTTAAGTTTGGGAGCCAAGCACACCTAGAATCCAAACAAGAGGAGTGCTTGGGGGTAGGTGATTGTGTTTCTTCAGCAAACATTGTCAGTTGTCCTTCAAAAAGTACAATTCACGTTGTCCTGGAGACATTCCCACCCTCTCTGAGGCTGGGGCATGGATCCTGCCTGGCTGCTGCTGGGCAGACTGGGAGTCAGATGCAGAGCAGGATGGGCAGGAGATGGGGGAAGTGTCTGGGCTGTCCTTGGCAGGAAAAGGAGACCCCAGCCTTATTCTGCTTTCTCTGCCATGCAGTAACATCATCGTGTTCCCCAGGGAACTCCAGCAGACCCTCGTCCCCTGGCAGTGCACTCCATGCCAGCAGCCCCGGCACAGCCCAGAGCAACTCCAAAGCTGCCATGAACTCCTCTGGTTTCAACTCTTCAGGGTAAGATGGGCTGGTGGGGGAGGACACAACCTGCTCCTTGGCAAAGCCATGGGAGGGCTGGGGATGAAAGGAACGGGACCTTACAGAAGAAGGTGAAAGCCCTTAGAGACCCCAGCAAGGTGGAGCTGTGTGGTGGTGGCACGTTCTTATGTGAATCTTCATATCTCATCTGAAGCTTTTTGGGACAGACATGGCTGCTTTCCTGCTTGAAAGCCAACAGTCAGCCAAGCTTGGCCTGGAAAATTGGGCTGGTTAAAAATAATTATTAAAAAAACCCCAAAATTAACAAAAACCCAACAATGTGAAACTTGATTAGAAACACTGGCCATGAAGATTGTCATTCTGGGGAGCAAGCAGAAGGAAGCTGACTTTGCTGCTGCTGTTTGGAGAAAATCAGAGTTTTCTCTCCTGCAGTGCCACCCAGAGAGCTCTGCTGCAGTGATTGTTCCACTGTAGCAGGTGAAAGGAGAACAAAGCTTTTCCTCTGCCCTGAAGGAGGCTGTGAGAAGGCAAGGGAAGGTCCCAGGACATGAAACAGCAGGACAAGGGGTGATGGTTTCAAGCTAGAGAAGGGTAGATTGAGGTTGGACAATAGGAAAAAAGTTCTTTAATAGGAGTGTGGTGGATCACTGGTACAGGTTGCCTAGAGAAGTGGTAGAGACATTCAAAGTCAGGCTTGATGGAGCAATCTGGTCTGGTTGGAGATGCCCCTGTTTATTGCAGGGGGGTTGGGCTGGATGACCTTTAAGGGTCCCTTCTAACCCAAGACATTCTATGCTGCTTTAGCAGCACACATGCACACATGGGCTCAGAGCTCCTGGTTATTTCACTTGGGTGCCTCTGCCACAGTCTGTGCTGCCCAGGCCTCTCTGCACTTGTAGTTCCTTCTCCATCACAACAAGGATGCTGTGTTAAGGAGGCCACAGAGAGCAGAGGGCCTTACCCACAGCTGCTGGGCTTCCTGAGCCATGGAGCATCCTGTGGATCAGACCTCCTCTTATGTGGAGAAAGTCCAACAGCCAGGCAGGGTGTGAAGTCACCAGCACAATGGAAGGTGTTGCTTAGAAAGACAGGGGGGTTGCTAGGAGCTTTCTCCAGGAGCAGAGTCATTTGCTGCAGAGTTACAAACATCATAATGCTTTTCTTTAAAGGGGAAACTGTTTCCAACATGGCAATTGTAGCTCTTATTCCCTGTGTTGCAAACAGATCTTGGTACCGATGGAATCAACCTACCTACCTCCACTGAGATGACTCCTCCATCCATCATGTGTAAAAGGAGCTCTGACTTCTAGCTATGGACCAGCTTCTCTAGGAACAACCCTTGGGGCAACATCTGGCGTTCCAGTGCCTTCAAAATGCTGCCAAATGAAGGTCTTGTTTAAGGGAACCCATAGCAGCAGAACTCTCCAGGGACTCAAAACTGCAGCTGACCTTCCCCAAGGATCCTCCACGCCAACAGTGACATTAATAACACTCTTCCAGGCCCTCACTTCAAGAACGAGCCCTTGCTTAGCCACTCTTAGCATGAAACACTGCCCTCTGCTTGCAAACCTCTGCCTTCGCCCTGGATTGCCTGGCAATCTTTAATCTGGAAGGATTTCTATGGCAGGACCCTCTTTCCCCTCCCCCAGCCCCAACTCATTTCAGAGCTTTCCACCAGAAGGGTCTATCCTGCTGTTACTCTCAGGCACACCTCCCACAGAGCCCCAAACTGAGCCGAGGTTACCCAGTTCATTTCACCAGAGACCTGTGTCTAGATGTGAGCCTTGGTCTCCAACAAGACTCCCAAGGTCCAAGACACTGTGCTTTGTCCACTACCAAACTTGCTTTGCTTTGAGCCATTCTGCTCTGTTTCTAAAGGTGCTTTTTTTTTTTTTTTAATTATTTTAGAACCTCCTCATTATTTTTCCTTTCAAGAAAAAAAAAATGGTTGTCTTTTGCAAAAAACCCAAAAATGGTGTCCAGGTCTTGTTCTTCTTCCCAGCTTGGCCTTCACAGTTCACCCAAGGTGAACACCTGACTCATTGAACACAGTTTGTGTTGGTTTGATGGGACAAGGATCAGTCTTGAGCTTCCTCTCTTTCTTTTATTCATCCCTTGGGTTTGATTTTGGTACCAAAGCAACCTCTCTGGAGCAGAGCTCTGCATGTACCCTGGGCTGTCCTTGAGCTGTAGTGTAGCCTGCCTGCTCTCTGCAGCGTGCTCTTCTGTTCCTGGGAGGACAAGTGGTGTCACTCAGGTGTGAACCTTGAGGTTGGCTTGTGTGCAAGTGTTTCAGAACTCCACCAGATGCCAAAGTGTAGGAAACTTCACCAGGGAAATGTTGTTACTTTGCAACTCTCCACTTGATAAAGAGGCAGATATTTAATTTTGTAAAAGTAGACTTGAGTAATACAGGCTCCTGCTTAGTTTGTCTATGGGTACAAGTAATTAATTCAGTGAGTAAATGAGTTTCTGGTTCACAGATTGTAAATAGACATTTTTTAGTAGCAATCTTTTTTTTTTTTTTCTTATGGCTTTTTTTTTTGTTAGGTAATTGTGAGGTTTTTTTTAAAGTAAAAATTATCCTCTGTCAGTTTCAGGAGAAAAAATAATGGATCTGTTGTTTCTTAGCCTACTCATCCAGTCCTGTGGGGTGAATTGTTGTTACAGGGAGTCTGTGGAGCTTGAGAGTTTATCAACCACCTTCACACAAAGTATTGAGCCCGACGTGCACGTTGTAAATAAAACTGCATTTGTTGCTTTGAGTGAGGTTTTGTTATAGAAGCAGACACTGAGAATAATGAGTGAAGACTGGGAAAAAAGGAAAAGTAACATTTCTTGAAATAAGAAAAATATTCCTTTTTTTAAATACTAAAATAAGTTGGTTTTTTAAATGTTCTAACACAGACACACACAAAAAAGGGAGAAACTGTATTTCTGTTTCCTGGATTCCCCACCACGACTCATTTACCTCTACCTGAAATACTTTCATCATATCTGTTCTTCAGTGGAAACATTAAAATGAATGAAACATTTTGGGTATTTTTTTTCTTATTTTTTTTTTTTTTTTCCAAGAAGATCTGTTGTTATTTAAAACCCAAACATTTGAAGTTGAGAAAGCAAGAAAGGTGGATGGGAAGTATTAACCTAACTCTCCTGCTGGCTGTGGCCCTTCTTTCTGACAGTGATTACATTTTGGAGGGTTGATTTCAAGCCTTGTTCTCCATTGCTTTTCAATTAAAGATGTTAAATGAATTATTTGAATATAATAATGTCAAAGCTAAGCTGGAACAGGAGATTTTCTTGGCTGATTTCTTAAGGTTCCTTTTACTGCCTCCAACAGGGACTTCCCTGCAAGAGCTACAGCTGAAGTGGTAGGAGTTAAAATCACAGGATTTTGAGGGGGAAAAGCCAAATTCCCCCCCAAACTAGAGACTTGATACTGCAAGAGTGTTTGAAAACAACTGCATTGAAACTCAGGGGGTTGTTTCCATTCATTTCATGTAAGCAGCTGAGTTATGAACTGGCTGGGAGGCTGGTGGTGTCTGGGGGTCTGTTCTGACCTGGTGGAGGGGGGAGAAACAGGCATGGCCAAATGAGCAGAACCTTGTTCTGCTTTTGAACTGAAACATGTCAGTGTTTTGTTGGAAATACACTTCTCCAGAGTTGTGTTTCTTCTCTGGTCTGAAAGATCTTGGGGAAAAAAAAGTTATACTTTGACATGAAAACTTCGATTCTGCCAGTTTGTTGTTTGATGATGTTTGCTTTTTAAAAGACAAAAGGTCTGTTCAGAAAACAAATCATTGCCTTGTACTCAGGTGCAGACAAAGTGTGTTGGAGGAGAATGTTCCTCTCCTGTCTCTGGCTGGGATGACATAAACCCCCCAGTGTACTGAGCCAAAGAGCATTGATGCTGCGAGTCCTAAAGGTTTAGGTGATCCCTGGGGAGCCCCTCATTCCTCCCCCAAGGAGCTGCCTTTGCTCTCAAGGCCCTTCCACTGAAACACCCCACTCAGGTCCTGCGAGGGCTGCCAAACCCCCTGAGAGGGGGACAGAGGGTGGGACAATCCTTTTTCCTGCCAGCCTGAGCAGTGAGCTGGGGGGGACTGTTCACTGTGTGTGCTGCAGCCCCAAGGATCAACTCAGCAGGATTTGGATTCTGACCAAACAACAACCCTGGCCAGGGCTGAAAAAGAAGAGCTGCTTGTTGCTCTGTACTTAGAAAGGCCCCTTAAGAAGCTTCCAGCTTTTTAAGCAATAATTTTACAATCCTAATTCATAAGCCAGATTCATATGAAGGTGTTCAAGTGGCATGAAGGGATCTGACTCTTCCTTCTCCCTCTTAAGATATATACCTTAAAATTAACATATTACATAAAGGAAACAAGTGCATCACAGAGTCACACACTGCTAAGAAAAATACACTCTCCTTTTCCCTTTTATTTTGTATCATTTTGGCTAGTATGAATATTTAACAATTAGCACAGAGGAAGAATAAATTTAAACCACTAATCTGTACCTTTGGGACACCCTAGGTCATTATTTCCTGAGTGACCTTGGACAAGTGACTTAATCCCCATTAGGCAATGGGGGTGATAATCCTTCCCCTGTGCTAAATAGCATAGTTAGGAATTAGGGGCTTTACAGCTGATTCTGCTGCCAGCCATGGTAGAAGACATTTAGTACACTGACCCTTGGCTAAGCTCTTCTTTCTATTGTTAAAAATGATTTAACAGACTATTAGCAATTATCTACAAGCTCAGAAGTGACCTTCCTGATTGTCTTCATAACCCCAGCCTGGAAATTTTACCCAGTAATTCCTGAATTAATCCCATACCTGGTAGCTGAGCTGTAATGTGGCTTTACAGTCAGTTGACCATAGACTTAAACACTTGGCAAAGGCTCCCAGAGGCTTGTGAGCCTCTGTCAAAGGAGACTGTCAAAAGTTGTGAAAAGCAGCTACAATGATATATATACAAGTTACTGTACATCTATACACCCTTTTAGAATAGAGAAGCTACTTCAGGATCAAAATCTGGCTCTTAACTGACAAGGACAATTCCATTTAACTTTCAGAAGTTCCCCTTTGCTCCCACAAAAGAACCACTGCATGAATTTTGGAACATAATTGCTGAGAGCTGGGAGGGAGATTATAAACTTATTAAATGCTGAAGAACAGTGTCTGCACCTGAGTGCTGCCTCTGAGATCAAAGCCAAGCTGTGCCAGGTGTTGTGCAAACACGTGGGGGGAGCTGATCTCCTCTGGAAAGTTTATACACATAATGACAAGCCTCTCAGATTTATTGATAAACTTGTCCTGAGTAGGAAAACAAACAGTAGCAGGTTGTTTTGTCAAAAGCTAAGCTTGGAAGGGAAGAGCCTTCATCACCCTGTCTTCTAGGAATACTTCCAGTCTCACAGCAACATCTAAGGGATTAAAAATACCCAGAGCAGGAAATTCCAGCTTTCCAAAACTAAGAGTCACCTCCCATAGCTATAGATAAAGAAAGCAGGCAACAATTGCTTACAAGCATCTGTGTCTCGCAAGGCCTAGAAGAACTCTTGTAACCTCCTGAAGGACCTGATCTGCTACCAAAGCAGCCCTTGTGCCTGGGACAGTCTCCAGGCTCTTTGCCCTGGAGAAATGTTCCTCCACCCTCTGCCATCACTGACGTGAACCCCAGGTGTGAGTGAAGGTCAAGCTGAGTCTAAAAACACCTCTGTGGGTCCCATCTCTATCACCTGTGAGTAGGAGGGGTGCAACCCCACTCCTGGTTTGGTTTTATTAGTGCTCTGGTCACTACAGTCTTGCTGGAGAAATGAGCCAGGTCCTCTCTGCTCCAAACCCAAGACAAGGACAAGGTATGCCTTTGGAATTGGGGGCTGTCTGGAGCTAAACCTCTCTTCTCAGCCAGAGGCAACTGAACTGGCATCCTCTGAATAAAAAATGGAGAAATACTCTTGACTTTCCTCTCTGTTAACAGATGCTGGAATGCTGACAGGAGACACACTCCTGCTGATGACTGACAGCCAGGGTGGCTTTTCCTCCTTGCTGCTGCAGCCACTGCAGAGCTCTAAGCCTGTGTGCAGAGCAGGCAGGGTACCTGATACATCCTGAGTTCCAGCAGGACTGGGAAGGGCTGGAAAATTAACAACATGCTGTCAGTCT
>NW_009952719.1:614336-615697 GCF_000747805.2 Chaetura pelagica
GGGAGAACAGAGTTCTGATCCTTGCCAGGTTTCCCTGTGGTCTGAAGGAAGACTTTGAGCATTTCCAAGTGTCCATCAAGTGGCCTCATCATTCCTGATGCTCACAGCCTTGGGATTGATAGTCCTGGCAGAATTAGCAGACATCCTAGAATGCCCTCAGTAGCTGAGCTGAAATTCAATCTCATCTTTACAGACACCTGCAGGGAGCAGATCCTGAGCTTCAGTGGGACCTGGGGGTCCCTGCCTGCACATCCCCTGGGCCAAAAGGAGGGAAAAGTCATGAAGTTTCAGCTCAAATGCAAGCAATTTATAATCTGTAATCCAACTAGAGGCAAATTTTAATGTGCTACCAGAGTTTTTATAATGCAGAGAAACATCCCTTGGAGTCCAGCACACACACCAGACCTAAGTGACCAGAGATGGGGCCTCTCATGGCTGGTTTCACTGCCAGCTCTTTGGCTGCTGGGAAGCTTTGGGTTGTTTGGAACACACAGTTGCCTTTAGACAGTTTATGAAGTGAATTAAATCAACAGAAATGACGTGGCACCAACCAGGAGTCTGCTGCCAGAGCCTGGAGGAAGCTCAGCCAGTTCCTGGTTACTCATTCCTGAAAAAAACCCGAGCTCTGCTGCTCAGCCCCAGCTCTGCCTCACCCCTCCTGTTCTTCGTGCTGTGTCACATCTCCCTGACCATTCCCACCACTCCCCAGCTCCTGACCCAAGCATTCCTAAATTCCCTGACTCCTGTCTCAGCTTCCCCCCTGGCAGGCAGCACAGGGCAGCACAAAGGTGGGCTCCACAGACTCCTCTGCTTACAAAACCAGGTACAAAACTGAACAGGTGACTCCAGGACACGTTCTTAAAAAGACAAAAAACCCAAACCAAACCCAAACACAACAAAAGGACCTCCTCTCTCTCCTGCTCCAGCTTCATTCTCCACTTTCTCCTCCTTCACCAGCAACAACACAGAATCACAGAGTCTCAGGGGTTGGAAAGCCCCTCAGATCATCTCGTCCAGCCCCCCTGGCAGAGCAGGATCCCCTGCCAAAAGGGCTCACGCAGCCAAATGAGAACCTGGGGACCCTCTGGGGCTCTCGCAGCCGGGAGGGCTGATGCTGGGGGGAGTGACCCGCTCCAAAAGCCTGTCCTTATTTCTCCCACCCCGTTCTCCCTCCCTCGCCCTGGGAACCCCGAGCTGTGCTGCTCGGATCCCTGTTCTCCAGGACAGGTGAGCGGGGCAGAACAACCGGGCATGGGAAGCTGGAGGGGCAATTAGGGAGGGAGGAGGGACCCTCCCCGGTAGGAACTGCCCCGCTGGGGGGCGGGCAGGGGAGGGAGAGGGCAGGGAAGAGAAAAGCCTTT
>NW_009952719.1:615755-615998 GCF_000747805.2 Chaetura pelagica
CTCGGAGGGGCAGAAGGGAGCTCGGGGTGAGGAGCTGGGGAGCCCGGAGTTGGGGAGTCCTGGGGTGAGGAGCTGGGAAGCCCGGGGTGAGGAGTTGGGGAGCCCGGAGTTGGGGAGCCCTGGGGTGAGGAGCTGGGGAGCCCCGGGATGAGGAGCTGGGGAGCCCGGGGTGAGGAGCTGGGGAGCCCGGGATGAGGAGTTGGGGAGCCCGGGGGGAGGCGTTGGGGAGCCCGGGAGGAGGAG
>NW_009952719.1:617937-623618 GCF_000747805.2 Chaetura pelagica
CGGCACCGCTCGCGAGTGGAGCTGCCGCCTGGTCACCCTGCTGCACGGGCTGCTCGTCACCTGCCTCTCGGGGTACACCGCGCTCCTGGAGGGGCCCTGGCCTCTCACCCATGCAGGTATGGTTGGAGTCTTCCACGTATCCCTGTCGGGCAGCCTGGACAGCTCTGGTTTCAGATGGAGTGGGGGCTGGTTGCTTTTGCTGTCTGGTCTCTTATGTGTAGGTTTTGGGGGCTTGGCTGGAGCAGGATTGTTTTTGAACTCCCCTGCTTCTTCTCCAGCCCTTACCACTTCTTACAGTTAAACTTTGATTTTTTGGTGGTGTTTGGGTGTGTGCTTGTTTGCATTGGCTTGTTTTATCCGTGTACAACCTGAAAGTTTTCAGGTTGGCAGCCTGAGTTTGTTGCAGTTGGTGTTGAGAACATCCTGGGTGCCCTTTGCGTCTTTAAGGGTGTAAATAACTCCTGGCATCTGGCTGTGGGGTTTTGCCTGCTGGTTTTTATCATTAAATCTTAACTAGTTCTGCTGATAGGGGGGTCAAGTTTTCCAGCCCTGCTTTCTAAAAGGATGGAGAGGCAAAGAGGAACAGTAGTGTAGCAGGATGGGGTGGCCTGCCTGGGGCTGCTGGGCAGACTGGTGTGTGAAGGGAGAGCAGGAACAGACACCCAAGGCTCCAGTGTGGCACTTGCCCAGTAGGTAAGGCTGGAAACTATGGGAGAAAGAGACCTACTCACAAACTGTGCTGCTCCATATTGCAGAATAACGTCAAAATAAGACCCCAGGCTTATGTACATCCTTCATTTCAGGTTCACCAAACACACCTCTTCAGATCCACGTGCTGTGCCTGACCTTGGGTTACTTCATTTTTGACCTGGGCTGGTGCCTGTATTTCAAGACAGAGGGGTGCCTGATGCTGCTCCATCACATGCTGAGCATCTGTGGCATGATGGTGGTGCTGGGGCTGGGGAAGTCTGCTACAGAAGTCAATGCTGTTGTGTTTGTGAGTGAAATCACCAACCCACTGCTCCAGACTCGCTGGTTTCTGAGGGAAATGGGATGTTACCACACTGTGCTGGGAGAGGTAGTGGATTTCCTCTTTGTCTTCCTCTTCCTGGTGCTGCGAATTGGAGGAGGAGCTTTCATCATGCAGGCCATGGTGACATCCCCTGAACCCATCTGGCTTCTCAAGGCTGGGGGCCTGGCCATGTACATTGTGTCTTTGGGGTTCATGGCTAAAATCTGCTGCTTTGTCAGGAGGAAAATGTGGAAAAAATACAATTCCTGGGCAAGCCTGAGGAGTATGAATGCACCTGTGAAAACTAATGGGCACTTGACAGCTCTTTGATGGGTTGTGGAGGACAATCCCTTGGCCAGTGTGCTGGCTATTGAATCCTATTTCTGTGAAAATAACCCCTAAAATGGATGTTGGAATTGACTTTCTGGCACTGGTCTGCTGCCCCTGGAGGAGGTGAATCAACACTAGGAGTATGGGAAAGCTGGCAGAGTGGAATTCTGAAGAACCTGGCATGGCTACTGAGCTCTGATTCCCTGGCTTCACCAGCAATGGTACAGTCTCAAGGAGGCTGGCAATGCCAGACCTGCTCAGTAAGCAACCAATAATTGCCCTGTCAGCAAGCTCCATAATCATTTTGGAGGTAGACTTATTTCAAAGTGTTGAGCCAGAAAATCAAACATGAACATTCCCATCTTCCTGCCAGTGGGACTGGGTAGGGGTGTGACCTAGCAAAGATTTACCAAGCCTCAATCTCCCTTAATCCTGGTCTTGGACAATGAAGTCCTTGGGTGCAAACCTCTGAACAAGATTCAGGTGAAGTGATGGTACTTCAGGTGATGCAATGTTTTACCTCATTGTTTTTAATGATACATTTCTCTTTTAATACTTGCATTCAAGCAGATACTAATCTTGGAGCAGTGTGACTTTACCAGGATTGACTCAGGCCCTGGCAAGCAAGTCAGGAATTAGTCTTGTGCCAAGAAACTCCACAAGCAGGTGCTCACCTAGCCTTGGGTTGCTTTAAGGAAAAAAAGAAATGAGGCATTTTGTGGGTGACAGATGCTCTTTCTCTTCTGGGATTGGTTCATTTACAAGCCACCTAAGCTGAGTGCATGGCTAATGAGTCTAATAATTGACTGTATTTTAGGGGTCACAGTAATGTTTAGGCAGATCTCAGTGTAACATCCGCTCCATACCAGCAGGTCTCAGAGGATCAACCAGTTCTCTTGTTTTCTTTACCTCACAGAACTGTGTTCTGACATTCCTCCCTGGGCTTTTAATGTGAATTTCCCTCTAAGGCTGCAGTTCAGATTTATTCTCCCACAACAGCCTTGCTTATGGCTGAGAAACAAATGGCCCCATGTTGCCCTCAGGCTTAGCAAGGTTGGTTGCCTTTCCTTCCTGCTTTCAAAGACCTTGTTTAGAAGGGCTTCTTCATGGAGCTGAAGAGTCTGGGTGGCTCTTGCTCAAGTGAGGTGGTAGCCCTGCCACAAAGATGAAGGAGGGGAGCAGAGGGAGTACAGCTGCTGGGGAGTTGCAGTCCTGCCAGCTCCCCATGTCTCTTATCTCCACTCACTTTGGCACTGTGCAGTGCAGATATCCCCCTTGGCTGAGGGGCACAACAAGGTGTCTGGAGAGATTAAAAATGACATGGAATAACCTCATTTTTTGCTGGGCCCTCAGGATGCATTGCAGCTGTGAATCCAGGCAAGTTAGCAGGACAATATGTTTAGAAAACACAGGAACCTTGCACTCCTGACACTTTTCCAGCTTGACTCTAGGGGCCAGAGTCACTGGGCTCTTCTGAAAACTCACATGAGTGATGAGATTTCTAATAAAGTTGTGTTCTCTTTTTAAAAAAGAAGCAATTGCTGTAATGTTCTTTTGTTATGGCTCTTGAGGAGGCAACTGAAGTTAATGCTGAGGAAAAGAAGCTTGAGGGTAGCCTATGTCTAAGGCAAGTAGTAGTTGGTAAAGCTCTGGTTTATTCCCTTCAGGAAGCAGTGAGACAGTGGGGAAACATGCACAGACCAAGCCATGTGCTCTGGAGCTCAGGTTTGAGGTATGAAGCTCAGATGAAGGGCAGCTGAAGCTCAGATTATTGACTAAAGAACCCAAACCTGCCTTGCCAATGACTCACATTCTGTATCCCAAGGAATTTAAGAATGGGCCATAAAACTCAGGTGTTTGCCCATGATGGATGGAAGGTCGTGGGGTGACTTAATTCTGCCCATGGTCTGCATCCCAGGTTGCCTTTTATTCTTTTCTCTGTAGCACAAATGCCTCTTTTGCTGCATTTCATCCCCAGGTTGGGGTTGCAAGGTGGTGGCAAAGTGTCCTCAAGTGGCCTTGCACCACATCTCATCTAAGGGTAGTTTTAGTGGTAGTTTTAGTGGTAAACATCCTGGTGTGATGCTAGAAAAGCATCTGGCTCCACCCTCAGTGTCCTGTTGGATTTCTTATTTGCTAACATTTCAAATAACGTCATTTTTAATTGAGGTGTCTGATTTTTATCAAACATCCTTGAGGGTTTATACAGCCACAAAAGGGCAGCATCACTCTCAGGCTATCCCTGAGGAGCCCTGCTGGATTCTTGTATATTTCCAGTATATTGCCAGCTTTTTTTTTCTTTTTGGACAAGTAGGTCCCCAGTATTTTCAAGCTTACGTGTTCTGTGACCCTTCTGTGTTTTGAGTTCCCCTTAGACAGACAAAGAAGGCAAGAAGAAAGCATGTTCTGCTGAGGGAGGTTTAGCTGCACTCAGATGAGCAGCAGGGTGCAATAGCTGTTAGCAGAGGTTCTGTGCTGAGCTGTTTTGCTGAGCACCATTCAGCTGAGGGCAAACTGAGCCAGGGCAACTGAGCCTGCCTATTTACATGGCTGACTCTGCACAAGCAAACAAGAAAATTTAGTGTATAAGCTGCACCTAACTTCTGGTACAATCCACTGGGAAATGATGAACCTTGCATCTCACCAGATGCTGGTTTTGCCCATTTTATGATCTTGAACCAAACCAAAAACCAGCAAAAACACAAACCACTGAAACTCCTCTATATTCTACCTTGGGCATTAAATGGTCCTTGTCTTGTTGAGGCTTTGAGTGCTCTTTTTGTGACCACCTCAGTTCTTCTGGGCTGCTCTGCTTCTGTGCTATGAGTCAACATCTGCCCTAGAGTGGTTTTTTGTGGCAGTCACCAAGGTTTTTTAACCTAAACTAAATATTAGAACAGCTCCATCTCAGGTGTTCTTGAGGCTATTGGAGAGGACTTGGTGCCTGGTCCAGCTCAGGTGGAGGAAAGCAGGATGAGACCTGTGATTTGTCAGAGAATCAAATGCACTAAAAGTGCTAGTGAGGGTGTTGTGCTGAAATGGCTGAAGGGTGAGTGTCTTGTAGCAACAGGAACACGTGAATGGCCCCAACTGGATAAGTTAGATAAACTGGAGAGATACTCAGCTGAAAACAGGTGTATTACAAGTGGTGTAGGAGGCTGAACAAGCTAATCCCCACCATCTGCATTTCAAAAGGTGAAATGTGACATGATGAAGGAAAAAAAACCCAACCCACAAGCTATTTCTGGGTGTGAGAGTTTGTTTTGTTTGCAACTTACAAAAGGAGTTGAGTGTGTTGGATGGAGGAGCATTTTCCTGACCTAATTCAGGTGTCCTGGATTTTGTTATTCTGTGTATATGGACAAGGGGGAGAGAGAAAAGGAACAGTTTAGCACTGGGTGAGAAGAATCATGGAATGGTTTGGGTTAGAAGGGATCTTCAAGATCATCCAGATCCAACCCCCTGCATGGGCAGGGACACCTCCCACCAGCCCAGGCTGCTCCAAGCCCCATCCAACCTGCCCTTCAACACTGCCAGGGATGGGGCAGCCACAGCTTCCCTGGGCAACCTGGGCCAGGCTCTCACCACCCTCACACTCCACAATTCCCTCCTCATGTCTCACCTAAACCTCTGCAGAAGATGAGCCTGGATCAGAGGGGATGTCCAGGGCAGGGCTCCCCAGCTGCCTCCTCCGGGCTGTGGCAGCAGGATCCTGCTGCTGTCCTGCTGCAGTTCAGCAGCTTCTGTACCAGAGTCACTTCACGTCGGGCACTGCCGGGGTGTGTGTGAAACGAGCTCACGTCTGCCTGCAGCTCTTACCTCTGGAATACGTGGGGTGATTGGAGCAGGTCGTGGGACCAAGTTCCCGTCCCCGCAGGATGCTGAGGTGCTCTGTGTGTGGGAACACGAGCTGGGAGCTACAACTTGCTGGGCACTGCAGGCGGGGAGGGCTTGGGTTCAGAGCGCCCTGAGAGCCCGAGCAGCAGGGACCGGCCCCCGGGATGGGGGAGCCCGCAACGGCTCGGCCGGGCTTGGGAGGGATGCGCTGCGGGGCCGGCGGGGATTGCTGGGGCTCTCCCCGCATCCCTTCCCTGTTCTCCCCGCATCCCTTCCCTGTTCTCCCCGCATCCCTTCCCTGTTCTCCCCGCATCCCTTCCCTGCGCTCCCTTCCCGCACCTCATCCCGCATCTCTTCCCGCATCCTTTCCCTGCTCTCCCCGCATCCCTTCCCTGTTCTCCCTTTCCCGGCATCCCGTCCCTTCCCGCACTCCATCCTGCATCCCCCTTTCCCTCACCCCTTCCCTTCCCCCATCCCAGCCCCTTCCCGCACCTCCATCCCG
>NW_009952719.1:625082-638277 GCF_000747805.2 Chaetura pelagica
CCCGGCTGGGTGGGCTGTGTCCGTGGGCTGTGTCCGTGGGCTGTGTCCGTGGGTTGGGGCACGTTGGTTGGGATCTCTGGGTTCCTCCGTGTTCCCGTTTGTACTAAGAAACACAAGCAAACAAACCCAGCCCGAGCCGGGGAAGGAAATACCGGTGCTTTGCTGGAGATGCCCGGTTGGTTTCTAAACCTTTTGGGAGGGGGAAGCTGGGCTGTGCTGGGCTGGATTTTTAGGCACGTGTAAGAATTGTTGAGCCTGCTTTCATGTGTGGCCCCCACCGCTGCTCGTGGTGCAAATAATAAGGGGATCACTGCTGGTTTTTCCCTTTGCAGAGGGTAGGGACAGTCACCTTGCACAGGTGCAGTGCCTGTTGTTCTGTGGCAGCACAAACGTTGAGCTTGGCTGTGCAGTTGGCAGGAAGGCCTCATTTCTGTTTCCAGGCACTGCAGAAGCATCTTTTTCCATGAACAGCTGTGGAAAACGTTTCAAAAGATTTAAAAGGTCGTTCCTGTTTCTTCTACCAGGCTTGTCCAGGTGCTCAAACCCTTTTGACACGTCAGAATTCTTCTTGCCTTAACTGCCCTGACTCTGGATACAAATGGACCTCAGCTGTCAGGGCTGGTAGTGGAAACACGTGGTCAGAGCAGTTACTCACATCCTTGTTTCATTCCTCCATGTCCCTGAGGTCCATTATACCATCAGGGTTTTGTTTACCCAGCCTTTTAAGTCTCCCTGCAACAGGCTGAGCAGGAAGGTCGGGTATGGCAACTCTGACTCCTCACCAGGTGCAGTCCTTGAGGTGTTCCCCAGCCCTGGGTGTGAACCCAGTGAGCTGGTCAGCAGGTACCAGAAGGACCAGTGGAGCTTTGGCTGCTGCACAACTGGAAACTTGTGTATCCCAGAGTGCGACTCAACGCCTTTTGATGCACTTTTCTGAAGGCTCAGGAATAGTGAGGCAGGGGTTTGATGGAGGTGGACTATCAATATGAATCAGATGTAGATATTGGAGTATTTTGGGGGGGTTTTAGTAACAAGAGCAGTGTCCTCAGCAGATGTTTATGCACTGCAGGTACGTTCTGGCTGCATGTCTTTTGCTGGTTTGAGATCTTCTGTGTTGCACAGGGAGTGAGGGAAAGGAGTATGAAGGAAATACAGCTGAAAAACAAGATTTATAGACATAGCTTCTCACCCTTTCCCATCAAAATGGTTTGGAGCTTCTTGATGCCAGCAAAGATGAAGTGTGCAGTGATGAGAGCTGGGTGGTTTTTACTCCTCAAACTGCAGGGGAAGGAGCAGCCAGTGCCCTGCGCAGGGGAGGTGCGGGTGCCATGTGGGGGGGTTACTAGTGAGAAGCTGCACTGGGTTGTGCCAGCACTGCTGAAGGCTGGACCTGCTGATGAGGTTTGTCTTTCTGGGCCAGGATGCTGTTCCCCCTGCCCCTGCGGGTCGCCTGCAGCCTGCTGGTCTGGCTCTCTCTCTACGCTTGGTTCTGCCGTCGCTACAGGCACCGGAATTACGAGTGGAGCTGCAGGCTGGTCACACTGACCCATGGCATCCTTGCTACCTGTCTCTCTGCTTACATTGGCTTTATTGATGGCCCCTGGCCTCTGAGTCACCCAGGTAAGTAATGAAAGTTAACATTCTGTGATTCAAGGTGTCGTCCCAAGTCGGGTGATGGCACAAAGTGAGGTTCCTACCACCTCAGTGTCCAGCCCACTTGGGAAATGATGATGGTAACAATAGCTGAGCTGCTTTGTGATGGAAAGTACTAGAGAAATGGAGAGACTGGTACTGTGTTTTGCTGGTGTAATGGCTCTGCCCAGCTGCAGTCTGGCAGAGTGTTGTGGTCACGTTGTGTGGCCATGACGTGTGTGCAGCTGTCAGACTGACAACAGCAGCACTGTGACTTGCCTGACTTCTCCAGCTGAGCTGTGATCAGCATACACTAAAATCAGCCTGCCTGTGCTGAAGGTGAACGCCCTTTCCTTGTCTAGGATCCTGCCTGCTTATTGTCTCCATGCTTTAAAGCTGTGTCTGGTGTCTCTGTGTTTCAGGATCACCAAACACAACTCTTCAGGTACACGGGCTGTGCCTTAGCTTGGGCTACTTCCTCTTCGACCTCTGCTGGTGTGTGTACTTCCAGGCAGAGGGTGCCCTGATGCTGGCCCACCACCTGGTGAGCATCGTGGGCATCACAGCCTCGCTGGCCCTGGGGGAGTCAGCTGCAGAGGTCAATGCTGTCATCTTTGGGAGTGAGATCACCAACCCGCTGCTGCAGGCCCGCTGGTTTCTGAAGGAGATGGGCTGTTACCACAGCTTCACGGGCGACCTGGTGGATTTCTTCTTTGTGGTCCTCTTCACCGGGGTGAGGATTGGAGTGGGGGCCTGGCTGATGTACTGTGAGCTTGCTTCTCCCAAGCCCAGGTGGTACATTAAGCTGGGGGGTGTCATCATGTACGCAGTGTCCTGGGTCTTCATGGTCAGCATCTGTCGCTTCGCCCGGAGGAAGAGCATGAAGAAGTACCATGCTTGGAGGAGTCGAAGGAGTGAGGAGTTATTCTTGAAAACTAATGGACACCTGAAAAGCCACTGACTGGATGCTGAGTAAAGACTTCCTCGAGATCACTGGCTGGCAAGGAGGGGATGGTGCCTGAAATGCCACTGTCAGGAGAGGAGCCAATGCACGTTAGCGATTCTGGAGCCAAATTTATCCCTGGCATAAATCCATGGAAACCCATGGAGCTATGCCATGGATTCATTGGACCTGCAGTGTTTGGCCTGGCAGAGGCTGGCTCAGCGTGTACGTCAGGATATGTTAAATGATAGGAGTGAAAGAAGGGCTAATTTTACAGACTAAACAGAACTAGTCCAGCAGTGCAGGTGTAAATAGTAATGTTCATAGCTAACTAACTCAGCACTGGTAGGATCTTGGCAGAAAAGATAACACTAGATCTTCATGTTCAGTGTCCTGTACAGTCTTGACAGCTAGAGTGACTCTTCACACTGTTAGGGAGAAGCATATTCTAGTGATTCATCAGAGTTGGGATTCCTGGCTCTTCCACCAACTTGTTACGTGACCTTGGGCAAGTCACGTCGCTCTAACTCTGTGCCTAAAATCCCCATCTGTGAACTGGGGAGATGGAGCTGAGCCATCTGTGTTATGCACTTTCAGATCTTTACTTGAGAGGTGCTATCTGACTGCAGAGTGGTGGTTTTTACCTGCACTTTGTTCATTATCCCTGCATCTCCTTTGGGACAAACGATTTTGGTGGTTGAGCTAGAGCTCAAGCTCTAGGAAGGACATTCTTTTAGGTAGGTCGTTGTTTTGCACCCTTTCTAATTCCTTCTAATAACTTATTTAATAAGGTATTGATAACTTATTTTTCAGTAGTGTCCAGAAGCTGTAATCAGCACTGGCACCTTGCAGGACTAGGTGCTCTGTGAAGATACCCAAAGACACAGCCCCCAGTGTGAAACAATTCTGATTTTTTGCCCCTCTTTTTAATCCCTTGCTGTTAAATCCCCACCCAGCCCCTCCAGCTACTGCTTTTAGCTCCCCCTTGAGCCACCAACACTCTCCATTGTGAGAAGCCCCATCAAGACTCTCCAGTAAGTGGTTTTCTGGCTGGTAGACCCTGTTTGCTTTTTTTTTTTTTTCTGCAGAATGCCAAAATTCCCTCTGCTGTGCTTCTTGGCCCAAACACAGACAGAGTGTGGAGCCAGCCTGAGACCAAACAGCATGTCTTGAGATTGTCAAGTACTTTATCCAAGCTGTAAGTAACTTGTAAAAATAAGAGCAGCAAATGCAGAGGGTGTTTTACTGCAGCAATCTGCAAACTCTCTGGACTTGCTGGTTTTGGCAATCTGAAGGGAGCAGGGACCAGAACCTGATTTGTAGGGAAGACTCTGTGTTTCTGCTGCCCTTAAAGGTGTCATCCCTGGTTCAGCTCAGTGCATCTGAACCCAGAGTCTGCCACAGTATCTGGGGTAGTGGGGCACTGCAGGGGAAACTGGGAATATGATGGAAAAGCTGGAAAAAAGATGTTTGAAAGCCACTTGAAATTGGCATTGATGTTTTTCCCCAGGAACCTAAATACCACTTTTGACAGGAGGGTTTCCTCAGATGCACACTGGGATTTCTGGTTGAAGAGTGGGCAGTGTGCATCTTCAAAACATGGTGGCTGAGGTTGGAAGAGTTACCTGTTCAAGCCAGAGGCCTGACCTTGGCTTTCCTTCATCCAAATTGATGCTTTGACCCCTGGGCTTTGAATTTCTTTTAGGTAGGTCGTTCTTTTGTTCCTCTTCTAATTCCTTCTAATAACTTATTTAATAAGGTATTGATAACTTATTTTTCAGTAGTGTCCAGAAGCTGTAATCAGCACTGGCACCTTGCAGGACTAGGTGCTCTGTGAAGATACCCAAAGACACAGCCCCCAGTGTGAAACAATTCTGATTTTTTGCCCCTCTTTTTAATCCCTTGCTGTTAAATCCCCACCCAGCCCCTCCAGCTACTGCTTTTAGCTCCCCCTTGAGCCACCAACACTCTCCATTGTGAGAAGCCCCATCAAGACTCTCCAGTAAGTGGTTTTCTGGCTGGTAGACCCTGTTTGCTTTTTTTTTTTTTTCTGCAGAATGCCAAAATTCCCTCTGCTGTGCTTCTTGGCCCAAACACAGACAGAGTGTGGAGCCAGCCTGAGACCAAACAGCATGTCTTGAGATTGTCAAGTACTTTATCCAAGCTGTAAGTAACTTGTAAAAATAAGAGCAGCAAATGCAGAGGGTGTTTTACTGCAGCAATCTGCAAACTCTCTGGACTTGCTGGTTTTGGCAATCTGAAGGGAGCAGGGACCAGAACCTGATTTGTAGGGAAGACTCTGTGTTTCTGCTGCCCTTAAAGGTGTCATCCCTGGTTCAGCTCAGTGCATCTGAACCCAGAGTCTGCCACAGTATCTGGGGTAGTGGGGCACTGCAGGGGAAACTGGGAATATGATGGAAAAGCTGGAAAAAAGATGTTTGAAAGCCACTTGAAATTGGCATTGATGTTTTTCCCCAGGAACCTAAATACCACTTTTGACAGGAGGGTTTCCTCAGATGCACACTGGGATTTCTGGTTGAAGAGTGGGCAGTGTGCATCTTCAAAACATGGTGGCTGAGGTTGGAAGAGTTACCTGTTCAAGCCAGAGGCCTGACCTTGGCTTTCCTTCATCCAAATTGATGCTTTGACCCCTGGGCTTTGAATTCACTTCTGTCTCCCTGATTGGATCTGGTTCACTTTATGAAGATGAGCATTTATAGGGTAAGAGAGACTTATCTTACAGCCTGTATAATTAATGAAGTGAGAGGCACAGAATCTGGACTTTCTAAAGAAAGAAAGAAAAAAAAAAGCAACCAAAAAACAAGAGCAAACCTAATTGGGAGAAAAACTAAGTGTTACATATTTGGTTCCATTTGCAGAGGAAAAAAAAGTGTCCCCTAGTTGGCAGCTTCTGGTGTTTATTTCACTGCATGTTCTTAGCACTGTTCCATTGGTCTTGCTGTCATTATTATGATCATTTTGAGCCCCAGCACCACCAGTGCAGCTCAGGTGCCAGTTCTGCTGTCAGCCTTGCCTGTTGCAGCCAAAGACCTGCAGAGCCCAAAGCACTTCAGATTAGCAGAGCCCACTGGTGGCTGAGCTGGTTCTGAAAAGGAAACTTGACTCATTTAACACAGCACAGTGAGAGATTCTTGAGCCTTGAAGGGCCACAAGAAGGGCTACTTGGGGCTTACTGGTTCTTCCCCAGCTCTGCTGCTGCTGCCAGGCATGTCAAGGACCCTTTTTTGCCTCAGCTTACCCACTTTATTTAGTGGGTGCAGTATTACCTACCTCGTGGGGTGTTGTCATTTAACACCAAGCCATCTTGGAATGCTTTGTGGGCTGGGTCAGGCTGTGCTGGATGAAGACAAAATGCTGTTGCTATGAGTGAAGCACTTGTCACCATCATCAGTGCTTTGTCACTGGAACGTGGCACTTCCCAGCATCTGGCTTGCTTCCCAAAAGCAGGAGTCCAGGGTGTTTTGCAGTGGTGCTGGTGGGTGGGAGTCAAAAGGAGTAAGCCAGACAAGATCAGCCATCCTGCTGCTTCTTCAGGTAGATTCCCAGGTTGAAGAAAGGATGTCTGGTGGGTTTTCCCTAAGGATTATAGTAAACCTGGAGCCAAAAGAGTTTCAGCAGCCAGCCTCACCAGGGAATAAGGGCTTTCAGCAGCAAGTCCTGAAGAAATGTAAGTGAAGACAGCCTGTTAATTTCCCAGTGCAGCTGTTGACTTGCCCATTAAGGGAAGTTTCCTGAGCAGTACTGGTGAATTGGACTCTGTGGTTTGGTGTGCAGCTGGGTGCATCGTTACAGCCCTGGCCTGCCAAGGGTGTCAGTGACTGCAGGTTTCTGTGGAACCCCTCATGTGAAGGTGTTTTGGAAGTTAAGGCACTTCTAATGGCTGAGTGGTCCTCATCTTTGAACTGAGGGGAAACTTGATTGGACGAAGTAGAGCACTGTGATCAATATTGAGACTTTAGAAGTTCAATAAGAGCACCAGAAAACAAAAGAGCAATTAGGAACAGCTTAATGAGGTAGAGCTAGCATCCGTGTCTCAGAGCAAGGCCTACTCCATCTAGTGAGGTCCAGTTTAGGATCTCAGACCCAGAAGAAGTGCAGCTTTCAATGGAGCACATGGTGGGACCTGTCCTCAGGCTAGTCCATAGTGGCTAGAGAAACTGTAACAGGGAACTGCAGAACTAGTGTGAAATAATAACTTGTGTTTGAATTACTGTGTAATAGCAACTAATGTTCCACCAGTGAATGGTGTAGATGCTTTATATGATGTTTTATAAAATAAAGATTATTTAATTATATGAGGAATTTGTTTTCTCTCTTTGGATGCAGTTCTTAAGTTTGTGTGTTGCTGGATGAGCCAGAATGGCCAGTGTAAATGAACAAAGTGGGTGCTTTTTAGGGACTGAGCTTGTACAGTTCTCACCAGTATTGCTGCTCAGACATGTGAACAGGCACAGAAACCACTCTTCTTTGCAAAGATGTCATGAGGAGTACTTAGTAGTTTGGTGGTTGCTCATAGGTGCTTTCAGGTTGCTGACTGGCTGAACAGGGTGTGTTTATTCCATAGGTTTGTTCCCAGGCCTTTCCTTCACCTGCTCTTAGGCAGGTCTTGGAGAAAAAAATGCTTCCTTTGTTTTCTTCCAGTGCTTGAAGGGGCTTCGTGAGAGCTGGGGAGGGACTTGGGACAAGGGCTTAGAGTGAGAGGATAACAGGGAATGGAGTAAAACTGGAAGAGGGAGATTGAGGTGAGACATGAGGAGGAAATGAATGTGAGGGTGGTGAGAGCCTGGCCCAGGTTGCCCAGGGAAGCTGTGGCTGCCCCATCCCTGGCAGTGTTGAAGGGCAGGTTGGATGGGGCTTGGAGCAGCCTGGGCTGGTGGGAGGTGTCCCTGCCCATGCAGGTGGGTGGATCTACATGCTCTTTGAGTTCCCTTCCAACTCAAACCATTCTATGCCTTATATGCTAAAGGAAAAGGTTCTCCTGTGTTTCCACACTGTGGATGATGAGCTGTTCTCATTCATTAACTAAACGTTGTTGCCTAGGATTTGCTTCATTGCCAATGATAGAAGGAGAGTGTGTTTTAGCATTATTTCATGTTGCCTTGTGTGTCCCTACATGCTTGCTGTGGTGTTACTGCTTCTGTACCAAGAAGCTGCCTTCGTTCAGAGCCAGAGAGAAACTACTGGGCTGTGCAGCTGCTGGGAGCTTGTGTGTGTCTTGTTCTGTTCACTTCCCAAAGTTCTGACTGTGCCACTAAATCTGCTGGGGGAGATGTGAGCTGCCAGCAGGACATTGTGCAGGGCTCAGGTCTGTTTGCACAGGGGCTTCTTATGCCCTTCGTGCAGCAGCTGAGCACTGGGAAATCCACCAACACACAGAACAGCTTTGTCAAGTGATCTGGGGAGTTGTGGGCTCATTTTAAAAGCTCTGCTTTGAAGGATGCTCCTAAAATAGCAGGAGAGGAAACAATGTATTTGAGTGCTACTTCCAGCAATTGCAGTAAGAGACCTGAGCACCAACAAGAATTTCTTTGAATCAGAAACAGACCCAGAAGGGAAGAAAAGTCCTGCCTTGCATGGTCTGTACCAGCAGCTCTGAAAAAGCCTGTAGCCAAGCCACAGTCAGGGAAGACCTGTAGTGTTGTGTTGGTGAAGAATAGCTTCTCTGCCTTGCTCCTGGCCGCAGCATTTTGCCAGAGATCCAGCATGCCAAAAGTCTGTTTTCTATAAATAGTTAAGCCAATTTAGTTGTTTGCATGTAACCCTTAAATCTACCTCAAAATCCCCCTGTGCTGGGGAGCAGCTGTGTGATGTGGAGCTCTCTAGAGAGGCTGGCCTGGTGAGAAGCAGCCTGGCTGCCTGATGAAGGGGTCCCAGGGAGTGCAGTAATTTATGCTTGTTCATGCTCTGGTGTAGTCCAGAGGCAGAGAAGAAAGCACAGCAGCGTTCTGCAGCTTTGATTCAGAGCTTCCAAATTTCATCTCTTCAGGAACAACACACCAGAATCAAGCCTTGAGTCCACAGGCTCAATGTGCTTTGGTTATAAAAAATGAAATCTGCCCCTAGTCAGTTTAATTTTATTATTATTTTTATTATTATTTTAATTATTATTTTAATCTTCCCATTATTTCTTCTAGAGCAATGCTCCTGAGACTTGCAGGCTAGCCTGGCTGTAAGTTACATTACATCTCTGCTGCCATTTCCAAAGAAATCCCATTTCAGAGATGGAGGGAGAACCAGTGACCACGGGCTTGGTGTTGCAGAAGGAATCTCTGGGCAAGGAGCAACTTGGTTAGGCCACGACACCAGCACTTGGCTCTTTCCCAGTCTGCTTCAATTTGTGCTCTAGTAAATCCGTGTAAGAGAAGGTCTTTTGGGGGCTTTGTCCCGTTTCTCTGAAGTTCCAGGGTAAGCTGAGAAGTTGGCAATAAATGGATCTTTAGGAAATGACTTTAGGAGAAGATCAAGGTGCACGGAAAAGCTTTTGCAAAGGCAGAAGGATTTACCGGCAGTTAACTTTGTATGGGAAAGAGAAAGTGTCATTTCCTGTGGCTGCTTAAACGTTACAAAGTGTGGAGTTTCTGTGGGTGCTGCAGTGTTACCAGCTCTGAATTTCTGTGCGTTCTGAAATGTTACGAAGTATCAGAGTTTAGCGATTCATGTGTTGTTTGCATCGTCTCAGAAGGTCAAGACCTTCAGTGTAACTGGTGATCTTTAAATAACAGCCATGAGCAGTCATGTATTTCTCCTCCGTTTCAGATGTCATCCTCATCATAAATACCTCTTTTTTTTTTTTGTATCCTTCCTCCAATCAGAGGACACTGATTCGAGCAGAGAGCAAGAAGGAAACTCAGGACAGGATGTAGAGCAGCTTTATTTGTCCTTACAAAGATTCTGCCTCTGTTTTGCTGATATGGGAAGGAAGCTTGGTGCTAAAAAAATGCTCACTCCAACGTGGATTATCCAGGTTTAGGAGCTGTAATAAGCTGTCACAGGAGAAGCTCTGCTAGATTAGGCTATCTGTGTCTCAACAAAGTCAGCACAGCGTTGCCTTTGTGTCCAAGTGACTTCATAAACCAGCCCTGTATGTTTTTTTTCCAGAATTCCCAGTGAACTGGATGCAGAACCAGCTGCCTGTAGGAAGCAAATCCTGTGTCTGTGTGAAGGTATGAGATGGGGAAAGGCTTGGAAATTGCATAGCAATGTGGAGCACAAAGTCATAAGGTTTAGGGTTTTTTTCAGATGGGGGTTGCATCCAGATACCCATTAGTGGTCACATCAGGTTTTGAAGCAGGTTGGATTTATGTCACAGTGAAGCTGGTTAGTGTCAGCTCAGCACCTGGCTGGAAAAAGCTGTGGATGGGCAAGAAGGGAGAGGCAGGTCTGGATTTGATTCAGGCTTTCACTGCTGTCTTCAGCTCCCTCAAAAGTACCATCTCAGCAAACAATCAAGTCACACACGTTCCCAGGTGGCTCTGGTGAGTTTAAATAACAGTCCCAAATACTGGTGCATTCTACCACTAGTTTTAATTGGATTAATTGTAGGTAGAAACAGTTTAAAATGTCTTTATCCAGTTAATTTTTATGATGAGGGGGTCAGTGAGACTCTGCCAATAGCTCATCATGGCTGATTTCTACCTGTTCCTTGCTTGAGGTCTGCAGATCCACTGCACTCCCAGGTAAGTTGCTTTACTGGTTGATTTGCCCTCCCTGGAGTGTTGGGAAGGGACATTTCTCCGAAATAAAGTTTGTGACAATCACTGTTTGTTCACACTTAGAAAGGTGAAGTACAGCAGCTGCCAGAGAGGCAAGGCAGCGTGATAAACCTGGCACCAGGGAGTAATAAAAATATCACCTTTTGCTGGTTCCCTGCCTGTGTTTCTGCTGAGCCTACAGGGGAGGAGACCCTGGCCAGACCCCACCTGATCTGGGAGAAGCCAGCAGAGCCCCCCAAAGCTGAGAGCGCTTGGAATTCCTTATTTCAGAAGGGGACCGAGGTGTGAAATTCCTCGGAAATGAATTAACCTGCCACGGGGCTCGGGGGGAGCTGCCATAGGAGATTTTTCCAGCAGATGGCGACAGCTCCTCAGGGAGCTTCAGCTGGAAACCTGGGGTTTTGGTTGTTTTGTTTGTTTGTCGCTTTTCTTTTTCAGACAGGTCCTCAGCGAAAGCTTTCTCCATAATCCTGCCCTTTCATGAGTCCTGCGTAAGGCACCCCCAAGGACCTGTCCTTTCTGTGCCACTCTGTCCTTTAAATTAGAAATAAAAGTTATACTTCATAGGAGTCAACTTTGTGCCCATCAGGGTCCTCCTCACTTGAACCTCTTAGTTCTGGATTATAAAAACCAGTTTGGGACACTGGTGGTTTGACCTGGAGAGATGGACTGGTGAGGTTAATAAGCAGTTTCCACTTCTAGCATCTGTGTCTGGATGTAAATTCAGTGACAATTCTAGACCTGCCCCCAAAAAGAAAAATCTATGTAATTGGTACCACACAGTGTAATTGCTTATTGATTTCCCCACCCTGGATTTCACATTGTGAAGCTGCCCAGGATGAAGTATGATAAATAAGCATCTCTATCAATGTGAGTAAGCAATCAGCTCCCCCCAGAAAATCAGTAATTGCAGAAAAGAGCAGCAGTTATGGTTTCACAGCCTACTTTTGAATTGCTTTATTAGTGCTTTCACTCCTTAATTGTTGCATTAAACAGTGAAATGTGAATGCAGCTCGTTATGAGCAAGAGTTAATCTACTGATCTGTGTGGCATAAAGGTTTTATGTTTCCTTTTCATCACTGATACAGTTTTGTGTGATGGTTCTTTTGCCAATACTGAGCAAATCTTTTGGCAAATTTAATCACTGTCACTCCACTGAATCTTACATCAATTTACTGCTGCAGGGGATAAGTTTCCTCCTCCTCCTTCCTACATTGTTTGCAGGGTTTCCTCCAGCTAATTGTTATTGTCATGACGTTATCATGCCCAATAAAATATAATTAAAGCAATAAAAAAGCATTGAGGCTGCATATGCAAATGCTGGGCCTGCCACGAAACAGAAGGTCTCCTGGGAGCCTTCCTCTCTCAGGGCACAGCACTCTGTGTTCCCTAAGTTAAAAGCAGGGAGGGATTTATTGCAGACCAGATGCAATAAAGAGAGAGATAAGAAACATAGATGGAGATGTTCAGTCACTCCATTGCCACTGACCAATGTGCTGCACACAGCTGCAGAAGGAGAGGCAGCTCTGCCTGCATCTCTTGCATTCCCCTCCCTGTTTTGTTTCTCTTTTCTCTCAAGCCTCTTATCTTCCTCAAAAGGAAACCAAAAGAGGAAGTGTACGTGTCCTGTGCAGAGATGTCAAGTATCATCTAGAAAATGATTTCATCCCACGCTTCCCCTCTTTGGGCTGAACTTCTTCAAAACAACAAATTCTTCTGACTACCAGAAGTCTCTGGGCTTCCTGATTCCTGCTCACTTTGCTCCAAGGAGGGAAAAGCTGCACGTTGTGGAGCTGCAGGGACCTGGGTAAAGCTTCATGCTTCATGCTTCATCTGCTCCTGATTTTCCAGGAGCCTCTTTTCCAGACTCTTTCCGAGTGTCTGGGCCTTTGAAGAAGTGTATGAAGGTAAGATTAATTAGAGGGAAGAAGGATGCTGTCCTACACAATTTGGGTTAGCTCATAATTTTTTTGGTCTGTTGGCACCTGGCAAGAAGGACTGATGGTCCATGAGTCCTTCTGAACTGGGAGGCCAGGTAATAATGCCTGCCCTCCCCAGCAACCGGGCCATCCTGCTTTCTATTCCACTTCTCTGGTGCTCATTCACCTTAATTCCTGGCAACACAAGACACAGCAGCATGGAAAGTTCCCAAACTTCTAGTATATGGACATTATTCCTTGGTGGTTGACGAAAAGAGCGCCTAGCTGGAATCTGATTTATCCCTTTATGTTGGCAACAAGATTTTGGGATTAGGTGATATGCCTAGAGCCTGGGTTCTGTTCTGTTACTGTTGGCTCCGTGCTGTTCATGGTCACAAGCAGGTTCTGCTGTTCAAGTGGATGTAGAGCTGGGCCAGAGATGTTTTCTGTGGCACAAATGGCAGGGAGTTCTGGCAGTACCAGCAAGGAGAGTATGTTGAGATGTGAAACGTCCCAGTGCTCAGGTCTGGGTAGATCTGGTAAATGTACAGTCTGTTGCTTGCTTTTCCATATCAGAGGCTTTGTTTTTGCACTGGAAAAGGAGAGCAGGAGCAGGCAATACTTCTGGAAGGCCGGTGTTTGCACAGGCAGGGACCAGATCTGGTTCTGCTCGTGGGTTTTCCTTGACTTTCACCTGTGAGAAAAATTCCTGACGGGATGCGCTGCGGGAACGCAGGGAATGTGAGCTGGGATCTCACAGGGAAGGTGAGCTGGGATCTCTCTCACAGGGAAGGTGAGCTGGGATCTCACAGGGAACGTGAGCTGGGATCTCACAGGGAACGTGAGCTGGGATCTCTCTCACAGGGAATGTGAGCTGGGATCTCACAGGGAAGGTGAGCTGGGATCTCACAGGGAACGTGAGCTGGGATCTCGCAGGGAATGTGAGCTGGGATCTCTCTCACAGGGAA
>NW_009952719.1:638379-639065 GCF_000747805.2 Chaetura pelagica
ATCTCAGGGAATGTGAGCTGGGATCTCAGGGAATGTGAGCTGGGATCTCACAGGGAATGTGAGCTGGGATCTCTCAGGGAGGGTGAGCTGGGATCTCACAGGGAATGTGAGCTGGGATCTCACAGGGAAGGTGAGCTGGGATCTCGCAGGGAAGGTGAGCTGGGATCTCAGGGAAGATGAGCTGGGATCTCAGGGAAGGTGAGCTGGGATCTCAGGGAAGGTGAGCTGGGATCTCACAGGGAAGGTGAGCTGGGATCTCAGGGAAGGTGAGCTGGGAAGGGCCTGTGAGTCGGTGCCTCCCGGGGGATGCAGAGCTGAGCAGCTCCTGCCACCTGCTTCGCTTGCTTGTTTGTGTTCTCTCGGTTAAGGGTTTCTTGGCTGTGGTGTTTTCCCGGTGCAGGTGGAGGCAGAAGGGCCTTCCCTTGCTCGTGACAAGGGCAAACAGGGAGGAGATGGATGCGGGATGGAGAAGGGGAAGCTCTTCCCACGCACCGGAGCGGGAACGGGTGTTGTTGTGATGGGAAAGGAATGGAAAGGCCGGCTTGGAAAAGGCCTAGGCTGTCCCGGGATGGTGGGAGAGGTCTGCCTAGCACCCTCCATCCCCCCGCAGCCGGGATTGGGGGGCACAGAGCCCCCCTGGATCCCGGGAATGCCGGAGCGGCTGGGGGGGGGGGGGGGGGCGGGGC
>NW_009952719.1:639849-640726 GCF_000747805.2 Chaetura pelagica
GGATTGGGCGCTTCCGAAGATTTTCCTTCTCGACTTTTTTTTTTTTCCCCCCTCCCTCTTTTTCGGGGAACAGCTTGTTTGCTTGCTTTTGCCTTTTTGTTGTTGGGAGCTTTTCCTGAACGTTTCCCCCCCCCGCGCCCCGCTTCCGTGATCTGGATATTCTGGGTGACTGCAAGAAGAGTTTTGGAGTTGGTTTGGATTTATTTTGATACTGTTTTGTTGCTTTTTTTTTTTTGTTGCTGTTGTTGTTCCTGCGCTTGAACTGAATTTGTCCTCTGTGCATGCCTCTTCTGGAGCAAGGCTGGATCCTGAACCTCGGTGCATGTGGGGGCCAAAGCCTCGTTAATATTCCTGCAGTAATAGTAAAATGTAAATTGGATAATACGACTTCTTGCCAAAGGCTCCAATGAGTGGCACACAGTCCACAATCACGGACAGGTCAGTATAAAGTGAGGTTATATTTTTCTCTCTTTTCTGAAGTCTTCCCAGAGCTCGTTGCTTTGTGTTGTGACTTCAGTGATGGGGTTAAATCTGAGTTTCTGGTGGTTGGTACGGACCTGGAGTGGCTGACTGTCAAGGTAACTGGGTTCACTTTGAAACTGGAGTGTCTTTCAAGTCCAACAGCTTTCAAGCCTGCTAGGCTGACTTTGTGAGAACCAGGGATTTGTAATTCAGCTTCCAAGACGTGTTGGTGCTGGGATGAACACCAAAAAGTAATTATTTCTGCCAGGAGAAGTGACAAGAGTTTAGGACACAACTCAAATCTAAACTCAAAAAACCGTACAGAGAATGCACGTGCTTCTGGTTAGGTCAAGCACTGTAGCTTTCCAAAGAGAGGTCACTCCAGGTGAGGGCAGGAGGGAGAGTTGATAAGCAG